>NC_064631.1:73825826-74133194 GCF_023864275.1 Schistocerca cancellata
ATACAGATAATGAACAGCAAAGGGCCTATAACACTACCTTGGGGAAGGCCAGAAATCACTTCTGTTTTACTCGATGACTTTCCGTCAGTTACTACTTACTGTGACCTCTCTGACAGAGAATCACAAATCCAGTCACATAACTGAAACGATATTCCATAAGCACGCAATTTCACTACGAGGCGCTTGAGTGGTACAGTGTCAACTGTCGATTTGAACACCTACGTCTAAGCATCGATAGTCGATAATAATGACATCAAATCACAGATATTACTTAACATTAAGTGATTACTTTAGAAGATACGACGTTGCAGTGTCTATGCCTGTGTTATTCGGAAATACGGTACAGTGTTCCTTCGGAGAGGCAAGCATGCCCGAAGGAACGCTGGATCGTATTTCAGAATAACACAGACACTACCATATCGTACATTTCCGCCGACAGCGGGCAAGCGTTTCTTAGCTAAGCGTCTCCCCTGTACGCGAATATACTCATGAATATACGAGTGCAGGTTGTAGACACATGGTTGACGACGTATGGAAGCTTGGGTCTGGACCAGACAGCTCGTGATGAGCGGGAAATACGGGTTCGAGCCCCGACCCGGCAGAAATTTTCACTTTCTTCATTCCATGATACAGGTGGTGGTTGTCCATATTTGCAGCAGCGAATTCCTTTAATGTACTTTAGAAGATTTCTTTTAACATAACATGCAAATACACCGCCTAGTTGGTGTGATGAATGGCAGCTAGCTGAAAATATACACTCCTGGAAATGGAAAAAAGAACACATTGACACCGGTGTGTCAGACCCACCATACTTGCTCCGGACACTGCGAGAGGGCCGTACAAGCAATGATCACACGCACGGCACAGCGGAAACACCAGGAACCGCGGTGTTGGCCGTCGAATGGCGCTAGCTGCGCAGCATTTGTGCACCGCCGCCGTCAGTGTCAGCCAGTTTGCCGTGGCATACGGAGCTCCATCGCAGTCTTTAACACTGGTAGCATGCCGCGACAGCGTGGACGTGAACCGTACGTGCAGTTGACGGACTTTGAGCGAGGGCGTATAGTGGGCATGCGGGAGGCCGGGTGGACGTACCGCCGAATTGCTCAACACGTGGGGCGTGAGGTCTCCACAGTACATCGATGTTGTCGCCAGTGGTCGGCGGAAGGTGCACGTGCCCGTCGACCTGGGACCGGACCGCAGCGACGCACGGATGCACGCCAAGACCGTAGGATCCTGCGCAGTGCCGTAGGGGACCGCACCGCCACTTCCCAGCAAATTAGGGACACTGTTGCTCCTGGGGTATCGGCGAGGACCATTCGCAACCGTCTCCATGAAGCTGGGCTACGGTCCCGCACACCGTTAGGCCGTCTTCCGCTCACGCCCCAACATCGTGCAGCCCGCCTCCAGTGGTGTCGCGACAGGCGTGAATGGAGGGACGAATGGAGACGTGTCGTCTTCAGCGATGAGAGTCGCTTCTGCCTTGGTGCCAATGATGGTCGTATGCGTGTTTGGCGCCGTGCAGGTGAGCGCCACAATCAGGACTGCATACGACCGAGGCACACAGGGCCAACACCCGGCATCATGGTGTGGGGAGCTATCTCCTACACTGGCCGTACACCACTGGTGATCGTCGAGGGGACACTGAATAGTGCACGATACATCCAAACCGTCATCGAACCCATCGTTCTACCATTCCTAGACCGGCAAGGGAACTTGCTGTTCCAACAGGACAATGCACGTCCGCATGTATCCCGTGCCACCCAACGTGCTCTAGAAGGTGTAAGTCAACTACCCTGGCCAGCAAGATCTCCGGATCTGTCCCCCATTGAGCATGTTTGGGACTGGATGAAGCGTCGTCTCACGCGGTCTGCACGTCCAGCACGAACGCTGGTCCAACTGAGGCGCCAGGTGAAAATGGCATGGCAAGTCGTTCCACAGGACTACATCCAGTATCTCTACGATCGTCTCCATGGGAGAATAGCAGCCTGCATTGCTGCGGAAGGTGGATATACACTGTACTAGTGCCGACATTGTGCATGCTCTGTTGCCTGTGTCTATGTGCCTGTGGTTCTGTCAGTGTGATCATGTGATGTATCTGACCCCAGGAATGTGTCAATAAAGTTTCCCCTTCCTGGGACAATGAATTCACGGTGTTCTTATTTCAATTTCCAGGAGTGTAGAAAAATTTAAGTTAATGCGGATGAGTGGAACAAACAAACCCGTTCGGATACAATATTAGTAGTGTCTCGTTTCACAGAGTCACGTCGTTTAAATGCCGGCCGAAGTGGCCGTGCGGTTCTGGCGCTGCAGTCTGGAACCGCGAGACCGCTACGGTCGCAGGTTCGAATCCTGCCTCGGGCATGGCTGTGTGTGATTTCCTTAGGTTAGTTAGGTTTAACTAGTTCTACGTTCTAGGGGACTAATGACCTCAGAAGTTGAGTCCCATAGTGCTCAGAGCCATTTGAACCATTTGAACGTCGTTTAAATACCTGGGCGTAACGTTGCAAAGCGATATGAAATGGAACAATCATGTGAGGACTGTAGTAGGAAAGGCGAATGGTCGACTTCGGTCCATTGGGAGAATTCTAGGAAGGTTGTGTTCATCTGTAAAGGAGACTGCATACACAATGCTAGTTCGACCTGTTCTTGAGTACTCCTACAGTGTTTGGGATCCGTACCAGGTCTGACTAAAAGAAGACATTCAAGAAAATTCAGAAGCGGGCTGCTAGATTCGTCAACGCTAGGTTCGAACATCACGCAAATGTTACAGAGTTGCTTCGGGAACTCAAATGGGAGTCCCTGGAGGGAAGCCCACGTTCTTTTCGAGCAACACTATTGAGAAAATTTAGGAAAAACCGGCATTTGAAGCTGACTGCGCAACGATTCTACAGCCTCCAGCACACATTGCGCGTAAAGACCACAAAGACACAATACGAGAAATTAGGGCTCATACGGAGGCATACAGACAGTCGTTTTTCTCTCGTTCTATTTACAAGTGGAACGGGAAAGGGAATGACTAATAGTGGTGCGGGGTACCCCCCACCACGTGCCGTAAGGTGGACTGCGGAGTATCGATGTAGCTGTAGATGACATAAAGTAAGGGACCCCGAAGGGAAGAACCAAACGACACTTGACAGCTTGTGAAGGTATGTGCTATTATTTCACGGTCTCCAAAATCCAGTGAAATATGTAAATAACTTGGCAGTATGAGCCCAGTTATCAGTATTACATTGGACCCTCTCTAGCCTGGACGCATGCACTGATTAGGTTGGGAAGGGTCTCACGAAGCCATTGTATATGTAAGTAGGCTGTTTAGGTTTTTATATTGGTAACGCCACGTAGCGCTCTGTGTGAAAATCACTGGCTGTGCTGTGTGCAGTCTGTGGCTGGTTTGCATTGTTGTTGGCTATTGTAGTGGTGGACAGTTGGCTGTTAACAGCGCGTAGCGTTGCGCAGTTGGAGGTGAGCCACCAGCAGTGGTGGATGTGGGGAGAGAGATGGCGGAGTTCTGAGAGCGGATGATCTGGACGTGTGTCCATCAGAGATAGTAAATTTGTAAGACTGGATGTCATATATTATGACTTTTGAACACTATTAAGGTAAATACATTGATGATCAGTAGTTAGTCCCTTCAGTAGTTAGAATCTTTCATTAAGCTGGCAGTAGTGGCGCTCGCTGTATTGCAGTAGTTTCAGTAACGAAGATTTTTGTGAGGTTAGTGAGTCATGAAAGGTATAGGTTATTGTTAGTCAGGGCCATTCTTCTGTAGGGATTATTAAAAAGATTGCGTTGCGCTAAAAATATTGTGTGTCAACTTAAGCACAGTCATTTATAATTTTTCTAAGGGGACGTTTCATGTCCTACCCTGCGGCACGCTTGGCCATAAATGTTTTTAAGTGGTAGTTGATCCTTTGGATACTGGTACTGGGCTGGAATTACACATGTTCTATCGGCGCAGATCCTGTGCACCGTTGGACACTGCAGTATCTCAGCAACACGCATGCACTACATAGCGAGACGTTTTGTCTGTGAACGAGCATTGTCTTGTTGAAAATGGTAAAACGATGCTGTCACATGGCAGGTAACACACGATGACACAGAATGTGTGTGATGTACCGTTCTCTCTTCACAATTTCCTCCATCACTACCATCCGTTACCTGAAGCTGTAGTCTGGGTCCCAAGACGGATGAAGTAACACCACTGTTGAGCTGTGCTAAAATTTGCTGTTTTGAAGAGGCCGCCACAGCGCGTAGTGTGAAGCAGTCGCCCTCCGTTTCCGACGGTGGCGCCGCTGTGGCAATCGCAGCTTTGGTGTCTCTCTCTGGTGGGAAAGGGGAAAGGTAGCCTGCTCACGTACATTTAAGGGGCGCGATGAGCTCGGCAGTTAGTCTGGGGCGAGTCTGGTCAGTTGGTCAGCCAAGTCAGTGTGGGGCAGTCAGTGTCTGTCTGTCGTCCGGAGTGCTAGTATGTGTTAGGCCGCCAGTCTGCTCGAGTTTCTCAGGCAACGGACATTGGCGGTTGCGTCGATCGGTTGGTCGGTCGCGCACTGGGACACGAGATGACTTGTCTGTTTTGAGCGTCAGCGCATGTAAGGTGGCCATATCAGTCCAGTGGGCCGCGCCTTATAGCGAGGGGTAGTGGCTTCGCGGGTGACACGATAGCAACAGGAGTCAACCCACGACATCGGTCTGGCCGGTGCGAGCTGCGAAGCCGTGAGACGGGAGATCGGCACGCCTTCCCGCGTCCGTTGAAGCGGCTGGCAGCGGACGGTTCAGGAGAGCGTTTTGGGGGGTGCTGCGCCAGGTCTTCGCCAGACATCACAGTTTATTAGAAGTGATTCGTGATATGTTGTCTCATTTACTTGTCTCATTTACTTGTTTTCTTGGTCAGTCTCACGTCCCCAGCTTGCTCGTCCGCATTTGTTAGGCAGTTAGTGTCTGTCTGTTTGTCTGCCTGTCGTATGTTAATAGCTGCCTCTGGCATGTTTGTCGGATTCGGTGTTCACGAATTTATTGCTTAAGGTGTAAAGGCCGAATTCCTGAAATATGTTTTTATCTTGCCTATCATCTAGAGAGGCCGTATATGTGTAATGTAGAGCATGTTTGTACATTTTATGTAAGACTGCATTTCATGGGTTTTTATTTAAATGGTCATTTTAGTATATAAAGTTGCCACCCTTCCACCGTAAGAGTTTTCTTTTAAAAACAAGTTGCACTTTCGGTGACAAGGTTTTTTTTTTTTTTTTTTTTTTTTTTTATCTGAGTGTTTCGCACCATTTCCATCCCTCCTACGGGGTGCATAGTTTATGTGTTTGTGTGAGTTGTTAAAATTTTTAGTTTAAGGTAATCTGGTGTGTTGCAGATTTGCGCCAGTCTAGTCTTTCAGAGGTGGTTGTGAGCGGTCGTGACTACGCCCGAGTTGAAAGGGAGCAGCAAGCTTCTCAGCCCGAAAGCTCATACTGTAAAAAAATAAAAAATAAAAAAAAATAAAAAGAATTGTTATTTCTGCCTCTGAATAAATTGTAACTTGATATTTAGAGGGTGCTTTCTGATTATAATTTTAAATCTGTGTCTTAAAAAAAAGAAAGGGTTTTAAGAATAAAATTTCCATTTGTTGAAATAAATTTGTTTTGATCAGTTACCCACTGGCAACTACTTCCACGCTCACATAGTGTGATTAAATGTGTTAATGTTGTTGATGAATCGCTATTAAATAAAGTAAATTCTTTAAGAAAAGATTTTTAAAGTAAATCCACGGTTCAACTGCCTTTCTCCAAAACATTTGATGAATGAAACCTCTCTCCTGGTTGTCGCCTTACTCGTCGTCGATGCCTACGGGGAAGGCGCAATACAATACGACACCACTCGTCAGCAGTTCGTACTCGCTGGTCCTGGTACCACTCGAAACCAGACCGTTTGTGTCGTGATGTTAACGGTTTCCTCCACTTGGTATGGTAGGCTCTCAGCTGGGCTCGTGCTAGTCTCCGAATCGCGCAATATGACACAAGGAGTTGTAGGTAGTCCACTACTTGTTCTCGGGTGGCAGGTACAAATACGAAGGGGCTACGATGTTCTTGGTGCGCAGTACGACGATCCTCCCTTGTGATGGTCAGACGTTGTTTACAAAAACGTTGTTGACGAGTATGCATGTCGTCATGTTGACATGACAGTCCAACACCAGGTCAGTGTCACATCTGAATCGCCAGCAAATCTGAATACGACACGAATCTACCACCCGACCAAATCGAGACCACCAATACGGCCCCTTTCAATCTGTCAGGTGTTGATACTGCTGTCTCACATGAGTACGCTACATCTCCGTGTTGTTCACTGTGATCATTTACATACCCTCTGATGGTGTGTACGCGTTCAAAATTACTTTTCAGGCGCAAACATTCAGGTCAAAAAGATGGCTCTGAGCACTATGCGACTTAACTTCTGAGGTCATCAGTCGCCTAGAACTTAGAACTAATTAAACCTGACTAACCTAAGGACATCACACACATCCATGCCCGAGGCAGGATTCGAACCCGCGACCGTAGCAGTCCCGCGGTTCCGGACTGAGCGCCTAGAACCGCTAGACCACCGCGGCCGGCCATTCAGGTCATACGCGCCCATGTCATAACCATTGAACACTAATGAGAAATAGGAAAATACGCTGTAGGGACAACGGAGGTCCCGAACTAAAGATTAAAAGTTCTTCCTCATAGTTCTACGACGTATAAAAAGTAAAACGCGGTCAACTGCTCGCGCTTCGTTCGCTAAAACGGCACGTAAGTCAGGTGGAAAAAAAAACCACTCGAACGTACGCGGTTAAAAGAAGGGAACTCGATCAGGAAATGACGAACCGTCACAGCTTGACGATAATGAGCACAGTGGTGGGGAATCATCACCTAACAAATGACGATGGCTAAAAAAGACAATACCCAATACTAAACCTAGCTAAAATGATCTCCTAGATGCGAGAGAGCCGAGAGGAGGTCGGTCAAGTCGCTGGGAGGGATTTAATTCTTCTGAGCTTGTTCCCAAGAAGGGAATAAAAGTGGTGATGCTAAAGTGGTGACACCTGCCGACAGACGGCAACACGGAAATCATCCGAAGGAATGGAAGAACCAGCGGGCCGAGGTAGGATGACTGCAACCTTGGCACCAGTGTCAGCAGCCTCAGACCGACGTGACATGATATCTTTGCGATCCACGGATGAAGGGTATCAGACGGATGCCATATTCCTTGACTTCCGGAAAGCGTTTGACTCGGTGCCCCACTGCAGACTCCTAGCTCCAACACCTTAGGCCTCTATTTTGTGTATATTTAGAGCTCCACTCACTATCACCCCGCCTTCCTCCATCGGAAACGAGTGGAGGAGGCCCGGGTGACACCCTTCCCCTCTCAGAATCGTGACTGCTACAATGCCGCCTTTACTATGAAGGAGCTAGATCATGCACTCACTTCATCGCGATCTTCCGCCCCCAGGGCTCGTCAATGTTCACATTCACATGTTGCAGCACCTTTCTCTTGCGGGCAAGCACTTTCTCCTTCATATGTACGATCGTATTTGGGCAGATGGCACGTTTCCTAAACGCTGGCGTGAAGTCACTGTCATATGAATACCTAAGTCGCGTAAGGGAAAACACCTTCCTTCCAGCTACCACCCGTCCTAAGTGTCATCCTCTCGCTATCACCATTAATCCGATTAAGGGCTGTCTCCCACCAGGCATCTCCGGCTTCCTTTTCATCGACGACTTTGCGATCTACTGCAGTTCTCCGCAGACTTGTCTCATTAAGCGGCGTCTTCAGCGATGTCTCGATCATCTTTACTCGTGGGGCATTGGCAATGTCTTTCGCTTTTCCACTGACAAAACCGTTTGTATGAACTTCTGGCGGCGCAGAGGGATTCTTTCCCCCCGTCTTTACATCTTGAGCCTGTTGCTCTTCCGTTCGCTGAGATTACAAAATTCCTGGGCGTATGCTTCATAGGAAACTGTCTTGGTCCTCCCACTTGTCTTGCTTGGCTAC
The DNA here is from genome assembly GCF_023864275.1 of Schistocerca cancellata. NCBI lineage: Eukaryota > Metazoa > Arthropoda > Insecta > Orthoptera > Acrididae > Schistocerca > Schistocerca cancellata. The sequence continues at coordinate 73,833,843 of NC_064631.1, forward strand.
CCACTGTACTGGGTCCCTCAATGTCCTACGTGTCCTCAGCGGTACTTGTACCTCCCGGGGAGCGGATCGGACCACCCTCCTCCATTTCTACCGGTCCCTTAACGATTCTAAACAAGACTTTTGTTGTTTCGTTTATGCATTTGCACGTCCGCCCATCTTACGCCTTCTTTATACAATCCACCATCTTGGAATCTGGCCACTGGCGCCTTCTACATTAACCCGGTTGAGTCTCCAAGCAGAAGCTTCCGAACTTCCAGTGTCCGAACTACCGGCGTGATAATCTCGTCAGTGGATACGCACGCCGTCTGTCTGCAATGCGCGCTCACTCATGCCTCCTTCTTCGATGACTCCCGTGACCGTCAATATAGGGTGCGTCCTTCTTCTCTGTTCCGGAGTTTGGTTTCGGCTATTGCTCCGGCAGTTTAACTTCACGCTACATGCCACGTTCCTGATGGATATGAAATCTTCACAACTTTGACCTCATGCAGCGGCCTGTGTTCGTCTTCGTATTCATTCGCCTCCTAAGGAAACTACTCCGGATTCGACCTGTCACTGTAAGTTTTTCGACCTTCGCACAGAACTTCACGCTAGTACTTTCGCGTACACTGATGACTCTAAGACTGACTGTGGTGTCGGGTGTGCAGTCATCTTTGGCACCGATGATTTTCGGTATCAGCCTGCGGAACACTGCTCAATACAGAGTCTGTGTCCTGTACACAGTGCAAGGCATCCAAGAAACATTCCACTCGCTCGCTCTTGTGGAAGCGGTTGTAATCTTTATATGGGTTCCTTGTCTACATATACATCTACATACATACTCCGCAATCCACCATACGGTGCGTGGCGGGGGGTACCTCTTACCACAACTAACATCTTCTCTCCCTGTTCCACTCCCAAACAGAACGATGCAAAAATGACTGCCTATATGCCTCTGTACGAGCCCTAATCTCTCTTATCTTATCTTTGTGGTCTTTCCGCGAAATGTAAGTTGGTGGCAGTGAAATTGTAGTGTAGTCAGCCTCAAATGCTGGTTCTCTACATTTCCTCAGTAGCGATTCACGAAAAGAACGCCTCCTTTCCTCTAGAGACTCCCACCCGAGTTCCTGAAGCATTTCCGTAACACTCGCGTGATGATCAAACCTACCAGTAACAAATATGGCAGCCCACCTCTGAATTGCTTCTATATCCTCCCTCAATCCGACCTGATAGGGATCCCAAACGCTCGAGCAGTACTCAAGAGTAGGTCGTATTAGTGTTTTATAAGCGGTCTCCTTTACAGATGAACCACATCTTCCCAAAATTCTACCAATGAACCGAAGACGACTATCCGCCTTCCCCACAACTGCCATTACATGCTTGTCCCACTTCATATCGCTCTGCAATGTTATGCCAAAATATGTAATCGACGTGACTGTGTCAAGCGCTACACTACTAATGGAGTATTCAAACATTACAGGATTCTTTTTCCTATCCATCTGCATTAATATACATTTATCTATATTTAGAGTTATCTGCCATTGTTTACACCAATCACAAATCCTGTCCAAGTCATCTTGTATCCTCCTATAGTCACTCAACGACGCCACCTTCCCGTACACCACAGCATCATCAGCAAACAGCCGCACATTGCTATCCACGCTATCCAAAAGATCATTTGTGTAGATAGAAAACAACAGCGGACCTACCACACTTCCCTGGGGACTCCAGATGATACCCTCACCTCTGATGAACATTAACCATCGAGGACAACCAATCCCATATGCTCGTACCTTAGTTGGAGACAGCAATAGGTCCCACAATGACATTATCTGCTACGGTCAGGCCGGAAATCGAGGAATAGACTGTTCCCAGAGCCATCGGAGCTTGTCTCTCACGACGGAAGAGGGAGTGAAAGTGAAACTGTTAAACGAACTGGTAAATGAAATCCAGCTAGCTTTTTTGTTGTCCCGTAGAATGTGACGACATTGCACACGCAACTGTTTATAACGAATACAGTTCGCCATCGTAGTATAACTGTTAAAAACGGAAAGCACGTCTCTGCGCGCGAATCACGTCGTGGCATACCTCAGTCCACTAAGGGACACGGCATGGTAAAGATGAAGTACGAGGTATGGAACGTTCTGCGGCGGTAAGAATAACGTTATTATGGTATTCTACCTGGTCATCACAACTGGGAAAATAAAGTTCGTCTAAGGTGGCCAAGGAGGAGAAAAGCCTCCAATGGGTCTTAGAAAGCTGCCATCTGGTTGCGTACGTAGGTGTGGTAGGAGTCAGCAAAAGGATAGCACACGGGAAATGGTCACTCGAGAATATGTCAGAGAGAACGGACCACTGGAGGCGGAGCAAGCTAGGCAGTGCAGTACGAGAGTTCCAAATGGGAATAGGTGCGCATGGGGTCTGAAAAGAACATGGATGATCCAATGTTAAGACAAATGAGATTGAGTTGATTGTGATGGTCGGCCAAGAAGGAACCTCTTGGACGGGTTCTGGGAGAGCCCCAAAGGGGATGATGTGCGTTAAAGTCACCAAGAAGCGGAAAAGGGTGAGGAAGTTTACCAGTAAGCTGGAGGAAGTCTGCCCTGGTGACACCAAATGATGGAGGGATGTAGACGATGCACGGAGAAAACGTGAACCGGGGAAAGGCAATTCGGACTGCAACAGCTTGCAGTCGAGCGTTCAGTGAGATGGTTTGACTATGAATATTTCCCCGGATGAGCAGCATTATTTCCCCATGATATGGAATGCCGTCCTCAGGGGGAAGGTCAAAGCAGACCAGAAGGAAACGCGAGAGGTCAGAGCTGTCGCGAAGACGCTATTTTGTTTCTTGGAGGCAGAAAACAAGTGGACGCCGCAATTCCAAGAGAAGCCATAGTTCCTCCTTGTTCGATCTAATGCCACATACGTTCCATTGGAGGAGAGTCATGATGGGGAAAGGGGAGGAGCGAACAAATGAAGGGTTGTCACTCTGCTAAGTGCCAGCCTTCGAAGATTCGCTACTAGAAGGTACTGAGACAGGAAGATACATAATATCTACAGAGGCGTCGGCATTCTCTCTGGGTTGGACTGCAGACTCCACGGGAAGGAAAACGGTAGGCGGTGCGCACAGACGAAATGTAGGTCGACCAGGTGAGGGTATCATACGCCGACACAATCGAAGAGGATCTCAGAGTCGGGGAACCAGAAGACCACTTGCCTATGTTTGATTTCTTTGAGCCTTTGCGGTTGGCAGATAACGATTCAGGTGCTGGTTGGCTGGAGAGACGTAAGAAGTCTTCACGGGAGTGTTCCTTTTGTCCTTTCCGGCCTGCCAGTTGTGAAGTAGGTGATTTCACCGCTTGGAGCGAAGATTTGGTGGCTTGTTGCGCAGTGGAACAGAAGAGTAGGAGGGATGTTACTGTGTACTTGGCGGTTTTACAACTGCAGTGCTGAATTTGAGGTCGCAAGTCTGCATGGCCATGTGCTTCGTGGAGCGAGGTGTCGCAAGAACAGTATAGTAAGTGCCAGATGGTAAAATGCAGGGCTTTCGACTAGCCAACAATTTGTGAGCGACAGGGTAAGTTACTTTTTCCTTCACCTGAATCTCCTGGACAGCCCTCTCATCGAGATACATGGGACATGCTCGGGATGAGGCTGCATAGTCGCCATTGCAACTTATACATAGAGGAGAAGGAAGCGGTAAATCGCCCTTGTGAGCATATCTACCACACGTAACACATTTGACTGTGTTCCGACAGGATATGCGAGTGTTGTTGTAACATTGACACTGGCAGCAACGCATCGGGCTTGGAATGCACGGTCCGACCGTGGTGACTTTATAGTCTGCTTTGATCTTCAATGGTAGCACTACTCTATCAAACGTGAGAAAAAGAGAGCGAGTAGGCACCAAGCTTGTATCCACCTTTTTCATTACCCGATGGACTGCAGTGATGCCCTGACCAGAGAAGTAAGTCTGGATTTCTCTCTAAGTCAGATCATTGAACAGCCACGTGTAAATAACACCACATGAAGAATTCAGTGTTCGATGGTCCTCGACATGCACAGGATAGCCGTGGAGGAGCGAAGCTGCAAGCAGTTTTTGGGCTTGAAAATCACGACTAGACTCCAAAAGAACCTTTACGTAAACGAGAGCAGGATTTCACACGGCCTGCAATTGCATCAACACCTGTCTGAATAATAAACGGATTAATCATAGCAAAGCACTTACCTTAAATATGTAATATCATGAGAAGCCAAGGTGCAGATGGGACATTGTTTGAATCTTTAACTTCATTCCGTTTACGTTTAGCAGACATAGACCGAGATGATGGTTGGCTCATTGCGAAAAAATTCATTGATTGGCAGTGTCTCCGATCGCACGCTCCTTCCAACTGCGGGCCACCGCTAAGAGGGGAACTCACCTGCCTCAGGTGACTGTTGACACCTCAGGTCACACCTCCCGAACTTCTGACAGAGGAACCAATTGACAATTTTGGAAAGTAACAGCTCAGGCAATCGTCCCTTCCTGGGCGTGGCCTGTACCAGGTGGTTCGTGCAGATACTACCCGTGGACCCAGGACAAGAAATACGCGTTACCTGGTCACCCGTTACCCGTCAAACCCGCAGGCCGGCCTTCAGGAGTGCACAGGGAAGAAGAAGAAACAGGAATCTCAAATGTCGAAGCAGGGAAAGGGTATGAAATGGAGACTGAAGAAAGAAAGAAAAAACAGAGAAGGGGCTGTTCTGATGTCAGGCTATTAAAACCTCAGAACATATTACCAGAAATATCCCAGACATGTTCCCCAAGCGAGGGGAACAAGAAAAGTAGAATGGCAGACATGTAGCACAGAAAGGAAAGAGGTGCTGCAAAGGCTGGGGACTTGTCGTAGCCAAGGAAGAATTCACTGTAGAGTGGTGAGCCTCCCAGGGGGACGAAGTTACTGTGACATCGAATAATGTCTTCTGGGTGCTTCATGTTTTTACCAAGCAGTGCATATTAAGTTTCACATGCAAAGACTAGTAAACTATTTTCTCGCTGTCTGTGTGCTCCACAAGTCATTTGCACAGTGCGTGTTAGAGGGTTCGTTGTAGAATACTGTCCATTTTCTGTCCTATCCCATTTGCGTACTATGCGAGGGAAAAATATGCCTTTCCCGACCATTAGGATTTAAGTCCTCTAGACATTTTTGTTTCACTTTTGTACGAATTAAAGCGAAGTGTTTCAACCGTATCAACGCGACTCTGAACACCGACGTTTCTCTGCCACGTCCACTTGAGAACTGCTCTTGATACCAAAACAGTAGTTGAAAACAGGACACCCCAAATTTCTCTCTATTGTTTTCTTAACAGACCCTCCACGCATTTCCTATACTCTTCCAAATCATGTGTCTTCTATTTGCCTTCCTTATTACTGATTTCAAGCTTTGACTTCATATTGGTTAGTTGTGTTACCCATAAATATTTGAATCAAGTGAAATGTTCCGTAAGTTTGCCAGCAATGCCATAACATGATATGCCTTTTGTGTCTAACGGTTTCCCTCACACATAGAATCACTCGTAGATATACAGGTTACAGACTTCAGTTCATTTCTAGGATACGGTGAAAATTCAGTCTGCGTACGAAGTAGATTTCTTACAAAATAAACGAGCGATCCAACCTGGAATTGTGATCGAAGTCTGAAACCCGTATCAGCTAGGACTAACAACGGATGTATTGTAACATATACAAGGAATGGCAGCAGCAATGATAAGGGAAACGCTGAAAACCTGATTTAGTAGACTCTTTAAGATAGAGGTCAACGATCCTACTAAAGTCTACTTACATGATTTGAAAAGACCGTATGAAGTCTCTTATGAACCGCTCCAGTAGGACCAGCGAATACAAGATTAGGTTTATTGCAGTGCGCACAGAGTTTTATGAGCAGTCATTCTTTCTGCACTCCATACGCGAAGCGGATGGGAAAGAACGCTAACACGTGACTCAGTGGGAGTCACACTCTTCCAGTGGTTTGCAAAGTGTCGGTGTAGGCACATCCGTATTGTCGTGAAAGTATGGTAGGCATCATTCATCAGACTGGAGATCTTGTGAAAGTCTGTCTAGTGCCAAACGTCTCTAAGCATTACAATGGACTGTCCCCAGCAAGGCTAACATAACATGCTATACTGCTCACTGGCCAGAAAGCGATTGTTTGCCACTGCTGAAATCGGTAACGTAAAATGAATTTAAATTAATGAAATTAAATCTATTTAAAAAAATAGATTTAAGTGTCAGGAAGTCATTTCTGAAAGTATTTGTATGGAGTGTAGCCATGTATGGAAGTGAAACATGGACGATAACTAGTTTGGACAAGAAGAGAATAGAAGCTTTCGAAATGTGGTGCTACAGAAGAATGCTGAAGATAAAGTGGGTAGATCACGTAACTAATGAGGAGGTATTGAATAGGATTGGGGAGAAGAGAAGTTTGTGGCACAACTTGACTAGAAGAAGGGATCGGTTGGTAGGACATGTTTTGAGGCATCAAGGGATCACAAATTTAGCATTGGAGGGCAGTGTGGAGGGTAAAAATCGTAGAGGGAGACCAAGAGATGAATACACTAAGCAGATTCAGAAGGATGTAGGTTGCAGTAGATACTGGGAGATGAAGAAGCTTGCACAGGATAGAGTAGCATGGAGAGCTGCATCAAACCAGTCTCAGGACTGAAGACCACACCAACAACAACAAAATGAATACACTCGCGGGAATGAAAAGTGTTGCAGTATCCATTATTTGTCAACATTAGTGTGAGGCGTGACAACCAACGAGCATGTAACAATGTTTAGGTTGGTGTACAACAGAAGCAAACAGCCCCCGAATTTCATCTTTATGAATTTTTTATCATGTCTGAAACACGTGGTAATTCATTTCATGAAGATTGCTGGGTAGAGGCTGGTTTGAACCTATATGTCTTCGCACCATTTCTCAGACCCATACTATTATTGAAAAATCACATGGCTGGGCTGCGCTCTCAGGGATCCATACTGCAGACTCCTTGTACTGAGGAGTGATAAAAGACAATTTTAAAAGAATATTAACAAACGGAACTCAGTTATAATGTCCTTGGATAAATATCCTGACAACTACAGGGTGTTTCAAAAGTGACCGGTATATTTGAAACGGCAATAAAAACCAAACGAGCAGCGATAGAAATACACCGTTTGTTGCAATATGCTTGGGACAACAGTACATTTTCAGGCAGACAAACTTTCGAAATTACAGTAGTTACAATTTTCAACAACAGATGGCGCTGCGGTCTGGGCAACTCTATAGTACGATATTTTCCACATATCCACCATGCGTAGCAATAATATGGCGTTGTCTCTGAATGAAATTACCCGAAACCTTTGACAACGTGTCTGGCGGAATGGCTTCACATGCAGATGAGATGTACTGCTTCAGCTGTTCAATTGTTTCTGGATTCTGGCGGTACACCTGGTCTTTCGAGTGTCCCCACAGAAAGACGTCACAGGGATTCATGTCTGGCGAATAGGGAGGCCAATCCACGCCGCCTCCTGTATGTTTCGGATAGCCCAAAGCAATCACACGATCATCGAAATATTCATTCAGGAAATTAAAGACGTCGGCCGTGCGATGTGGCCGGGCACCATCTTGCATAAACCACGAGGTGTTCGCAGTGTCGTCTAAGGCAGTTTGTACCGCCACAAATTCACGATGAATGTCCAGATAGCGTGATGCAGTAATCGTTTCGGATCTGAAAAATTGGCCAATGATTCCTTTGGAAGAAATGGCGGCCCAGACCAGTACTTTTTGAGGATGCAGGGACGATGGGACTACAACATGGGGCTTTTCGGTTCCCCATATGCGCCAGTTCTGTTTATTGACGAAGCCGTCCAGGTAAAAATAAGCTTCGTCAGTAAACCAAATGCTGCCCACATGCGTATCGCCGTCATCAATCCTGTGCACTATATCGTTAGCGAATGTCTCTCGTGCAGCAATGGTAGCGGCGCTGAGGGGTTGCCGCGTTTGAAGTTTGTATGGATAGAGGTGTAAACTCTAGCGCATGAGACGTTGGCGTCATTTGGATCGCAGCTGCAACACGGTGAACGGAAACCCGGGGTCGCTGTTGGATCACCTGCTGCACTAGCTGCGCGTTGCCCTCTGTGGTTGCCGTACGCGGTCGCCCTACCTTTCCAGCACGTTCATTCGCCACGTTGCCGGTCCGTTGAAATTTTGCAAACAGATCCTTTGTTGTATCGCTTTTCGGTCCTTTGGTTACATTAAACCTCCGTTGAAAACTTCGTCTTGTTGCAACAACACTGTGTTCTAGGCGGTGGAATTCCAACACCAGAAAAATCCTCTGTTCTAAGGAATAAACCATGTTGTCTACAGCACACTTGCACGTTGTGAACAGCACACGCTTACAGCAGAAAGACGACGTACAGAATGGCGCACCCACAGACTGCGTTGTCTTCTATATCTTTCACATCACTTGCAGCGCCATCTGTTGTTGAAAATTGTAACTACTGTAATTTCGAAAGTTTGTCCGCCTGAAAATGTACTGTTGTCCCAAGCATATTGCAACAAACGGTGTATTTCTATCGCAGCTCATTTAGTTTTTATTGCCGTTTCAAATATACCGGTCATTTTTGAAACACCCTGTACATACAACAGATATCGCTCTCCTGTGACGAAAGTGGTGATACGCAGTGGTGCCAAGACCTGGAACGTTAACTGGCCGGTGATACCGCCATGTGGCGGCTAACGTGCTGCTGGTGAAGACCAGAACGTATTGGGCTGAGTCTGCCAGCGCGAAGCGCTGAGACGGAACTGCTGGTACCGAATACTGGTGGCATTGAGAATGAACTGCTGATGCGACCATATGGAAGTGCTGGTACTGTCGACTTGAGGCGTAGAACGTAACAAACTTAGCACAGTCAGCAGTGCCCTAAATAGTCGGGAGACCGCTCTCTGTTCATGCACGCTGCCTGTCGGCGAAGTTCGTGCCCCCAGACACTGCGGTGACGACGCGGAACTCCGTGGTATACATCCCAGGCCATACAAGGAAAATACGAGGGCTGTCCAGAAAGTCAGTTACGATTGATCGCGAAATGAAAATCACAGTGAAAATCAGAAATGTTTCATTTGTAACAGTTAGCTACACCTTTCAGCTACTTCTCTACGTAGTCGCCGTTCTGACTCAGACATTCGTCGTAGCGTTGTGCCAACTTTCCAATACCCTCATCATAGAAGGCAGCCGCCAGTGCTTGCCGGCAATTCTCTACGCTGGCCTAAAGCTCGTTGTCTGTGCCAAAATGTTGTCTTCATAGCCAGCGGTTCGTTTGAGCAGAGATGAAACTCAGTGGGAGACAATTACGGGCTGTATTGTGGGTAACCAAACATTTCCAATTGAAACGATGCAGGACCATCTTCATTGCCCCTGCAGAATGAGGCTGAGAATTGTCGTGAAGAAGAAACCGCACGACAGTTATGTAATGTTGGTTGCATAGCTTCAGGGGAAAATTCTCACCAGGCCCTCGTACTTGGCGGGAGACACTATTTTCTATAACATCTTTACGCGCTCACTAAGAGCTCAGGAATGAAAAGAGCGACATAATTCTACCTAGAGTCATACTAGAGACACTGCCCAACACATCTTTGCAAAGCTTTATCGGATTTTCATAGTCGTTTCCATTTCGCGACCGATCGTAGCTTACTTTCTGGACAGCCCTCGTATCTTTTTTGATGAGTGCTGTGTGATCCTCCTGGCAGAGCGGCTGCCCGCACAGCCTGCCTGATGTGCGGAGGAATCTACCATCAGATGGATAAAACACATTCATTACTCGGGGCAATGGCGCAGTGTGGAGACGTGAGTTAAGCTGTTGGAATACACGGTTCGGTACTGTGGCCACGAAGGATGTGAAGCACTCCGCCTCCCTCTAACAACTAGTTCAGTCTGTTATATCTAATCACTCTTCCAACCACCCTCACCTCCACCCTCAAAAGGAAACGATGATTCCATGAGCTGGAGAAGTACAAGTATCAAAAATCGCTGCTTCCTGTGACCTTTCACCAGGCCCTCTACGGGCACATTGGCGTCCACCAAACTGTCATAAATAGAAGCAAGACTCGTCGTTGATGACTAGAATGCCACTCATTGTCCCAGCTGACTCTGGCTCTACACCGCATAAGTACCTGTTGTCTGTAGTGAACAAAGCTTGGCAACTCGATACCATAACCCAGCTTGTTATAATCTGTTCATGGTGACACTCTAGCTGCAGCCTCTCCTCGGATTTCAGCTGTTGTGATCCGTCGTTCATCAGACACTCAAACAATCCTACAATCTCCTCTTGGCTGCTCTTCTCGCCACAGAGTTGTCTTTAGTCCATCTCGTCACCACTTGTTCTTCAGTCTTTACAATAAACCCAACTGCCTGAGCGTGTATCGATATGTTACTCCCCTGTGTCTCATTATTCGACCTTTCTGCAAAGTCCCAAAGATGGTGATAATCGGAATGTCTATGTCCCCTGGGTAAGGTGAGCTCCAGTAACGTTTGACACAATCAAGAGCCCTCATATACTTACATCATTGTTCACCTGTGGGAATGGTCTTTTTCTGTGCTGAAAATGCGGAGATAAGCTCGCATAAGAATGAAATTCTACTCTACCTGTTCCACAAGAATGACGATAATGTAGCATCTGTTTCCTGTTTCAGTAGTGTTCTTTGGTGCTTCATAGTGAGATGATGTGTTCTGTCCATGAGGTTGTAACGCCGGAAATGCATATCCTCCTATTTCCATCTATTGTACAATAAATTTGTTTTCCTTATTTTTGTTACCTGAATATATGACATTTCTGTGTCTTTACATATTGTAATTGTTTTACTATTTGTATATATATATATATATATATATATATATATATATATATATATATATATATATATATATATATATATATGCATTTATGTCGATGTATAATTGGTTTGTTTCGTAAATATTATTTGTATTTTTACGCTGGGTCTTGCCTAGGGAAAACTGCTATCGAACGATTACATCGATAGGTCGTGTAAAGAATCAAAGTGTGTAGGATCTTTGGGGGTGTTAACTCTGCCGCGTGGAGCGCGGGCAGGGAGAGTCTGGCTGGAGTAGCGAGTGGAGCAGGTGTGTTGTGTGAAGCTCCCGCGAGTTGCCGCGCTTTCGGGGTTTGGCAGCATGTAATTGCGCTCGACTTGCGATGATAGTTTCTGACATGGTGTCGCGGACGGGAAGCATTAGCTGGCACACATCAAGAGCCCGTTTCGTCTGGTGACCGTGTCCAGCTTCTGCAACAGCGACGGCCGACAATGAGTGACTGTCGCCACCTCCTCGATCGACGGCTTCAAACCTTCAATCAACCAGCAAGGAAGACTGGAAGCACGTAAAGTTTTAGAACTGTATGGCAGACCTCAGCTTTTCAAACTTTTAAAATTGTTGCATCACAAAATTACAGCTACTTAGCATGAACGTTTGTTGCTCATTGTCCCAATTGCATTACCAAGCAGGGTCCCTTCCTTTTCTGGAATGAACCCGAGTGTCGTTGAAATTCAAACGCCAGCATCATTCCACTTCACTACTTTAATTTCAAAGTTAAGTTAAAGTATTCATAGCTGGCTACAATATTCAGATTACACAAGCACAAATTAATAGTGCGAGTTTTGTTACCGTATTTTAGCTTACCTGTGACTGCAGCTCAGCTTGGTACGTACTAAATTTTACTATTGTTAATTGTTCAGAATCATTTAATTCAAGTTCAAAGTTAAATCTCTTATTTCTAAATTGCGTAGATACAAGTAGCTTTTGAAATGATTGTTGAGATAGTCCAAGACTAACCGTATTTTACTGAATTTCGATGTGCTTCAGAAAGAAAGCTCACTACTAACTTCAGTCACTAAATTAACTTTCGATTTTCCGGTTTTATTAATTCTTTTGCTAAATTAAGTCAGAGTGTAGCGAAATTTATTACTTCTGACAAACTTTCAGTTTTCACACTACACTTGTCAACCTTCAGTTGCCACGCTTCTAGTGCTAAGTATATGTGTAATAATCTTTCTTTTTCAGTTACTATAGTAATTGTCCTTAGTACTGGCGACTGTAATTTCCCTCAAATCTCAAATATCTAATTACCGCTAGTTGATTGTTAACGTAACGGCCGCACATTTACTTTCTTTATTAACTTTACCCCTTTTTCAAAATAAATTTCCACCAGTTTCATTAGCATTTTTCCTTTCATTTAGATGTAACCCTTCCCTCCCTCTTTACCGACAAATTAACCTCGGTGACGATTGCTTTTCCCAAATTTCCATTAGGTACACGCGGTTTAATTTTTCACTGTCATTAAGGTCGATAAATGAGGGGGAGGTTACAAGGTAGAGCCATCGCTTCAAGTTCAACAATCTTCTGGGAACCTGTTTTTCCGTTACTCGTAGCTGGCTTTCACGCATTTATCATGATATTGTCAATTAGCTGGTATCTTCTACCTTCAGTCCTGTCTCCAGTGGCCATTGTTTCCAGATATTATGCACTCTCATGTAGTGTCCTAGCCAATAAATATATTTTGCTGCTCGTATTTCTTTCCAGTATTTGTAACACAACCTCATTCCATGTTTTATCTGTCTATGTTTCCCATTCTTCTCCACATCCTTATCTCAAAAGCCTGTAAGCTTTTCTCCTCCCTGTGACAGTGTCCATGTTTCAGCACTGTACAGGGTAACACTGAAAACAAAATACTTCACTAATCTTTTTTTTTTAATTTTTCATTTAATGAACCACAGATAATGCTCCTCATCCTGTAAAACATTTATTTTGTAATAGCTGTCCTTGCCTTTATTTCTTGATTATATATTGTGTTACTCGTCATTTTGCATAATAGGTACCTCACTTTTCCACTAACTCATCGTCACAAATGTTATCTTTCGTCTTCCCTGACTGCCTTGCAAAAATCATCGCCTTAGTTTTCTTCACATTTATCTTCGTTCCATATGCATCTAGTGTTCAGCTCTTTTAACAAACTGTCAACTGCCTTTTTATTTTTAGTCACCAGTACCACGCCATCAGAAAATCTTAAGCATATTATTATCCAAAATTGTTATGGCTTTGGTGGCCACTAGTTGACAAACTGCCTGTTGGCTTCTGTCTCGTATTCTTCGGCCGACGTTCGTGTGATGATTTTTTGACGTTTCGCCAGCACGAGTAGCTGGGATTGTCAAAGTTTCACCGTCCATTGCTGGTGGTGGACTGGAGCCGAGCTTTGACAATCCCATCCACTCGTGTTGGCGAAACGTCAGAAAAATCAAAAAAGGAACGTCGGCCGAAGAACCCGAGATAGAAGCTAACAGACATATTATTATCCTTTTATGCGTTGTCACACCATACTTTTGTTGGAAGCAGTTTTTGACTAAATCACCTAAATAGTTATTAAGTAGAGTAGGTGAAAGACAACTGCCTCGTCTAAACACTCTCTCAGTTTTAATTCCGCCTGCCATATCATCTCCTTTTATTACTTTTACTCTGTGTGTGATGTACAGGTTGTTCATTATCCTTATTTACTTCCAAGTAATTCCGATCTTTTTCCGGACTTTGTAATGTTTAATCCACTGAGCTTTTCCAAGTCGACAAAACTTGTACAAGCTTCCATAGCTTTCCCTAAGTATCTTTTGCCAATTATTCGTAACAAAGCCATTCCTCCTTCTGTTCCTTTTCACCTTGTGAAACCGGATTGTTCTTAGTACAATTTTCTATCACCCTTTGATTGCATTCTTTTATTCGTTATTCTTAGAAATTTTTTTATGAACGAGACATTTTTCTTCGGTGCTTGCACCCACACTGTTTCTGTGACTTTATCTAACCAGCCAGCTTTCTCCTGCATCTTATTGGACATATTTACAATTTATGCCTTTCCTTTTCTTAAAATCTGACGAGTTCAATCGAAACCCAGTCTCCACTAGTTGCTTTTCCATATTTGACGCCACGCCATTAAGTGCCATCCCAGTTTGTTCCACAATGATTGGAAATATTATTTTTCATTCTCTTGTGTTCTGTAATTCTCCTAATTACCTCTTGCACTCGTTCATATTCCTTGACTTTCTGCACTTTGTTACTATTTTCATCTTGGTGTAACACTTTCCATTTATGACAGAGTAAAAGCGACAGTGTCCGGAAACGGGAAACGAAGTAAGCAAGGCCGACCAGTTGCTGCACACCTAAGGCGTGACGTTCATAAAATTTGCTGCTTCAGTTTTTGACGTTTCATAATAAAAGGTTTTTTTCTTGACCAGACTCTGACTTTTTTATCGCAAGCAGTTGCCTTAAAAATTCAGACCACCGGAGCATTCTTCAAGACAACACAAATTTTCATTGTCACATATTCCCCTGGTATTACTTCCGAGTGCAGCAACCAGAAGTTCTACCGTGGGGTATTTGGCTATTGCACCCTGTCATTTCACTTCCATTCTTTTCTCAAAGGAAAGTACACTCCTGGAAATGGAAAAAAGAACACATTGACACCGGTGTGTCAGACCCACCATACTTGCTCCGGACACTGCGAGAGGGCTGTACAAGCAATGACCACACGCACGGCACAGCGGACACACCAGGAACCGCGGTGTTGGCCGTCGAATGGCGCTAGCTGCGCAGCATTTGTGCACCGCCGCCGTCAGTGTCAGCCAGTTTGCCGTGGCATACGGAGCTCCATCGCAGTCTTTAACACTGGTAGCATGCCGCGACAGCGTGGACGTGAACCGTATGTGCAGTTGACGGACTTTGAGCGAGGGCGTATAGTGGGCATGCGGGAGGCCGGGTGGACGTACCGCCGAATTGCTCAACACGTGGGGCGTGAGGTCTCCACAGTACATCGATGTTGTCGCCAGTGGTCGGCGGAAGGTGCACGTGCCCGTCGACCTGGGACGGGACCGCAGCGACGCACGGATGCACGCCAAGACCGTAGGATCCTACGCAGTGCCGTAGGGGACCGCACCGCCACTTCCCAGCAAATTAGGGACACTGTCGCTCCTGGGGTATCGGCGAGGACCATTCGCAACCGTCTCCACGAAGCTGGGCTACGGTCCCGCACACCGTTAGGCCGTCTTCCGCTCACGCCCCAACATCGTGCAGCCCGCCTCCAGTGGTGTCGCGACAGGCGTGAATGGAGGGACGAATGGAGACGTGTCGTCTTCACCGATGAGAGTCGCTTCTGCCTTGGTGCCAATGATGGTCGTATGCGTGTTTCGCGCCGTGCAGGTGAGCGCCACAATCAGGACTGCATACGACCGAGGCACACAGGGCCAACACCCGGCATCATGGTGTGGGGAGCGATCTCCTACACTGGCCGTACACCACTGGTGATCGTCGAGGGGACACTGAATAGTGCACGGTACATCCAAACCGTCATCGAACCCATCGTTCTACCATTCCTAGACCGGCAAGGGAACTTGCTGTTCCAACAGGACAATGCACGTCCGCATGTATCCCGTGCCACCCAACGTGCTCTAGAAGGCGTAAGTCAACTACCCTGGCCAGCAAGATCTCCGGATCTGTCCCCCATTGAGCATGTTTGGGACTGGATGAAGCGTCGTCTCACGCGGTCTGCACGTCCAGCACGAACGCTGGTCCAACTGAGGCGCCAGGTGGAAATGGCATGGCAAGCCGTTCCACAGGACTACATCCAGCATCTCTACGATCGTCTCCATGGGAGAATAGCAGCCTGCATTGCTGCGAAAGGTGGATATACACTGTACTAGTGCCGACATTGTGCATGCTCTGTTGCCTGTGTCTATGTGCCTGTGGTTCTGTCAGTGTGATCATGTGATGTATCTGACCCCAGGAATGTGTCAATAAAGTTTCCCCTTCCTGGGACAATGAATTCACGGTGTTCTTATTTCAATTTCCAGGAGTGTAGTTCGCTTGTGTGCGCGCTTCTAATGCAATGAATAGTGCTCGTCGGCTCAGAGGTCGCCAATTCGTCCACGTTCAGGTCGCGCAGGACTGGCTCAAGTGCAGCGAGAGCTAGCTACTTGTTTTTGTCGTCAGCATCACTGAACTCCCACAAACACACATGCGTAGTACAGGTGTCCAAGACGCGAACGATTTGCTGTTTCCCACTTCATATTTAATTTTTTCGCCGCGCTACCGACGCGACGCGATACTGAGACCACGCGAAATTACTCGTTTGGTGTCGCCAAAGTTGAAACTAAGCAGATCTCTTCAGTATCGCCAGCGACTTCCGCAACCGCGCACCACGCACGCACAGTGGCCAATAGCGCAATTTCCACACTTGGTTTCTTACCCTCGTGTCATCGTGTAAATTAGCCTTAATGCGGCAACAATCTCTTTGGGCCCCCAGAAATGACGGGTGAACACCGACGTAGAACGCCACGTCGGTTGAGTCGCTGTGTGTCCAGTGGGTAGAGAAGCTGGTGGCCTCTGGCCTCGGGATAGCGTCGAAGACCAACTGCCGGATGGTTAAGACGTGCAGCCACTCACAGAGGTCCAGTGTGGGCCGCAATTATCACATGACAGCGAAATGTTGTAGATATCCTAATGCGTTAACACGGAACCGATTTGCGCTGGAAAAAAAATTAATTCCACTTTTAGCCACCAGGGGCAAATCTGCCGATGTGAATACAAGAATGACATATAAAAATGTCTCCACATGTAATCGATTACGAACGGGACGTGGATAGAAAAGGTCAAACAAGTGAGAAAGGCATAATATCGATTTCATTATTAACTGCCACTTACATATTTGTTTTGTGGTGTCACCGCCAGACACCACACTTGCTAGGTGGTAGCTTTAAATCGGCCGCGGTCCACTAGTACATGTCGGACCCGCGTGTCGCCACTGTCAGTAATTGCAGACCGAGCGCCACCACACGGCAGGTCTAGAGAGACGTACGAGCACTCGCCCCAGTTGTACGACGACTTTGCTAGCGACTACACTGACGAAGCCTTTCTCTCATTTGCCGAGAGATAGTTAGAATAGCCTTCAGCTAAGTCCATGGCTACGACCTAGCAAGGCGCCATTAACCATTTCTATAGAGAGTCTCACTTGTATCATCAAGAACGCTGTATACAAATGATGGATTAAAAGTTAAGTATTTCAGCAGCTACGTACTTTTCTTTATAGCATTCATTACGTATCCTGTTCCAGACCTCACGCCCGTCTGCGTTAGATTATAGCGTGCATTTCGGCCTCCTCTATCTACAAGGTGTTGGCACATTTGCCAACACATCATGTTTAATATCAGCACTGGAGACGTTGTCAGGATGTTGTACTTTTCTAGATTTGCATCTGGTGGCCAAAACTGGAATCAATTTTTTTTTCTAACGTAAATCACTTCCGCATTAATCCACCTTCCAATCAACCAAGTTTCACTGCCATACGGTCTTTACAGCCCACACTGGAGATCTATGAGTAGCTTCGCTTTAACTACGACCATCCGGTATCTGGTAGAGTTGGAGTGGCTATTGTGTTGGCCTGCTGGACGCTGAGGCGTCCAGTAATAAAACATTTAATTAGTATACTCTGAATAAGTAATACTTTATTAATTACGACAAATATTATCTTTGCTCGCCAAGCCCGGCTGTAGCTATGAAACTGGACATCACAACACGCTAACTGAGCCACAATTGCTAACTGATACAACTTCAGAATGGCCGTACTGTGGCCGCACTACAGTAACCAGGAAACACAAGTTCGTAGACACTTGTTAAAACAGCTTGGTAGCGTTGGTGCGTAGGCGCAGTTCACAGGAGACGGAAATCTCTTCACTGCCCGATGGTTGACACGGACTGTGTCACGCCGAGTAGCCCGCGTAACGACGTTACTGCGACAGGAACTTCCCGGAAGTGGGCAGGATCCGACCTGGAACGTTAACTGCCATGCCGGCTTCTGGCGAACAGGGCAGAGGCGCGGCGGAGGAGGTGACGCCTCGAAACTACGGGCGGCACGAATTCTTCGTGACGTATCACTGGCGCCTTGCCTTACTGCCTTGCTGTGCAGCATCTCTGTGGTGGTCGATACTTGTTGCGCCGCTCTTGATACTCGAGTCAGCGCAGTGACGAGTTCGAGTCCTGCATCGCCATCTATTTTAATTTCTACCCCTGTTCAGTGCGTCCTGTATGTTGACCACAATAACAGTGACAGCGAACGGCTGTTTTCAAATCGATCTATTGTTCATACTATGGGTGTTGACAAAATTGCGATATGTCGATATTTTTTCAAAAAATGAAGTATAGAAATGGCAATATCAGGTACTGATATTTTTGTTTTACGAGGGCAGTTCAATAAGTAATGCAACACATTTTTTTTCTGAAACAGGGGTTGTTTTATTCAGCATTGAAATACACCAGGTTATTCCCTAATCTTTTAGCTACACAACACTATTTTTCAACGTAATCTCCATTCAATGCTACGGCCTTACGCCACCTTGAAATGAGGGCCTGTATGCCTGCACGGTACCATTCCACTGGTCGATGTCGGAGCCAACGTCGTACTGCATCAATAACTTCTTCATCATCCGCGTAGTGCCTCCCACGGATTGCGTCCTACATTGGGCCAAACATATGGCAATCCGACGGTGCGAGATCGGGGCTGTAGGGTGCATGAGGAAGAACAGTCCACTGAAGTTTGTGAGCTCCTCTCGGGTGCGAAGACTTGTATGAGGTCTTGCGTTGTCATGAAGAAGGAGAAGTTCGTTCAGATTTTTGTGCATACGAACACGCTGAAGTCGTTTCTTCAATTTCTGAAGAGTAGCACAATACACTTCAGAGTTGATCGTTTGACCATGGGGAAGGACATCGAACAGAATAACCCCTTCAGCGTCCCAGAAGACTGTAACCGTGACTTTACCGGCTGAGGGTATGGCTTTAAACTTTTCTTGGTCAGGGAGTGGGTGTGGCGCCACTCCATTGATTGCCGTTTTGTTTCAGGTTCGAAGTGATGAACCCATGTTTCATCGCCTGTAACAATCTTTGACAAGAAATTGTCACCCTCAGCCACATGACGAGCAAGCAATTCCGCACAGATGGTTCTCCTTTGCTGTTTATGGTGTTCGGTTAGACAACGAGGGACCCAGCGGGAACAAACCTTTGAATATCCCAACTGGTGAACAATTGTGACAGCACTACCAACAGAGATGTCAAGTTGAGCACTGAGTTGTCTGATGGTGATCCGTCGATCATCTCGAACGAGTGTGTTCGCACGCTCCGCCATTGCAGGAGTCACAGCTGTGCACGGCCGGCCCGCACGCGGGAGATCAGACAGTCTTGCTTGACCTTTCGGCGATGATGACACACGCTTTGCCCAACGACTCACCGTGCTTTTGTCCACTGCCAGATCACCGTAGACATTCTGCAAGCGCCTATGAATATCTGAGATGCCCTGGTTTTCCGCCAAAAGAAACTCGATCACTGCCCGTTGTTTGCAACGCACATCCGTTACAGACGCCATTTTAACAGCTCCGTACAGCGCTGCCACCTGTCGGAAGTCAATGACACTATACGAGACGAAGCGGGAATGTTTGAAAATATTCCAAAAGAAATTTCCGGTTTTTTTAACCAAAATTGGCCGAGAAAAAAAAATGTGCTGCATTACTTATTGAACTGCCCTCGTATATTATATTTTTTTCGCAATTTTCCATTTTTCGAAGTTGTTCTTTTGAAATTGTAGTACAACATAATTTTACATTCGGTGTGTGAAGGAGTCTCACTACTTTTTGAGCTTTCATCACATGCAGTCTCTCTCTCTCTCTCTGCCTCAGTAAAGCACGTATAGATGGCACAAGAAGAAGTTCGATTGCCGCTGGGGGTTGGCGGTGTGAATGGAATAAGATATCCGACGTGAAGAAATAGCACACCATTTGCGTTCGGAAACAATTTTTAATGCAACTAGTGTATTATTTCTTGACATCGGCATTCTTCTAAAAACCCGTTGCTGAAACTGAAGAAAACAAAAATATAAATGACAAGATCGGTGTTTGCTGTTGGCGGAGACATGCGAGGGGAAATGCTGACGTAATCGGCGCTACCAACACAAACTGCAACGTTCAACATCACCATGCAATTCTGACACTACAGCTTCTAGGTCGCAAGAGTTTGGAGAAATGAGAAAACAGCGAAGTCGACATGAAGCGTTCCAGAAAAATCCGATATGTGACGAAATCGAATTACGTGCCCATCGACACCTTTTGTTGTGCCAGTTACCTGCAGTTACCATTATTAGCAAAGTGGTTGACGCCGAGCGTCAACCTGCATCGTTTTCCTTTCGATTCTTGCGCTAAGAGCAATGAGCAAGCTGTTAGGTTGTCCATGTACAGAATATTTAACAATAAATCACTAATTCATCAGGTTACCTTCCATTCAGAAGGCTGTTGCATTCATCGACTGTTATATTGACTTGTAAATAATAGATTTCAGCTATCAGAGGTACTTTTTTAAATTTTATACGCAGATCTGTCTGTTCTACAAGAATATGGAATAGGAGGCAAACCTTTGCAAGCAATTAAAGGTCTTTACATGGATAGTCAGGCAGCAGTTAGAGTTGACCGTAAATTGAGTTCATGGTTCAGAGTAGTTTCAGGGGTAAGACAAGGCTGCAACCTGTCTCCACTGTTGTTCATATTATTTATGGATCATATGGTGAAAACAGTAGACTGGCTGGGTGAGATTAAGATATGTGAACACAAAATAAGCAGTCTTGCATATGCAGATGACCTAGCTGTGATGGCAGATTCGATTGAAAGTTTGCAAAGTAATATTTCAGAGCTAGATCAGAAATGTAAGGACTATGGTATGAAGATTAGAATCTCCAAAACGAAAGTAATGTCAGTGGGAAATAAATATAAACGGATTGAGGGCCAAATAGGAGAAACAAAGTTAGAACAGGTGGACGGTTTCAAGTACTTAGGATGCATATTCTCACAGGATGGCAACATAGTGAAAGAACTGGAAGCGAGGTGTAGCAAAGCTAATGCAGTGAGCGCTCAGCTACGATCTACTCTCTTCTGCAAGAAGGAAGTCAGTACCAAGACTAAGTTATCTGTGCACCGTTCAATCTTTCGACCAACTTTGTTGTATGGGAGCGAAAGCTTGGTGGATTCAGGTTACCTTATCAACAAGGTTGAGGTCACAGATATGAAAGTAGCTAGGATGATTGCAGGTACTAGTAGATGGGAACAATGGCAGGAGGGTGTCCACAAAGAGGAAATCAAAGAAAAACTGGGAATGAACTCTATAGATGTAGCAGTCAGGGCGAACAGGCTTAGATGGTGGGGTCATGTTACACGCATGGGAGAAGTAAGGTTACCCAAGAGACTCATGGATTCAGCAGTAGAGGGTAGGAGGAGTCGGGGCAGACCGAGGAGAAGGTACCTGGATTCGGTTAAGAATGATTTTGAACTAATAGGTTTAACATCAGAAGAGGCACCAATGTTAGCACTGAATAGGGGATCGTGGAGGAACTGTATAAGGGGGGCTATGCTTCAGACTGAACGCTGAAAGGCATAATCAGTCTTAAATGATGATGATGATGATGATGAGATCTAGATTTCAGCTAGAACTAGCCATTCTCAATGCACTATCGCTTTTGATCAATGCATGTAATGCCTGTTGGTCGAGGTTCTCCACAGTTCATTGCCCGAAGGAGGACTCGAACCTCCGCCGGGATCGGCAGCGCCCTAGACAGCTCGGCTTCACCTCTGCACTTCCTTCCGTAGCTCTCAGTCCTAAAGTTTTTATGCATGGGATAAAGTTATAGGCCGCGCAAAATGCCATGGCCGGTAGATGCGCAGCCGGTAGGGAACACGTGGGGCACGCGGGCAGGCGCTGTAGGGGAAACGCCGAGCGCTGGACGGGGGTGCCGCTCGAAACTGAAGCCTACGGTCACACTTTTCTAAATACGAGGGATGGAACTTTAATAGTGGCAACTATTTATTTACAGCTCGTACAAAATAGATACGCGTTTCAATGTTTTACTCACCTTCAAAGTAGTCCCCAGCATTGTGTATAGCCCGTTGCCAGCGATGTGGAAGTCGTAGGATACTCTTAGCAGTGCCAGTTCGAGCAGCACAGTCTACTGCCCGACGAATTTGTAGCAGTTCTGAACTGTTTCCTTCAGTTTAGTGTAAATAGTTGCCACTATTAAAGCTCCAACCCTCGTATTAAGTGGAGCCTTTCCACGCCCACACTTGCCTGGAGACCACTGAAAAAGATTTGTCACTCTGCTTTGATTAGTATCTAAAAAGAATTCCGTTGAAAATGCAGCGATTTATTTTCACTTGGATTGTGAACCATTTGTAACTTTCAGAGAAGCGACATGAGTGGCGTATTTTGAGTGAAACCTGCACGTTTCTCTGGTTTCCATGTTAAAGTTTGCTTCTTTTGCCAAAACACAGTGGGGTACACACAGTGTCACCTCTCTAACATGTTGTCCAGATGCAATTGGGAGAAAATTCTGAAACCGCAGTTTAATAAGTGAAGAACTGAGGAAAAGTAAGGTCAGTAGCTTATTAAAAAAGCACATCCTCCGTAAAAAATATACGTATATTATCTTCACTTACGTTGTTCCAAAACCCATAGCATTTCTCGTTACACCAGCTATCGATGGCCCGTAAAAATTACGTAATTTTGTCAAATAAGTCTGTAGTTAGTGGATTAACACGGCAGATAAAATTTTGCATAATAACCATAAGATTGCCAAAATCTCATTTCGATATGTCAAACTTTATCAAATGTGAGAAGCGTTGTGGATATTTCATTCTGTATTTATCGCTGGCGCGGCGCGTTCGCCAATGAGGGTGCCACATCAGATCAATTTTCTCGAGACTGGTGACAGATGGACACCTCAATCCACGCTTGAATAAAAATTCGATATGTTAGCAAAATTTCATATCCAGCAATGTACTATGTAATTTGCACCAAACGCAAAATCATAGCGACTCCCAGTTTTCATTGCAAACTTTTTCGGGTTTCGCACACTGTGTTACTTCCATGTGAATATCACAAAAACTATGACCATTAGCGAAATGATGGGCACATCATCATGAACCTGACATATAAATCAATAAGTAACGCAAAAATGATGTTCTTTACCGAACTGTTTCTGTAGAACCGTCTACCGTATCTTCATTCGCCGTCGGCGTTGTCGTTGTTACCGTGAGACACCGTTATACCAAGAGGAAAGGCGCGTCGATCTTAGAGTATGAGATATGATGACCTTAAGCCATTGACAACACACAACGGTCACGGTAGCACCTGATTCCAGAATAGCTGCAGTAGTTCAGATCTACGAACTATCCCTTGTTGACCAGGTCCCCAAAACTTAACTCGTAACGAGATCCCTTCAAAGCAAATTGTCATAACGATCGTCTATAAAGGCTTCATACAACGAGAAGAAATGTTACGGTTGATGGAATAATAACAGATACGACCAAACTGTCTTGTCTCTTCTGCTTTATTTAATATAACTTCGTTCACAGTTTCATTTCGCATTCACCACTCATTCACCGAAACCCTTTGATGAACAGTTTTGGTTGCTTAACACCAACAGTCAATGATAATGATACAGCTTTTCTCCTTTTTATAAATTGAAGCCCGCTCTCCGTGATATAATAAGAAAAAAACCGGTCTCAATACCGCGTCCCTCGTGAGATGCGAATAGACTTATCCCGGAACTGACCGCCCTGTAGGTGTACTCAATTTAATGACCACACTTCGCTGTCCGCTATTTCGAGTAACTGAATGTCCATTTGTTAGTCTGACTATACACTGTAGCTATTTAAAATTCGCCCCTATATTTTTCACAACGCACCATTAGCACTTCGTTACTTATTTGTTTTTTTTTCTAAGAGTAAACGAAAAAAAAGACGCCGTATAATCGGCTTAGTCGACATAAAGCAAAACACCTTAATATGCCCAATTTCACCTCTTCTTATAGGATCGCCTACCTTACTCATTAATTTACTACATATTGTTTCCAATAACACTAAACAGGTATCGCCGTTATATTTTAATTGTATTCAAAAGCATGTTACTACTATTATGACCAACCAAATCGTCACAAATCGCGCGGCGTGCGTTTTTAATGATAACTTTACGCTATTCAATTAAATCGCGCGGCGTGCGTTTTTAATGATAACTTTACGCTATTCAATTTCCGTTACAGCTATCTTGACTCGTAATGTTACAACCGGTAGAGAAAGATTTACACGCGTGCACCTCGATCCTGTAATCGGCGACGGGCCAAAAGCTGGCCAACACTGCCGACCTCCTTTTCCGAACAAACGAATGAACTGGCCCAGCTCTTTGGACGAAAACTAGCCACTGCGCATCGGCCACCTTATCCTATTCGAACTTATACCATCTGGAAGGTAGATACGCTTCTTATTTATAAAAATAAAAGAAGAATAAGGGGTGCTATACTCGTTGCAGGTCAGCGGCTTTCGGATACGAATTCGTTAGTTTTCCGTTCTCGAGAACAGAGTGGTCCATTCTTCAGAGTGTTCGTTTTTGCCCATCTTTACCCTTTTGGCTCGTAGGGTACAGAGGGCGTGGGCAGGTGGCACGTGTCCTTGGAGCGGCGGCGGTGGTCCCTCGTGTACCGTACCACCAGCACTGAAGAAACTCTGACGCAATGCAGCACTCGACACCGCCAGTGAAAGTCATTAGCCGCGCTGTACCCTGTACAGCCGCAACACGTCAGCGCAGTTCTCTCAGCTGACACGCTCGGCCGGCCAGACACGTGGGAAAGGTAAAGGTACGGCCCCTTTACTTAGTGACCTAAATAAACTTGATCGCTTTCGGCTACTTATACTATCCCTCCCAAAACCTGTAACTGTAAATTTCGGTCGCCAACTTCAGTCTAAAATGTTTACACAGTGAGACTAATGTAATTCACGAACTAGGCCTCTTTCACTGCTCATTTTCCGAGGACCCAGCACCCGTTCAAAGATCGCTAACTAAGGTGATATCAAGGTCTGAAAATGCGAACAGTAAATCGAATTAAACGAATAACTCTTCCGTTCACTTACATCTGACACACACATTTATTACAGAACACACTGTGTAAGGTTCTCATATGTTTTCTACTATTGTAAATAATTCACCTAAACCGTACTGCGTCAGAGATGAGTGAGCGCACTGCATGAGAAATGAATACGATCCTTGACTATGTGTTAAGTTTTATCTGTGGTTGATTTGCTAATCAGGCGGTTGTGCAGCGCTGAGACATTCTTAGTTGAAGCATTGTAGCGCGCAGTTGGGTTTTTCGAAGAAATAAGATCTGTTTGTGCGAATCTGGGAACAGCTACCTACAATACTTTATTATGCACATGAATACCGATATATAATGCTTTTTAGTTCATTTTATTGATGCAGAAGATTTTGGAGGAATTACAAATGTATGTTTGTAGCTTCTTTGCAACGAGGGAATTTTTTAATTGTTAGAGTCTTCTTATGTTGTGCAGTCTTTTTATCAATAATAAGATTTTGATTTCTCAAACACGATTTTCTTAAAAGTAAAACCAACCTCCATGATTCACCGTAGAGTTTTGAACTTTTATCGTGTCTGGACTGCACCTTACGAGACAAAAAAAGTTACAGTAGATTATCTTTAGCTGCTGCATCGGCGCCGGCCGATGTGACCGAGCGGTTCTAGGCGCTTCAGTCCGGAACCGCCCTACATCTACATCTACATCTACATTTATACTCCGCAAGCCACCCAACGGTGCGTGGCGGAGGGCACTTTACGTGCCACTGTCATTACCTCCCTTTCCTGTTCCAGTCGCGTATGGTTCGCGGGAAGAACGACTGTCTGAAAGCCTCCGTGCGTGCTCTAATCTCTCTAATTTTACATCCGTGATCTCCTCGGGAGGTATAAGTAGGGGGAAGCAATACATTCGATACCTCATCCAGGAACGCACCCTCTGGAAACCTGACGAGCAAGCTACACCGCGATGCAGAGCGCCTCTCTTGCAGAGTCTGCCACTTGAGTTTGTTAAACATCTCCGTAACGCTATCACGGTTACCAAATAACCCTGTGACGAAACGCGCCGCTCTTCTTTGGATCTTCTCTATCTCCTCCGTCAACCGGATCTGGTACGGATCCCACACTGATGAGCAATACTCAAGTATAGGTCGTACGAGTGTTTTGTAAGCCACGTCCTTTGTTGATGGACTACATTTTCTAAGGACTCTCCCAATGAATCTCAATCTGGTACCCGCCTTACCAACAATTAATTTTATATGATCATTCCACTTCAAATCGTTCCGCACGCATACTCCCAGATATTTTACAGAAGTAACTTCTACCAGTGTTTGTTCAGCTATCATATAATCATACAATAAAGGATCCTTCTTTCTATGTATTCGCAATACATTACATTTGTCTATGTTAAGGGTCAGTCGCCACTCCCTGCACCAAGTGCCTATCCGCTGCAGATCTTCCTGCATTTCGCTACAATTTTCTAATGCTGCAACTTCTCTGTATACTACAGCATCATCCGCGAAAAGCCGCATGGAACTTCCGACACTATGCAATGGTCGCAGGTCCAAATCCTGGGCCGGCCGGAGTGGCCGTGCGGTTCTAGGCGCTACAGTCTGGAACCGGGCGACCGCTACGATCGCAGGTTCGAATCCTGCCTCGGGCATGGATGTGTGTGATGTCCTTAGGTTAGTTAAGTTTAATTAGTTCTAAGTTCTAGGCGATTGATGATCTCAGAAATTAAGTCGCATAGTGCTCAGAGCCATTTGATCTATTTTCAAATCCTGCCTCGGGCATGGATGTGTGTAATGTCCTTAGGTTAGTTAGCTTTAAGTAGTTCTAAGTCTAGGGGACTGATGACCTCATATGTTAAGTCCCATAGTGCTTAGAGCCATTTGAACCATTTGCTGCATCGACTGACTTGTATTTGGTTTCGATTGTCAGTACGCCAGACACAAAAACAGCATGCTGAACAAGAGGTAAGTCACTTTTACTTCAGGGCATACCTCACCCTGCATTCTTGAGCAAACAGTGGCGCAGTCAGGATTGCCAGTGTCGTGCTAGCAAGTACATTAATTTTCAGTGAACAGTGTAGATAATTTGAAACAGTTATTTCCTTCCGAGTACAGTAGTAATTTATTTTTGGTGGATATTCTTAATCTGAAATTGCACTTCATATAATGTATCGTTTATAATGTGCTATGGCACTCAGTTTCACGCAGTT
The DNA here is from genome assembly GCF_023864275.1 of Schistocerca cancellata. NCBI lineage: Eukaryota > Metazoa > Arthropoda > Insecta > Orthoptera > Acrididae > Schistocerca > Schistocerca cancellata. Next base: position 73,861,049 of record NC_064631.1, read on the forward strand.
TTATTTGAGCACAGTAAGTTTCTTTTGGCTTTTAATTTATTTCAAATTTTGCATTTCATGAAGTTTTAAAGTTTTATTTCACGACACTGTTCACATGCGCAACACAGTGCCAAACAACAGTCACTTGTATTCAGCAACTGGAAACGATATCTGATGTACATGGTATACGACGAGAAAATTTCCGAAATCAATATAATCAGTTTCCTCTTCTCCATATTTTATAGAAAGTTTACAACTGGAATGCAGCGACAACACAAAATACCCTCCAACACTTTAAAGAAAGGAATGACAATTACTAATAACGACACGACACTAAAAGTTAATAGTGAGACTCTGTTATGAAATTTAAAGTCACGCTATTAGATTAATGACCAGCAGTGCCTGGCGTTTCAACACTTTGCCGACCGGCGACACCGTAGCGGTGTCGTGCGCGAAAAAAGCGGTCAACGGCCGGCGACACCACAGTGGTGTCGTGTGTATAGTATCGCGCAGTGACCGGTGACAGCACTTTAGTATCTTTTTCATTCTGTTGGTCTTCTGTTTATACAGTGTGTTACAAAAAGGTACGGCCAAACTTTCAGGAAACATTCCTCACACACAAGGAAAGAAAATACACTCCTGGAAATGGAAAAAAGAACACATTGACACCGGTGTGTCAGACCCACCATACTTGCTCCGGACCCTGCGAGAGGACTGTACAAGCAATGATCACACGCACGGCACAGCGGATACACCAGGAACCGCGGTGTTGGCCGTCGAATGGCGCTAGCTGCGCGGCATTTGTGCACCGCCGCCGTCAGTGTCAGCCAGTTTGCCGTGGCATACGGAGCTCCATCGCAGTCTTTAACACTGGTAGCATGCCGCGACAGCGTGGACGTGAACCGTATGTGCAGTTGACGGACTTTGAGCGAGGGCGTATAGTGGGCATGCGGGAGGCCGGGTGGACGTACCGCCGAATTGCTCAACACGTGGGGCGTGAGGTCTCCACAGTACATCGATGTTGTCGCCAGTGGTCGGCGGAAGGTGCACGTGCCCGTCGACCTGGGACCGGACCGCAGCGTCGCACGGATGCACGCCAAGACCGTAGGATCCTACGCAGTGCCGTAGGGGACCGCATCGCCACTTCCCAGCAAATTAGGGACACTGTTGCTCCTGGGGTATCGGCGAGGACCATTCGCAACCGTCTCCATGAAGCTGGGCTACGGTCCCGCACACCGTTAGGCCGTCTTCCGCTCACGCCCCAACATCGTGCAGCCCGCCTCCAGTGGTGTCGCGACAGGCGTGAATGGAGGGACGAATGGAGACGTGTCGTCTTCAGCGATGAGAGTCGCTTCTGCCTTGGTGCCAATGATGGTCGTATGCGTGTTTGACGCCGTGCAGGTGAGCGCCACAATCAGGACTGCATACGACCGAGGCACACAGGGCCAACACCCGGCATCATGGTGTGGGGAGCGATCTCCTACACTGGCCGTACACCACTGGTGATCGTCGAGGGGACACTGAATAGTGCACGGTACATCCAAACCGTCATCGAACCCATCGTTCTACCATTCCTAGACCGGCAAGGGAACTTGCTGTTCCAACAGGACAATGCACGTCCGCATGTATCCCGTGCCACCCAACGTGCTCTAGAAGGTGTAAGTCAACTACCCTGGCCAGCAAGATCTCCGGATCTGTCCCCCATTGAGCATGTTTGGGACTGGATGAAGCGTCGTCTCACGCGGTCTGCACGTCCAGCACGAACGCTGGTCCAACTGAGGCGCCAGGTGGAAATGGCATGGCAAGCCGTTCCACAGGACTACATCCAGCATCTCTACGATCGTCTCCATGGGAGAATAGCAGCCTGCATTGCTGCGAAAGGTGGATATACACTGTACTAGTGCCGACATTGTGCATGCTCTGTTGCCTGTGTCTATGTGCCTGTCAGTGTGATCATGTGATGTATCTGACCCCAGGAATGTGTCAACAAAGTTTCCCCTTCCTGGGACAATGAATTCACGGTGTTCTTATTTCAATTTCCAGGAGTGTATGTTATGTGGACATGTATCCTGAAACGCTTACTTTCCATGTTAGAGCTCATTTTATTACTCTCTTCAAATCACATTAATCATGGAATGGAAACACACAGCAACAGAACGTACCCACCGAGCGAGCTGGCGCAGTGGTTAGACACTGGACTCGCATTCTGGAGGACGACGGTTCAATCCCGCGTCCGGCCATCCTGATTTAGGTTTTCCGTGATTTCCCTAAATCACTCCACGCAAATGCCGGGATGGTTCCTCTGAAAGGGCACGGCCGACTTCGTTCCCCATCCTTCCCTAATCCGATGAGACCGATGACCACGCTGTCTGGTCTCCTTCACCAAAAGCAAGCAAGAGAACGTACCAGCGTGACTTCAAACACTTTGTTACAGGAAATGTTCAAAATGTCCTCCGTTAGCGAGGATACATGCGCCGGCCGAAGTGGCCGTGCGGTTAAAGGCGCTGCAGTCTGGAACCGCAAGACCGCTAAGGTCGCAGGTTCGAATCCTGCCTCGGGCATGGATGTTTGTGATGTCCTTAGGTTAGTTAGGTTTAAGCTCTAGGGGACTAATGACCTCAGCAGTTGAGTCCCACGGTGCTTAGAGCCATTTGAACCATTTTTTTGAGGATACATGCATCCACCCTCCGTCGCATGCAATCCCTGATGCGCTGATGCAGCCCTGGAGAATGGCGTATTGTATCACAGCCATCCACAATACGAGCACGAAGAGTCTCTACATTTGGTACCGGGGTTGCGTAGACAAGAGCTTTCAAATGCCCCCATAAATGAAAGTCAAGAGGGTTGAGGTCAGGAGAGCGTGGAGGCCATGGAATTGGTCCGCCTCTACCAATCCATCGGTCACCGAATCTGTTGTTGAGAAGCGTACGAACACTTCGACTGAAATGTGCAGGAGCTCCATCGTGCATGAACCACATGTTGTGTCGTACTTGTAAAGGTACATGTTCTAGCAGCACAGGTAGAGTATCCCGAATGAAATCATGGCGGTGAATCGAGGCAGTACATATTGACGAAACTAAAATGAGCTCTAACATGGAAATTAAGCGTTACCGGACACATGTCCACATATCATCTTTTCTTTATTTGTGTGTGAGGAATGTTTCCTGAAAGTTTGGCCGTACCTTTTTGTAACACCCTGTATAACAAGTTACACACGTCAACAATTTTTTTGTTTTTATAAATACTTGTGCACTTTCATCATGGCAGGCGAAAGAGACGATACGATTGTTTACGATGAACGCGCGGACGCCTTGTCTGACGTTCCGGACGACTTGACCTATTGGGAAGAAGATAAATTTGAAGTATGTCCGTGTCCACTCATATTTCCCAAAGATACACAGAACATCGTGGATATCGTAGAATTATATACTGTGAACGATGTATTTGAATATATTAGCAACGAAATCAACAAGTATTACAATCAAAATTGCAATAGAAGGAAACTGGATTTTAAAAAATGCTAAATTTGTCGACGTTACTGGACCAGAACTTAGAAAATGGTTTGGGCTTGTTATCCTTATGGGAATTGTAAGAAAAAGGAAGGATCGATGTTTAATGGTCTACAAATCTATTGATAGACACACCGATATTTCGCAAATCTATGTCCCGCAACAGATTCAGACAAATATCATTTTTACATTTTTCCGACAACAACAATAAACCGGATAATGCCGACCGGCGTTTCAAAGTGCAATTCGTAACTGATTATTTTTCCAAAAAGTTTAAAGAAACGTTTAATCTAAGTCAAAACATCTCAGTTGATGAAGGAATGATACCGTGGCGTGGAAAGTTAAATTTTAAAGTTTACAATCCGTCTAAAATTACGAAATATGGCATACTCATTCGGATGCTGTGTGATTCGAGAACGGGATACATTTCCTCATTCAAGATATATTCCGGCGCTGGACAACCTTTAGCAGAAACTGTGATGGAACTATTGACACCTTCTTATGGAAAGTGGCATCACCTCTATATGGATAATTCTTATAACACTGTAGAACTTGCAGAGAAGAGTTTGTGGAACGGTACGGCAAAATAGAGGATTTTCGGAAAAATTAAAGCGCACAAAAGTCAATGTGTTCGAAGCTTGTCGTCAACGGAAAGGTGACAAGCGGCCGGCGACAAGCCAACTAATCCGAATTAGCGCTGCCGGCGCCAAGCGAATAAACTTGTACGAGGCGTGCGGACGGCAAAGTGTGAAGTCACGTGGCTGCTAAAACTTTGTCAAGTTTCAGCAACGCCCTGAGTGACTCACAGGAAACTATGGGTCCTGCAGTCCTTTGCCGAAGAGGTCTACTCTAGCGCACGTCAATGTCGCTCCACAGCTGTCTTCTAAAAATTAAAAGTAAACTCCGCCCGAACACGTCACGAAGGCCGAACGGTACCGAAAGGTCGCCGTGTCATCCCCAGCCCACAGGCGTCGCTAGATGGCGATATGGAGGGACATGCAGTCAGCACACCGCTCTCCCGGCCGTTTTGCCTGTTTACGAGACCAGACAGCTGCCGTCTGGAAACCTCACCATGATGCTGAGAAAAAAAGGGGTTGCCACACGAAAACGTAAGTAAAAACGAATATAGGTGCGAAATATAGCGACAGACTAAATTACGTTTAGATGATACGTTAACTCCCAACAAAATTTCTCATCAACATCGTTTGGTTGCAGATGACAAGCTACCTGTAATAAATAATACACAAGTGATCCTGAAAAATCACGCACAGCAAGTGTAAAGGTATTAACAAAAAGAAAGGAATTATTGTTTGAACTAAATATCCACAAATGGTTCAAATGGCTCTGAGCACTATGGGACTTAACATCTATGGTCATCAGTCCCCTAGAACTTAGAACTACTTAAACCTAACTAACCTAAGGACAGCACACAACACCCAGCCATCACGAGGCAGAGAAAATCCCTGACCCCGCCGGGAATCGAACCCGGGAACCCGGGCGTGGGAAGCGAGAACGCTACCGCACGACCACGAGATGCGGGCTAAATATCCACATAATTTTTTACTCATTTAGTAAAAATGTTGACATTACAGATTAAATAAAACTGAAACCCACTAATGATGGCACAGTGGTGCTGAAACATGTTTGGGAACTTGTGAAAAAACGGTGTTTTGCACAACTGGCGGACCTTATATCCTACAATTTTAACTGCGAACACAAGGAGCTGCAAATCCAAATGATGTACATCTTATAGACGAAATTTGGAACATTGGACAGATCTCAAGTAACTGTAAATATGCGCTCATACATCCGCTTTATAAAAAAGGTACTCGAACGTTTCCAAATAATGATAGGGGGACCTCTCCACTTCCAGTCGCTTACAAGATACTCTCTAAAGCTCTGTTGGTCAGAGTTCAAGGACAGCCTGATTACATCTTTGGAAAACACCAAACTGGTAGCCGGCCGGGGTGGCCGAGCGGTTCTAGGCGCTACAGTCTGGAACCGCGCGACCGCTACGGTTGCAGGTTCGAATTCTGCCTCGGGCATGGATGTGTGTGATGTCCTTAGGTTAGTTAGGTTTAAGTAGTTCTAAGTTCTAGGGGGACTGATGACCTTAGAAGTTAAGTCCCATAGTGCTCAGAGCCATTTGAACCGTTTTGAACCAAACTGGTTTCCAAACAGATATTCATCCTAATAAGCATTTCGCATACAAGAGCTCTAAGGAGCCACAACTGTGGTGATGTTTGTTGACATTAAAAAGGCATACGATTCGATAGACAAACATTTTTCAGTACCTTGCAGGATATTGGAATTGACAAAAAAGCCGCATGGTCTTGTCACGCTTCGCGCGGCTGTTATACGCCCCCTCAGATCTTATCTGTATATTTAATTTTGCGCCTCCTTCCGTAACACCACCTCTCAAGCACTTCGATTCTGTGTTCCCATAGTCCACGAATCACTACCACAGACAGTTGTGGTCCATATGACTATTTTCACACATTTCTTCTTCAAATGAAGTCCTGTAGGCTATTAGTAAGCCTGTGTTAGCGCGGAATGTTTCCTCTGTCTAGCTAAACCTGTTCCTTACATCCTTCCTGCTTCGTCCATCATGCATCATCTTTCTTATGAAGCAGTAGAATTCCCAGATTTCGTCCACAACAAGCTCCACAATTTTCACGCCAAGTCTGTTCATAATCTCACTTCTATCACTCCTCAAAAAACGTAGTTTCCTTTTTGTTTACTGTCAATCCATAGTCTGTGCTCAATGCTCTGTTGTTGATACACTTAACACGTCCTGCAACTCTTCCTCACATTCACAAACGACAGCAAAGTTATCACTGAATCTTCACCATTGATATCTTTTCTCCTGAGTTCCAGTGACCCGTGCAACATCTACATTCAGTCGTTGCTTTTCATTAGCAATGAGAATGAAGATATGGGCGGGACGACTGCAACGAAGTAATTGCACCAAACATCAGTCCATTACATGGCTTTTCGATGTCATCTACGAATTACACTGTCAAGGGCCACCTGTCCAACATTCTACGAATAAGTAGCCCGAATGTCATACCTGAATTTTGTAAGGAAATGATTCTTTTAGTTTCCTTACAAAATTCAGATATCTGCTTCCTATTCGTAGAATGTTGGACACGTCGCCCTTCGCAGTGTAATTCGTGGATGACATCGAAAAACAACGTAATGCAGTGATGTCTGGTGCAATTACTTCGTTGAAGTTGTCCCGCCCATATCTTCATTCCCAATGCTAATGAAAAGTCATTCTGACAGGTAGTGAAAGTTAGTGGTGTTAGCTATAATTCCAAAACATGAAACCAAAAGCTGAACTTCAGGAACATGATTACAGCTAATTGGGTAAATGTGTGTACAGTGGTTGGTACGAAATGAAATAGGAAAAGTCAAGTAATTTTATGTTATTGTCGAAAACGTATATTTCGTTACATCAGCACTCAATTTAAAAAGTAAGTAGCCTACAGAGAAAGAAAGAGCTTTGAGTGCGAAGCCATGGATCAGATACTGAACGAGTGCTTGTCAACTAACTTTAATATTGAGGGCGGTCAGTTACTGTGAATTAATTCACTGAGGTTATAAAGGCCCTCACCTGTTACAAAAAACATCATGTGGTGGTTTAACCACAAAGGGACTACAGATGTACGATCGGATGAAACTAAATCCGTAATTGATGTTTTTGACAGCTTCCGCTGTAAATCGTGCACACCTCTGGAACCGAAGGAAGAGGCGTAGCACCTTACAAACGTTTTAAGCCCACAAAATATCAGCGTTTATCTACTCCCGAAAAATTTTGCATCTAAAAGAAAAACAATAATTCCAAAACAGTCGATATCGCCCTCCCCTTTTCCTTTGGCATTTGTCTTTTTTCTGTCTACTTAGCAAACACATTTCGATTAAAGTCAACAAGGACTGCAACCAGACCTCTAAAGTTTAGAGTTAAACTGATAGAGAATGTCCACTGTTAGGAACCTAAAATGTAAATCCCTTGGTAAAATTAATTTACCTGTACAAGAAACATAATTGCGGCGAGGAATACGCATCTTGCTGCTGCCAGCAGTCTTCTCGCACTCTTGCTGTCGCTCCAAAGAATGCTAAATGATAAAACATGGAATAAATAAATTTCTCAGCTTCACGCTGCAATTCAAGAAAAAACAGCACACTCTGCAGACTGAATGAAAATAAAATAATCTCTCATTTGATGTCATTTTGTAAATGAGACATAACTGCTTAGAACAGACTGAGTATATTCTTGAAATAATATTACTGGCACTGCGCCTCATACAGTTAAGCTTTCTAAGTGTCAACAGGCCTAGCTTGGAGTAAATACGAGGGTGAGTCAAATGAAAACCTTAAATTTGTAATAACAAATCGAAATTTCGCGCCGTTATCATGCAAGTTGGTAAGAGTGCTACAAACAACGTGCAGAATGGTCTGTAGGTGGCAGCATAGTGCAGATGCACACATACCGTCGCAGTATCAGTATAAAGATGGCCACCCCACTTGCGACTTGCAACAGGGAAGAACGGCGTTTTGTTATTCGGTTTTTGCGTAGTGAAGTTGTGAAACCTATTGAAATTCATCGACGAATGAAGGTTCAGTACGGCGATGCATGTCTGTCACAGCAGCAAGTCTACGAATGGAGTACGAAGTTCGCAAATGGTATGACTTCAGTGGAAGATGCTCCTCGTCCAGGTCAGGCACAACGAGTTGTGACTCCACAGAACATTGCAGCAGTTGAAGCCATAGTGAAGGAAAACCGCCGAGTGATATTGAATGACATTGCAGCATGTTTACAGATTAGTCATGAGTCAGCACAGCACATTGTGCATGATGTGCTCCAGTTTCACAAAGTGTCTGCAAGGTGGGTGCCAAGGAAGCTGACTCCTGAAATGGGAGAACGACGTGTTTGTGCTTGTGAAGAACTTCTTCGACGCTTTGAACGAGAAGGTGATGGCTTCCTTGCAAGAATCGTTACTGGGGACGAAACCTGGGTTCACTTGCACCGACCGGAAATGAAGAGAGCGAGCAATGAAGGGCGCCATTCCTCATCACCAAAGCCAAAGAAGTTTCGAACAGGTCCATCAGCAGGGAAGGTTATGCGGACTCTCTTTTGAGACGAAAACGGCGTCATTATGGAGCATTACATGCCTAGAGGAACCACTGTCACCAGCGAATCATATACAGATCTCCTAAAAACTCATCTGCGGCCTGCAATCAAATCAAAGCGACGTGGATTGCTGTCAGCAGGTGTCCTTTTGCAACATACAATGCAAGGCCCCACACTGCCAGTTCAAGAGCTGCAACAATCACAGACCTGCATTTTGAGTGTCTTCCTCCTCCACCATATTCACCAGACCTTGCCCCAAGTGATTTCCATATGTTTGGACCACTCAAAGACGCAATGGGAGGAAAGAAGTTCCGTTCTGATGAAGAGGTATGCCACGCGGTGCATGAGTGGTTGTGTGGACTGCCAAAATAATTTTTTTCTAAAGGAATTTATGCACTTTGTAAGCGCTGGAGGACTTGCATTGAGCGTGGGGGAGATAATGTTGAAAAGTGATACAACTTTGTACCACTTCTGCACAATAAATAATATTTTAAAAAATATTTAAGGTTTTCATTTGACTCCTCGTATAAACAAACCAGTCCAATCGGATGTTCCACACGCATCAGTTCTATGCGTACTGCTTTTCCCAGACCTCAAAGCTCGGCTTGGAAGTTCTTCAAGGACGACATGTCACAAATTTTTTCCACAAATTATTCTTAGAAAGTATTTTACCCACTTGTTATCGTTAACCCATCATTCTGTTATGTTTTAAAATTAATATTTTCCAACTACTATTTGCAATTAATATTTTAGTGGTGAATAAAGAAACTTGTGTAGCTCGACCCTATAGTCTTTGTTCTTTTTCGAACATCACAGGCTCGCTGTGTTGCCAGAATGTGAGGTACTACCTGGAAAACGAAGTGCTTGCACGGGCAGGATGGCAACACTATTGTGTTTATATCCGAGAAGCGGTGAGGGATGTGTACTAACAGGGATGCCGCGTTGGTGAAGCAACGCCAGCTCTTCACGGAAACTCGACAGCCGTCTCGTACACATGCCGCACAAACCAACAGGTTGTAGCATTGTGGAGTAGAGAAACGGCTGGAACTGCGGGACGCCTGTGTGTGTTTCAGTACCTTGTGTCCTAGTCAATCAAATTGTTGCCTGCAGCACTTGCTGCCACAGGCCGGACGCTGATGATAAAAGAACAGTGTGCGGGCATGCGTTGCGCCAGATAATACCTTGCCATCTCCGTCGGAGCGTCAAGCTTGTGAAATGTTCAGCCCGCATTTGAAAAAATTCAGTGCGACATTTGTCACCACGGCGAGAAGGTTGTCGCTCTGGCCTCTGACCCAGAAAGCAGGACACACAACGATTAGATGGTGCCTAGAAAAAAGGTAGAGAGTCTTGGAGATTGGTCGAAGTTTTCCAAGGAAAGGAAGCGTGGGTGGTGTGTTCGCATTGGTCTGAGCCGCAACTTTTTTTCGATAGTGGCAGTTTGCCACCAAATAGTTTTTCTTTAACGTGGACAAATTAAAGATTGGCTAGTGGGCGAATAAACTTTTCAGAGGAGAGGGGGCGAAGTTTTTAACGCAGCCCCCTATAGGGTGCTCATCTAACAAACTTTCTTATTTCCAAATACATATTTTTAGCTGTTTCTCTGAGGAACCCGTAGTAGCGTCTTCGTGTAGTTATAAAAATACGAAAGGAAAATGACATTATTTACACTGATGAACCAAAAACGATATGACCCCTGCCCACCTCGTCGTTGGATGTCGGATGGTGGCAGTGTTCTGTTTGGGCTGCATGGCACTCCGCTCCTACGTCTGCGGCTACTTAAGTTGCGGACACTTTACGCGGGCTCTTCTTGATTTCACTGAGACCCTCTTAGTCTACCGAGGTTGCAGTCCACATTATCATAACGCAGATTTATGGTAAGTTCAGGGTGCCAAAGCGAGTAAAGGACGAGAAAGACGAGGCAGTGGTAAGCGCATTTCTGTCTAAAGTTAAGGCGACCTTGTCAGGAATTACGTTGTGATCGATAGCTCACTCATGTTTCGGGTATTTGGGGTTCTTGGATGTATTTTCCTTTACCCCGCAAAGATCGATGCAGTTATCATGTCCGTTACGTAACTATGTGAGTTTGATGGAGTGGTGGTTAATTGAAACTTCCTGACAGATTAAAACTGTGTGCCGGACCGAGACTCGAACTCGGGACCTTTGCCTTTCGCAGGCGAGTGCTCTACCAACTGAGCTACCCACGCACGACTCACGCCGCGTCCTCACAGCTCTACTTCCGCCAGTACCTCGTCTCCTACCTTCCAAACTTCACAGAAGCTCTCCTGCAGGTACTGGCGGAATTAGAGCTGTGAGGACGGGGCGTGAGTCGTGCTTGGGTAGCTCAGTTGGTAGAGCACTTGCCCGCGAAAGGCAAAGGTCCCGATTTCGAGTCTCGGTCCGGCACACAGTTTTAATCTGCCAGGAAGTTTCATATCAGCGCACACTCCGCTGCAGAGTGAAAATCTCATTCTGGAAGCATCCCTCAGGCTGTGGCCAATCCATGTCTCCGGAATATCCTTTCTATCAGGGGTGTTAGTTCTGCAAGGTTCGCAGGAGAGCTTCTGTAAAGTTTGGAAGGTAGGAGACGAGGTACTGGCGGAATTAGAGCTGTGAGGACGGGGCGTGAGTCGTGCTTGGGTAGCTCAGTTGGTAGAGCACTTGCCCGCGAAAGGCAAAGGTCCCGAGTTCGAGTCTCGGTCCGGCACACAGTTTTAATCTGCCAGAAAGTTTCATATCAGCGCACACTCCGCTGCAGAGTGAAAATCTCATTCTGGAAGCATCCCTCAGGCTGTGCCTAAGCCACGTCTCCGGAAAATCCTTTCTTTCAGGGGTGTTAGTTCTGCAAGGTTCGCAGGAGAGCTTCTGTAAAGTTTGAAAGGTAGGAGACGAGGTACTGGCGGAATTAGAGCTGTGAGGACGGGGCGTGAGTCGTGCTTGGGTAGCTCAGTTGGTTGAGCACTTGCCCGCAAAAGGCAAAGGTCCGAATTCGAGTCTCCGTCCGGCACACAGTTTTAATCTGCCAGGAAGTTTCATATCAGCGCACACTCCGCTGCAGAGTGAAAATTGTGCTGTTTAATTACCAAATTCTTTTCACTACCCCTCCCCTGCAGACTTTAGCGCTCAGTAGTTGCAATTAATTAAATGTGTTTTATGAATTTTGTGTTCCAGTTTTCTCTTATCTGCATTGCTTCGGAGAAACTGTTTTATTGATACACTGATGAGCCAAAACACTTGTTTGTCCATATTGGGGATGACCGATTCTGTGCATCAGACATCAAACAGTTTGTTGGTAGGTTTGTGGAGGTATGTGACGTTAGATGTTTACGCACAAATTACGTAATTCGCGAAAATAAGGGGCCGCTGATTTGCGTACGCAGTGATGGCACCTGATTGCGACCTGGATGGGTTCCACAGGATTTTCATCAGGCAAATTTTGCTGTCGAGATATCAACGTGAGTTCACTGTAATGCTCCTCAAACCGCGGTACCATGGTTCCGACTCCGAGACACGAACAGTTATACTGCTGAAAGATGACATCACCTCGCGGAAGACATCAAGCATGAGGGGATGTACGCGGTTCGCAGCAGTCAGCGTGTCTTCGATTACTACCACAGCTCCCATGCAAGTGCTGGAGAATGTTTCCCGTAACGTAATACTGCTCTCACCACACTGCGTTCGTGGCGCGCTGCACGTTTCGAGCCGCCGTTCACATCGATGACGGCGTTTGTGGAGACGACCAACGACTTAGTGTAACAAAAATGTGATTCTACTGAAGAGCCGACACGTTTCCATTGTATGACGGTAGAATCCCGATGGTCCCGTGCCCACTGCAATCGTAATAGACGATGTCGTTGCTGCCGAGCTCCATATTCAACAATGTGCTGTGAAGGGTCTTTCCGAAACACTTGTGCGTGCACCAGCATTGTGATTTTTCGATAGAGGCGCCACAGATCGCCATCTATCCTACTTTACAGAGCAGACGAGAATCCGAACCCCACGTTGTGAGAAGAGTCATGGACGTCCTTCTACCTTTTTCCGCAGATGCTCACGACAGCAGCACGCGAACATCCGACCAGCTTCGCCGTTTTCGAGATACTCGTTCACAGGCTCCGTGTAACAACAATCTGCCCTTTGTTAAAGTCGCTTACGTCAACTGATGCCGGCCGGAGTGGCCGAGGGGTCCTAGGCGCTACAGTCTGGAACCGCGCGACCGCTACAGTCGCAGATTCGAATCCTGCCTCGGGCATGGATGTGCGTGGTGTCCTTAGGTTAGTTAGACTTAAGTAGTTCTAAGTTCTAGGGGACTGATGACTACAGCAGTTAAGTCCCATAGTGCTCAGAGCCATTTGAACCATTTTTTGTCAGCTGATTTCCCCATTTGCAGCCCATATCTTCGCTAGGGTGACCACCCGTCCGTGTCTGCTCCGCTTACATACTTTTGTTATTTCGTCACGAGCCCGCAACACCACCAGGCGGCATCCAACGTCGCAGTTGGCCGTGATCATACAGTTTTCTTTCGCTTTTCATTTTTATAACGAAGTTGACGATAAATAGTTTGGACAACTAGAGAATAGAAGCTTTCGAAATGTGGTGTTAGAGAAGAATGCTGAAGATTAGACGGGTAGAGCACATAACTAATGGGGAGGTACTGAATAGGATAGTGGAGAAGAGGAGTTTGTGGCACAACTTGACAAGAAGAAGGGGCAGGTTGGTAGGACATGTTCTGAGGCATCAAGGGATCACCAATTTAGTATTGGACGGCAGCGTGGAGGGTAAAAATCGTAGAGGGAGACCAAGAGATGAATACACTAAGCAGATTCAGAAAGATGTAGACTGCAGTAGGTACTGGGAGATGAAGAAGCTTGCACAGGATAGAGTAGCATGGAGAGCTGCATCAAACCAGTCTCAGGACTGAAGACCACAACAACAACAACAACAATAACGACGACGACAAATTATGTTCAAAGTAAACCTCTCTCTGATTTTAATAGGTAGAGGAATCCCTTAACTATTTATTGCTGTTGATTTTGGCAAGAACCACACCCAAGGCTCATTTGTTAGGACCACCAAATTCCAAATCGTTTTCTTTGCACACAGTTTGTCACTTCACATCTGTGTCGGAGGGGGCTGATCTGCATATCCAGAAGCCTCATTCGATCCAGATCAGAGACACTGTTTACACTAAGCCACAGCTCAATGGTGTCTTGCACACCTCTCTACGTGTTACTGAATGAAGTGCCCTTTTAGAACAAGGGTAGAAACGGGACGTATAATACCCCTCACCTAGACTGCTCACAACGCTTCTCTGGTAGGATCTATAAAACTACCCTCCCACGTGATGTTGCTATTTACTTATCTACAACTACAAGCCTATTCCACACTCCTGCGACAGAAGTTATTTACTTGTTCCATTTCGTATCAAAAATGGCTCAAATGGCTCTGAGCAATATGGGACTTAACTTCTGAGCTCATTAGTCCCCTAGAACTTATAACTACTGAAACCTAACTAATCTAAGGACATCACACACACCCATGCCCGAGGCAGGATTCGAACCTGCGACCGTAGCGGCAGCGCGGTTCCAGGCTGAAGCGCTTAGAACCGCTCGGCCACTCTAGCCGGCCATTTCGTATCGCTTTGCTTCGTTACGCTTACATATTTAATCAAGCTGCACACCACGAATACCTTCTACCACTGCTATTATTTCCTTACCTTTCCCCTCTCAAACAGTGCGAGAGGAAAACGGTGTCGGTATACATTCGCACGAGTCCTAATTTCTCTTCTTGTCTTCACGGTAATTACACGGGATGTTCGTTGGTGGCTGTTCAATCATTCAGCAGTCAGTCTGAAATGCTGCTTCTCTAAATTTTCTGAATACGTTTTAGTTTAAAAAACGTGGTATTCAATCCAGGGATTCCAATTTGAGTTCGCAGAGATGTCTTGACACTCGCGTGTTGATCGAACATACCAGTAAAAAATCTTGCAGCTCGCCTTTGTACTACTTCCATGTCTTCCTTTAATCCGACGTGGTGGGGATCCCAAACCATCGAGGATTACTCAACTAGCGTTCTATGTGCTATCTCCTTTACAGATGAGCCATACTTTTCTAAAATTCTGCCAATGAACCGAGCCGGACATTGCTGCTCACCTTGACCTTCGGATAATTTATGTACTGTATGGAGAGAGCAAGAGAGGTCACCCTTCCCTGGGTCACTGCTGACGTTGCCCTTGTCTCTGATGAACACTCACCGTACACGACAACGTACTAGATTCTGTAAGTTAAAACGTTTTAGAACCACCCACATATCAGGAAACCAAACCCGTATACTTGCACATTTGTTTATCCACGGTTCGCAGGATAACTTGCGAGAAAAGTGCAAGCTGAGTTTGGCACGAGCGATGTTTACTAAAACTGTGCTGATTCGGGGACATAAGCTTTTCTGTCTCAAGGAAATTTATTATATTCTAACTTAAAATATCATCAGGAATTCTGCATAAACCGATGTAAAGAATATTAGTCTGAAATTCTGCGTGTAGGTTATTTTACCCTTCTTATATAAAGAAGTCACCTTCGCTTTTTCCCAATCGCTTGGGACTTTGCACTGGGCGAAGAGATTCGCTATAAATGCAACCTAAATAGCGGGCCAGTGCCGTAGAGTACTTCCTGTAAAATCGAACTGTAAGTCGTCCGAAACAGGTGACTTATTTGTTTTCAACTCCTTCAGTTGCTTCTCTACGGCGCGGATACCATTTCCATGTTCTCCACAGGTAAGTCTTAGCGACGGTCAAACGATGCCTACGTCTGTAAGATGCTCCTGCGAGAACGGATTTTTAAATGCGAGATTAAAAAATTCAGCTTTCTTTCTGTTGTGCTCTATTTCTAAACCAGACCGAATGGCTGAAAGAAGTCCAAAAAAAAAAAAAATGTTCAAATGTGTGTGAAATCTTATGGGACTTAACTACTAAGGTCATCAGTCCCTGCGCTTACATACTACTTAACCTAAATTATCCTAAGGACAAACACACACACCCATGCCCGAGGGAGGACTCGAACCTCCGCCGGGACCAGCCGCACAGTCCATGACTGCAGCGCCTAAGACCGCTCGGCTAATAACGCGCTGCGAAGGAAGTCGTCGACACTCTTAGCGATTATAAGTCGGTCCAGAATTTTCCCTTGTTCCGAGCGAGATGATCTTTAGGTAACGTATGACAATGAAATTGTGTGCTTCGTGAATCCATATTTTTATAGATGCAAGAATTTCTGCGCCGGCCGCGGTGGTCTAGCGGTTCTAGACGCGCAGTCCGGAACCGCGCGACTGCTACGGTCGCAGGTTCGAATCCTGCCTCGGGCATGGATGTGTGTGATGTCCTTAGGTTAGTTAGGTTTAAGTAGTTCTAAGTTCTAGGGGACTGATGACCACAGTAGTTAAGTCCCATAGTGCTCAGAGCCATTTGAACCATTTGAACCAAAAATTTCTGCTGACTTTTCCCTGTCGACATTTCTGCGTTCTTCTTTGAACAGAGGGTAGAGCAATCTGTTTCATTAGCACTTTCTGAATTTGATGATGACACCACGGACGATCTTTTCATCCGTAAGCCACTCACTGAGCACATAGCTCCGTAGAGTTTCCTCACAATCTCCATAAGTCCATCACTTTGGAACTAAAAAACACCGAGCGGGGTGGCGCAGTGGTTAGACACTGGACTCGCATTCGGGAGGACGACGGTTCAATCCCGCGTCCGGCCATCCTGATTTAGGTTTTCCGTGATTTCCCTAAATCACTCCAGGCAAATGCCGGGATGGTTCCTCTGAAAGGGCACGGCCGACTTCCTTCCCAATCCTTCCCTAATCCGATGAGACCGATGACCACGCTGTCTGGTCTCCTTCCCCAAACCAACCAACCCAACTAAAAAACCTCCATACACTGTCTCAGTACGATGCTGAAAATTACTTGTCTGCTCTTTACTTGTCTGCTCTTTACTTGTCTGCTCTTTACTTGTCTGCTCTTTACTTGTCTGCTCTTTACTTGTCTGCTCTTTACTTCTATGCTCTTTACTTGTCTGCTCTTTACTTGTCTGCTCTTTACTTGTCTGCTCTTTACTTGTATGCTCTTTACATGTCTGCTCTTTACTTGTCTGCTCTTTACTTGTCTGCTCTTTTCTTGTCTGCTCTTTTCTTGTCTGCTCTTTCCAGCATAAATATTCTCCTAACCTTCTTGATTGATATATTAAGTGAAGTAACCACTGTAGCTATTATAACGTCTTAATCACTAATCCCTGTCTCAACACCGACACTGCCGATGAGGTCAATCCTGTCTGTAGCTACAAGGTCTAAAATATTGCCCCATACAGTTTTCGGAAAAATGTGTTAACTGCCTGTCCGTATCATTTGCAATGAATCCATAGACGTCCCATTCAGTACTCGGAAGGTTAGTCTCCAGTCACTATGGTGCCGTCGACGTATGTCCGCGCTACTGAGTGTAGGCGTTCTTTGAATAATTCTACAACCGATACGGCACAATCGGGTAGCCGGTATAAACAGACGATGATTAACTTGAGTTCACATAAGCCGGTTACCCGCGTCCAGATAGCTTCGCAGACTGAATTTCTACCTCAACAGAGGCAATATTTCTGTCGATTGCAATGATCAGGCCGGCCGCGGTGGTCGTGCG
Source organism: Schistocerca cancellata (assembly GCF_023864275.1). Classification (NCBI taxonomy): domain Eukaryota; kingdom Metazoa; phylum Arthropoda; class Insecta; order Orthoptera; family Acrididae; genus Schistocerca; species Schistocerca cancellata. The sequence continues at coordinate 73,878,341 of NC_064631.1, forward strand.
GTTCTGGCGCTGCAGTCGGGAACCGCGGGACTGCTACGGTCGCAGGTTCGAATCGTGCCTCGGGCATGGGTGTGTGTGATGTCCTTAGGTTAGTTAGGTTTAAGTAGTTCTAAGTTCTAGGGGACTTATGACCTAAGATAATGAGTCCCATAGTGCTCAGAGCCATTTGAACCATTTGAACCATTTTGCAATGATCACTCTCCCTCCTATGACGTGTATCCAGCCATTTTCGAAGTACGTTCCACGTGCCGGTAAATATTTCGGAGCTTTCATTCAACTCTCGGTTCAGAATGAGCGCTGCAGCTTTTCTGGACGTAGGTGAATTCAGGGAATTTGTTACGAATGCCTCGGCAGTTTACTGTTGAAATCTTAACATTCGAAGCGTATTTTGTGCGCTGTCTCATTTCGCTCTCTACATATTGACTGGTGAGGGCCTCAAACTATCGTCTAGCCTTAAAAAAAATAAAAAAAAAACAGGTGCACTCGACAAGTACTCTGCCGCCAGAATAGCCGGCTTCCTCTGTCAAGTGCACTGCTGACCTATCAAGGAGAATCCTGTAATTACTGAACTGATAACACAGGTCGAGGTCGACAGCTGTGTCTGATTCATCGTTCGTTTCTCAGTCGTAGGTGATAATGCCTACTCTTTGTTCGAATCCATGTCACTCATTTTACTGAATATTCAGTTTCCCCGTCCGTGAAAGTGTCTCTCCTCCAGAAATCGTCGCACTCTCTTTTGCCGTGTAAACGTCACAACAGTGAAAACTAGTGTCGCAGCTGCGAAAGCAAACTTACCGCGTCGTCTAGTGGTTAGCGCTTTGGGCTAATAACTCCGAGACTCCAGATTTGACTCCTGGAGACCATCTCAAAATTTTCTCTGTTGGAAAGGTCTGGAAACATGCCCACTCAGCCTCGTGAGGCCAACTGAGGCGCTCCATGAATACAAAAGCACCGAAATTAAGACGCAGACCGCCAAATTAGCTTTACATCGCAAGGCATATATCAGGCTGGATCGTCACCGTCACGTATCTTCTTCAGGAATTGACTGGATGACGCACGACGTTTATTTATTAGCAGCAAAATCATCAGCCGTAATTTTTTGAGCTTAGAGATCGATATGCTTGACATATTACAACCAATGCTCTTATTCATTGCAACATTCTAGATCAGTTCTGTAGTATAATACGGCAGCAGCAGGAGGGGTACCGTCCTCTTGCCAAATTTTGTCAGGGGAATGAACAGAAGGTTCATATGGCTCTGAGCACTATGGGATTTAACATCTGAGGTCATTAGTCCCCTAGAACTTAGAACTACTTAAACCTAACTAACCTAAGGACATCACACACACCCATGCCCGAGGCAGGATTCGAACCTGCTACCGTAGCAGCTGCGCGGTTCCGGACTGAAGCGCCTAGAACCGCTCGGCCACAACAGCCGGCTAATGAACAGAAGGCTCACGTTCCTTAATTAATGGGCAAAGTTCAGCTTCCTTTGTCTCTTCGTACTTTTAATTTTTTTGATGCATTTGTGCACGATAGTCTGAAGTTTTCCTATTATAAAGGAGAAGTGAACACGAATCGCAGCTATGCACTCACACAAATGACACGTTATGCTGTTTGACAGTAATGTTCACACACAATCACTTTGCAACCTTTATTCACAGTGTAATGTGTATGACTCCACAGTTCGCCTAAATAAACTACTTGTCACTTTAATTCTGGTGACTCATTTTTTCGCACAAAATCTAACGCTTTATTCTCTTTTTACATGTATGATATTTCGTTCCATATAATGACTCTTTCATTCTGGCACCTTTATGATATAAGATGCCATTGATGGAACCATTTTTCTGAAGTTTTCTCTGCTAGACGAAGCCCAGCTGTGGGCGACAAAACCGATCAGTGTCTCCAAAGATGGTATTTTCTTCTATTGCTCATACTATCGCAGAAATTCACGTCCGACAACAGATTTACCTACATGTGACAGTCGCACGAAAACGAGACAGATGGGAAAAGTAAGTGAGCTGTTTATTATTTCAAAAGTAATCGCTATAACTAATGATAAATTTATCACCCTGTGAGACAAGAAAGCCAATGTCTCCATGGAAAAAATGTTAGCGGTTGCCTAAGGAACAATAATTGCACCTCTTTGTGCCACGAATGTCTTTCTTCAGGGCTCCAAAAATGTGGAAATCGCATATGGATTGTACTGGCCCACATGCAGCCAAGGTAGCTTCGACTACGAAACGGAAGTTTCGCTGGTAAGCTCTTGCACATCCTGCATACAGCACCGGTCTCTCCCCACGCGATTTCCATGTTTTCGGAGCCCCGAAAAAATATATTCGTGGCCGTCGGTTTGCCCAAGAGGTGCACCCCTTGGTACAATCATGGTTGTGTAGGCAAATGCAAACATTTTTTTTCCGCTAATGCATTGACCATCTTCTCTCTTAATGGGATAAATGTATTAACAGTTATAGTGATTACCTTTGAAACAATAAACACTTTTTTATATTTGCCTAATTTCATTTGGCTGCCCCTCATGTAGCACCAATGAAACATATACTGTGTGCCTTTTACTTACCCTACTTTGGAGCACATACCTGGCTCTCCACTAGGCTTCGTGTCGTTCCTTCCGTAATATGCACACCATTTACTTACTGTACTTTTGACTGTCAAAGTTTGCTTGCACATTGCGTACATTCTCTGCCAGCACTACCCACACATTTCTCGTCCCCACTGTCTGTAAAATTAACGACGCTAATATCAACTGTCGCAGCTCTCCACAACGTTATTTCCCACGATCACTTTTCCTGGTCGCTTTTCGTGCTTGCACTCTTAGGTAACACTGTTCGCTACTTCAATTGGAACGTGACTGTACCTCGTCGCGAGACCCACTTAGTTTCCGACGTGGCCAGGTAACCGGTTCACCTTGCCGAGTAATACTGTGGATTGTCACGTGCGGTTAGCTGCACCTGTTTTGGTCATCACTCCAGAGTTGGTTTGCTGCAGTTCTCCGTTACTGTACTTCGCTATTTATCTTTACTTCACGACAACTTCTACATCCACAATCAGCGATTCTTTGCTGCCACCTTCGCCATTACGGTTATTAGCGAAAACTAGTGTCACAATTACGTACCTCTGCGTTGCACAATATTATTAATTAGTTATCTTTTTCTTATACCTGGTCCTCTTTCCCTTACTCGTTGATACCATATGACCTTCACCAATCTCTTCTTGCTTAACGCAAAGTCTCCCTAACTTGTTCATTTCTGTCTTCTCCATTTTCCACGTACCACATTCACATGGAGTTTTGCTCCAAACATAACTTCTAATCCTTCTTCTCCTGGTTTAAAGATAGCTCAGACTGCTGCTCCTCCCAAATTTTATGACACTCTCTCCATCTTCCATTCCCCATCCTGTTACCCTCCTCTACACTTAGTCTCTACCAGCTAAGTTCACACTGCTCCTCGAACCCCACGATAATTCCCAGAAATCCTGTATATCCATTTAAGTCCTACATAGTTGCTACTTCTCACACAATAACCAGGGTACTGTAATGCCTCTCCCAACAAATAACCCCCCTCCCCCCCACCTCTCTCTCTCTCTCTCTGAAACGTCCCCTTTGAAAAATTATATACGATTGTGCTTAAACTGACACACAATATTTTTAGCGCAACGCAATCTGACTTTCAAAAATCCCTACAAAAGAATGGCCCTGACTAACATTAACCTATACCTTTCACAAATCACTTACCTCACAAAAATCTTCATTACTCGAACTACTGCAATACAGCGAGCGCCACTACTGCCAGCTAAATAAAAGATTCAAACTACGGAAGGCACTAACTACTGATAGGCATAGTTAGCAAATGAAAGATTTTAATAGAGAACAAACAATGTATTTACCTCAATAGTGTTCAAAATGTATATAGCAGTTCATGATATCCAGTATTGCAAATTTCAAAACTTCGCCATCTCTCTCCTCACATCCACCACTGCTGGCGGCTCACCTCAAACTGCGCAACGCTACGCGCTGTTAACAGCCAACTGCCCAACACTACAATGGCTGACAACAATGCAAACTAGCCACAGACTGCACACAGCACAGCCAGTGATTTTCATACAGAGAGCGCTACGTGGCGGCGGCGTTACCAATATAAGAACCTAAACAGCCTACTTACGTCTCTCTCTCTCTCTCTCTCTCTCTCTCTCTCTCTCTCTCTCTCTCCACCTCGACACTCCACATTCCACATTCCGCCGCAAGATGACTTTAACCAAATTTCTTCTTTATTTTATCACATTTTGCAGTTGCGAATGTGACTGTATTCAAGACACAGGAAGTACGAATAACAACGCTTTCAGTCACAATTCGTGTTTTATTGAACCGTTTATCCGTGTTTTCTTGAATAACAGGATGCATTTCGGACCTTGTGTATCCATCGTCTACTTCAGCTCTTGAGTGAAGTGATGCGAGATACATGTTCCTTTTATGAGAAAGTTACATGTTAGGTTTTATATTTCGCAAATCAAATGACGGTAAACGTGACGAGGAACAGTGGAAAACAGTGAAAAGTCCATGGAAAAATCAAGGACGAACATTTGTAACTTTAAAGTTCCAATAGACATTGGTTTACCCATTCTGTAATCACACATCATTTCACGCAAGGCACACACTCGTTTAGACATTTCAAAACATTTCACAGATACAGATTAGCAAGAGATGACCAAGGATGAAGCTTATCACGTGGTCTCGGAGACCTGATTGGTTCAAATGGCTCTGAGCACTATGGAACTTAACTTCTGAGGTTATCAGTCCCCTAGAACATAAACCTAACTAACCTAAGGACATGACATACGTCCATGCCCGAGGCAGGATTCGAACCTGCGGCCGTAGCGGTCGCGCCGTTCCAAGCTGTAGTGCTTAGAACCGCTCGGCCACACTGGCCGGCTCGGAGGCCTGAGTTTTAAATAAATTGACATATGCGAGAAAATAAATTTAAAATAAATCACTGAAATTACTAAAGTAACCATGGCCAGCGAAACATATCTGTTCATTCAATAAGGATTCAGAATTTTTTTATAGAGGTACACTTCCAGTTGTTCCAACAAATTTAAGGTTCAACTGTTCTGGCATAACCACAAGCGCCGGCACGAAGATGAAGAATACAAGAGAAGAGAAGGCGGTGAGACGTCGGCCAATGGTGCGCTGATTAGGACCGCGCCACGACAGCAGCGGCCTCTACAGGAGGAGAATGTAAGCAATGGTCCTGCCAGCGTCGGCCGCTCAGCATTCACAGTATTCGGACAGGCCTATCAGAGAACGCTATGATAGTTACTAGTGATCCACAAATTGTGCGTCAAACTTGCGTGAACATTATTTATAGCAAAGGACTCGGATTTATGTTGCATATAGCCCATGTATTGTTGCAGCATTAGAAAATTGTAGCGAAATGCAGGAAGATCTGCAGCGGATAGGCACTTGGTGCAGGGAGTGGCAACTGACCCTTAACACAGACAAATGTAATGTATTGCGAATACATAGAAAGAAGGATCCTTTATTGTATGATTATATGATAGCGGAACAAACACTGGTAGCAGTTACTTCTGTAAAATATCTGGGAGTATGCGTGCGGAACGATTTGAAGTGGAATGATCATATAAAATTAATTGTTGGTAAGGCGGGTACCAGGTTGAGATTCATTGGGAGAGTCCTTAGAAAATGTAGTCCATCAACAAAGGAGGTGGCTTACAAAACACTCGTTCGACCTATACTTGAGTATTGCTCATCAGTGTGGGATCCGTACCAGATCGGGTTGACGGAGGAGATAGAGAAGATCCAAAGAAGAGCGGCGCGTTTCGTCGCAGGGTTATTTGGTAACCGTGTCAGCGTTACGGAGGTGTTTAGCAAACTCAAGTGGCAGACTCTGCAAGAGAGGCGCTCTGCATCGCGGTGTAGCTTGCTCGTCAGGTTTCGAGAGGGTGCGTTTCTGTATGAGGTATCGAATATATTGCTTCCCCCTACTTATACCTCCCGAGGAGATCACGAATGTAAAATTAGAGAGATTCGAGCGCGCACGGAGGCTTTCCGGCAGTCGTTCTTCCCGCGAACCATACGCGACCGGAACAGGAAAGGGACGTAATGACAGTGGCACGTAAAGTGCCCTCCGCCACACACCGTTGGGTGGCTTGCGGAGTATAAATGTAGATGTAGATGTAGATGTATAAGAAATTTTTCTTGCACAGTTGTAAATTGAAACTTATGTCTTGCCAATCTTCTTATTTGTAATAAAAACTATTAGTGTGTCTTTGCTTGAGTTGTTGTATAGAATTCCGAGAACGCAGCATCCTTTAGGCACCCTATACGAGACGAGTTGGCAAGACCCCACACTAACCATTGATATCATTGTGTAGTACCATCAGATTTTTTTATCGTGTTGATAGGTTTGGTTTCCAGCATTTGCTGTGCAAAGACTTATTTTTCAAAGTACATGAGTCTGAAAGCACTCAAGTGTTCTTGCAAATGGGGTTTGAAATTCCTGCCTGTTTCCCCTTGTAACCTCCCAACAGAAAAAAAATGTATAATTGTATAACATTCACATTTAGTGTAACGTCCCAACTGTTTATTATACCGTAACCTCGCAATAACAACGTGACTAACCTCCTAATAAAAAATGTGACTCATATATAACCTTTCAATAATTAACTGACTGTGAATCAAAACTGCTAAATTTGGACGTCAGCAATGCTGCGTCATGGACCTGAAATATCATTCTAAATAAATTGAAAATTCTTACCTCAATGAAGTCGCCGGATAACGCGTATATATTTGCTCCTATAAGAAATTTTTCTTGCACAGCCCAGTGCAATACTGGCCGCTATATTTGTCATGTATAAAAAGAAACAACAGATTTCTCTTTACGATAATATGGATGACCATGGATTGGAGAAATTAGTAAATTTTTTAAATTCAGATGAATGACTGTCAAAAGTTAATTTTATAAGAAAGATTATTATTAAAAGATTTTTTAAACACATTTACATGGGACTTGATATAACAATAGTACAAATTTAGTTCTAAGAAATTAGATATGCGCGTGGCTGTTTTTACCTTATACTACATCCCTCAGGCACAACCGCCCGACTGCGAGCTACCACCACTACTGCCGACCCTGCTCCTATTGCACCTGACACTGCTCTCTGGTCTGCGATTCTCTTATAGCTTACATATCGCAGGCAGCGCATGAGCAATCCATCGAAATTACATCTGCTCGAGTGCGCTAGCAATAAATCCCTCAGTCGTGGACTCTTACACCCTATATAATAGGCACGATAGCAGGGACATGATAGTTCATACACTCCATTGTTATTGAATTTTTTGATATCTGCCGTTATTTTGTGGATTACTAACAAGGGAACCTCCCCATCGCAACCCCCTCAGATTTAGTTATAAGTTGGCACAGTGGATAGGCCTTGAAAAACTGAACACAGATCAATGGAGAAAAAAGGAAGAAGTTGTGTGGAACTACGAAAAAAATTAGTAAAATATACAAACTGAGTAGTTCATGCGCATGATAGGCAACATCAAGGAGATTATGGGCTCGGGAGCACCGTGGTCCCGTGGTTAGCGTGAGCAGTTGCGGCGTGAGAGGTCCTTGGTTCAAGTCCTCCCTCGGCTAAAAATTTTACTTTCTTTATTTTCGCGAAGTTATGATCTGTCCGTTCGTTCATTGACGTCTCTGTTCACTGTAATAAGTTTAGTGTCTGTGTTTTCCGACCGCACCGCAAAACCGTGCGATTAGTAGACAAAACGACGCGCCTCTCCAATGGGAACCGAAAACATTCGATCGCAAGGTCATAGGTCAACCGATTCCTCCACAGGAAAACACGTCTGATATATTCTAAACTACACTGCTGACGGCATGTGCGTCACATGACGGGAAAATGTTGTCGACCCACCTAACTTGTACACTTAGTGAATGGGTAACAAGATTCTTCTACGTTGCCCGATTTAGTTTTTCTTGTGGATGTGATAATCACTCCCAAAAAAGTGATGAAAACATAAGAATTCGTCACACATACTGAAAAAAAAATTAAACTTTTCACTCGAGGGAAGACTTGAACCTGGGACCTCCCGTTCCGTAGCTGCTCTCCCTAACCACGGGACCACGGCGCTCCTAGAGTCCCCTTGTCCTTGATGTTGCCTATCTTCGCGTGGACTACTCAGTTTGTATATTTTACTAATTTTTTAAATAGTTCCACACAACTTCCTCCTCTTTTCTCGATTGATCTGTGTTCAGTTTTTCAAGGCCTATCCACTGTACCAACTTATAACTGAATCTGAGGGGGGTGCGATGGGGACGTTCCCTTGTAAGTGTCCTAACTTATTATACATACACTGATCGGCCAGATTATTATGACCACCTACATAACAGCCGGCATGTCCACGTTTGGCACGGGTAACAGCTGCGACGCGTCAAAGCATGTAGGCAATGAGGCCTTGGTAGGTCGTTGGAGGGAGTTGGTAGAACACCTGCACACACAAGTCACCTAATTTTCGTAACCCCCTGGGAGGGGGGGGATGAGCTCTGACGCCACGTTCAGTCACACCCCAGATGGGCTCAAAAAAATGGCTCTGAGCACTATGGGACTTAACATCTATGGTCATCAGTCCCCTAGAACTTAGAACTACTTAAACCTAACTAACCTAAGGACAGCACACAACACCCAGCCATCACGAGGCAGAGAAAATCCCTGACCCCGCCGGGAATCGAACCCGGGAACCCGGGCGTGGGAAGCGAGAACGCTACCGCACCACCACGAGATGCGGGCCCAGATGGGTTCGATCGGTTTCAAATCTCGCGACTTGGAGGGTCAGCACATGAACTGGAACTCGCCAATGTGTTGCATCACATTCCTGGCCTTATTGAAAAATGCCACTGCCGTCGGGTCTGCAACCAATGTACTTCCCTGGCCGACATGGTGCCTTGCAGGATCTCCGCCAGACCCATGGACGCTCGAGCGAATGTTCCTCAGAACATAATGGAGCCAGCTTGTCTCCATTCCACAGTACAGGTGTCAAGGAGCTGTTCCGCTGGAAGATGACGGATTCACGGTCTCCCGTTAGCACGGTGAAGAAGATATCAGGATTCATCAGTCCATGCAGTCTCCTACCACACAGTTTTAATCTGACAGGAAGTTTCATATCAGCGCACACTCCGCTGTAGAGTGAAAATTTCATTCTAGAAACATCCCTCAGGCTGTGGCTACGCCATGTCTCCGCAATATCCTTTTTTTCAGGAGTGCTAGTTCTGCAAGATTCGCAGGAGAGCTTCTGTAAAGTTTGGAAGGTAGGAGACGAGGTACTGGCACTTGCCCGCGAAAGGCAAGGGTCCCGAGTTCGAGTCTCCGGCACACAGTTTTAATCTGCCAGGAAGTTTCATATCAGCGCACACTCCGCTGTAGAGTAAAAATTTCATTCTAGAAACATCGGGGATAGGCTACAACCCTGTCTCACTCCCTTCCCAACCACTGATTCCCTTTCATGCCCCTCGACTCTTATAACTGCCATCTGGTTTCTGTGCAAATTGTAAATGGCCTTTCGCTCCCTGTATTTTACCCCTGACACCTTCAGAATTTGAAAGAGAATATTCCATTCAACATTGTCAAAAGCTTTCTCTAAGTCTACAAATGCTAGAAACGTAGGTTTGCCTCTCCTTAGTCTTTCTTCTTAAATAAGTCGTCGGGTCAGTATTGCTTCACGTGTTCCAACATTTCTACGGAATCCGAAGTGATCTTCCCGAAGGTCGGCTCCTACCAGTATTTCATTCGTCTGTAAAGAATTCGTGTTAGTATTTTGCTGCCGTGGCTTATTAAACTGATAGTTCGGTAATTTTCACATCTGTCAACCCCTGCTTTCTTTGGGATTGGAATTATTGTACTCTTCTTGACTGTGGGGTATAGCAACCAGTAATTTCTTATTGTGGTAGGAGTGACAATGTGGAAAAGGTAGAGGATGCGCACACAGGGACGGGTGAGGAGAACATGGGCACAGATAGGGGGAGAAGATGGACAGAGAGAAGAGGAACGAGGAGACAGAGAGGGTGTGAGGGAGAGAGAGAATGAAGAGGAGAAGATGAACAGAGATAGGGGACGTAAGAATCGGACAGAGAGGGAGGAGAAAATGGACTGGGATACGGAAGAGGAGGACATGGTCAGAGAGAGACGGAGATGGATAGAGAAAGGAAAGTTCAGGACATGCGCAGAGGGGGTAAGAGGAGGAGATGGAGTAGTAGGAGATTAGAATAGACACATATGGTCAACATATTCAGCTACTTAACTCTTTACACAAGACAGTAACAGGCTGGCGACAGCAAGGGCATCCGGCCACCCATTAAACTAACTATGCCACATCCGTTACTACCCACTCCACATCCGTTGTTACCCAAGCAATATTCTTTATTAACCATGCTGACACAGCGCAGATGCAGGTCAAATGCACTAGAAACAGGAGGAAGATAACGTCGCAAGTTCTATGAGACTGTTTGCACACTATGCGGTTTTGTGTGAGGAGATAGCAACGCAACTCGAGTGTAGCGTTGTGGACGAAGACCTACAAGGGATTGATGAATGATACAAATACTGGTAATTGACCCTGAACATAGTTACATGTAAAATACAGAGCATAAACAGACGAAGAAATCCACGGCTGTAAAAATAACACTGTTCATGAAAAATCATTGGAATCAGTAACTATGATAGATTACGTAATAGTAACTGTCCAAAGCGATTTCAACAAACACTATAAAAAGTAGGTACCACACTGAGTCTTTTTGGGAAAACCTTAAGAAATGTAATTCAGTTTACCGAGGAAGTGGCTTACGAACCAATCATTCGACGGATTCGTGAGTACTGCTCAAGAGTCTGGGATCCCGTACCAGATTTCATGAACAGAAAACAGAGAAGACCGACGAAGAGCGGCGCTTTCCTTCACGGGATCGTTTAGTCTGCGCGTGAGCGTTGCACAGATACTCGACGAACTCCAGTAGCAGGCGCTAGAAGCGAGGCGTTGTGCATCACGGAGAGGTTTTCTGCTAGGAAAGAGGGACAGTACGTCCTGGAAAGAGTCGTACAGTATTTATATTATTACTTGAAAATACAGCTCTTCGGTTGCACAGGTAAAAAATTTTCAACTTCTCCTAGGTTTCAACTGCTCTAAGGCAGCCTTCATCAGAAGTAAAAGATTTTTACATTACCTATAACATAGTTTTTGAATAATATAAAAATTATTAAATTAAACATATGTAATAAAATTACATCATAGCTAACTGCTACGGTACAGTAGACAAGGAAAGCATACTTATATAGAGTAAATAGTTATAAAATGGTTTACAGCAACAGTGCTCACTTTAAAAATATATTTGTACATTATAAAATTTTCCTAGGAATGCACAACTTGATTAAGACGCGCCGCTAAGGGTCGCGTGTGCGGCCGGCACTGTAAGCAGCATCAGACTGACAGGCGCGCGCGCCGTCGCTGTTAGGAAGTCGGCACCTTGTATCGCGCCATCTAGTACTGAATGCTTGTGATTTACAGTGACAACAGCTGTCAGAAGCATTGGAACAGGAGTGCACGTAACGTGCTGATTACATTATGTCAGATAGTATGTAACAGATCGAAAGTTGAACAAAATATTATACTGTATAACAGGGAGAGAGAGAACAGTATTTAAGGCTATAGTACGGGAAGCATAATAGCAATATTCCGCGTTAAGTGATTTTAAGCAAGGTCTTTACACCATCAAAGAAATTTTTATCACGTAATTGTAATTGCTCATTGAGGATTAAATGGTCGTTATGGGAAAAATGTTTGAAAACTTCCAACTGTTCAAGAATATCAAGTCTGAAGCCTTTCTTTTCCGTATGTAAGATACTAATATCATCAACATCTTTAGGTTTGTGTCCTGTGATAAGACGTTGGTCAACGAAATACGAATTATGTACGTTCGTACCTTTTTTCCCTAATAGATGCTCTTTATATCTAATCGAAAAAGCTCGTCCAGTCTGTCCTATATAATAAGCTGAGCAAGTGTCACGGGTGATTTTATAAACGCCTGAGTTTTGCAGAGGCGACTGTCTTGGTTTTAAATTATGGATAAGATTATTTTTTTTTGAGAGAGTTGTTGGTAGAGAAAACTATGTTGCAGCCATATTTATTTTTAAGGAGACGTTGCAATCTGTAGGTTATTGGCCCTACATACGGTAAAGAGAAGTATTTCTTCAAATCGCTAGGCTCGTCAATAGTGGTCCCAGGCGTGGTAATTCTGTTATTGGTTTTCTGTCTGAAGACATCCTCTACTATATTTGATTCGTAACCATTATTAATTGCAATGGTTTTAATTAGATTCAATTCGGTTTTTAAATTTTCAGAGGACAAAGGGGTAGAGATTTCTCTATGAACAGCAGAGGGAAAAAAATGCTTTTTTTGTGAGTTCGTGGGTGTGTGGAACAGGCTGGCACAGTTTGGTCAGAAAAAGAATCCTTACGAAAAATATTGAAAGAGATTTTGTCATTCACTATTGTCAAAGTTAAGTCTAAATAATTTAACTGACGGGAGCTGTTTTCAAGTTCACATGTGAAAGTGATTTTTTTCATGTAGTTTGTTAAAGATCTCGAACAGGTGGTTAATGCCATCGTTCGTTCCGTTATACACGATTAAAATGTCATCGACGTACCTAGAATATGAAACAGTTCCTAAGGTGGTAGTGGAAAATTTTTTGAAAAATCTCTCTTCTTACAGTGCCGGCCGCACACGCGACCTTTAGCGGCGCGTCTTAATCAAGTTGTGCATTCCTAGGAAAATTTTATAATGTAAAAATATATTTTTATCTTTAACGTGAGCACTGTTGCTCTAAACAATTTTATGACTTTTTACTCTATGTAAGTATGCTTTCTTTGTCTACTGTACCGTAGCAGTTAGCTATGATGTAATTTTATTACATATGTTTAATTTAATAATTTTTATATTATTCCAAAACTCTGTTATAGGTAATGTAAAAGTTTTTTACTTCTGATGAAGGCTGCCTTAGAGCAGTTGAAACCTAGGTAAAGTTGAAAATTTTTTACCTGTGCAACAGAAGAGCTGTATTTTCAAGTAATATTATAAATTTCGTCTACGGTTGCTGCATTATCGGCCATGTTTAAAATTGTACGATTTCTACCTGCTCAGGCGTCAAAGGCCGTTTCCAAATATAAGGACCTTAGAAAGAGAGTCGTCAGTACAGGTATGGCAATTAATTCTAGTAAAGAATGTGAAAAAATGGGGCTCGTGGCTAGTTATGTGAAACCTTATATGAACATTAATCAGTGCAAAAAAGATAAGAAAACTTTTAGTGTGCTAGTGAAAAATATTACAGCTAATCACATCAGCTCTTTTATACCAAAAAAGACGCTTTAAATGAAGAAGCGTACTATTTGTACTTAGAACTTACCAAAATGTTTCGCAACCATTATAACTTTCAAATTGATGACTTTTGGTGTAATATTAACGAGAGCATAGAAGTGCATAGGCAAGTCATTTATAACAGACATAAGAAAAAATTGGGTAAACTTCTTCGCCTTTTACCTGTAAACAAGGCACAGTGCACTGATAATTTTGAAAAAAGTGACCGTAAGTTTTTTAATAGGATTTTAAATAAAACTGGCATAATTTTTACTAAAGATGAAATCTCTTTATTAAGAAAAGGTTTAAAATACAACGTCAAACCAAACTTATCTGATCAGCATGTAATAGAAAATATCATTGTTGAACTTAAAACCGGTATAGATAGTGTAAAAGTCGAAAGATCGCAACAGACCAGAATTTCTCATGATGTATGTAATTTGCTTAATAGAAATGTAGTTCGCCCTGAAAATGTCAATTACGACAAAAAATTAATCAACTCCATTAATGTTAAACTTATAGATAATGATGCTCTCATAACAAAATCAGATAAAGGTAATTCTCTTATTATTGCTACAAAAGATGAATATGTAGCAAAAACTTTAGAATTTTTTAAGGGAAACAATATTTCTGAGCTACAAGTAGACCCTACCCCAATTTTTAAAAAAGAAATTATATCCGCGGTCAATGATGCAAATTCCTTACTTAAGCCATTCCAGAAAAAACAGCTGAATAACGTGAACCCCCAGCCGCCTAAGTTTCGGTCCCAGTTTAAGGTCCACAAAATAAATCACCCTATTCGGCCTATTTCTAATAGTATGAACAGCGCTTACCACGATCTAGCAAAATTACTTCATGATAAATTAAAAAGGTCTTCTGTTTTTCGAAATAATTACTCTATAGCTAACAGTCAGAGCCTTATCAACAAAATAAAAGACATACACTGCGACGAAAACACAAAGATGTTCTCATTTGACATTAAAAACCTTTATACCAATGTGCCTGTACTAACGACTTTAGATATAATAGAGAATAACTTACGATTGTTCAAAAAAGAACTCTCTGATGAACAGATCACTGATTTCATTAACCTAATGCAGATCGTAACAAAGTACAATGATTTCAAATTCAATGGACAGCTGTACCAATGGACAGCTGACGGTCTTGCTATGGGCAATCCCTTAGCTGGCATCCTAGCAAACATTTTTATCAACTCTATAGAAGAGACATTTTTCAAAAATTTTTCCGCTACCACCTTAGGAATTGTTTCATATTCTAGGTACGTCGATAACATTTTAATCGTCTATAACGGAACGAACGATGGCATTAACCACCTGTTTGAGATCTTTAACAAACTACACGAAAAAATCACCTTCACATGTGAACTTGAAAACAGCTCCCGTCAGTTAAATTATTTAGACTTAACTTTGACAATAGTGAATGACAAAATCTCTTTCAATATTTTTCGTAAGGATTCTTTTTCTGAACAAATTGTGCCAGCCTCTTCCACACACCCACAATGTCACAAAAAAGCATTTTTTCACTCTGCTGTTCGTAGAGCAATCTCTACCCCTTTGTCCTCTGAAAATTTAAAAACCGAATTGAATCTAATTAAAACCATTGCGGTTAATAATGGTTACGAATCAAATACAGTAGAGGATGTCTTCAGACAGAAAACCAATAACAGAATTACCACGCTTGGGACCACTATTGACGAGCCTAGCGATTTGAAGAAATACTTCTCTTTACCGTATGTAGGGCCAATAACCTATAGATTGCTACGTCTCCTTAAAAATAAATATGGCTGCAACATAGTTTTCTCTACCAACAACTCTCTCAAAAATAATCTTATCCATAATTTAAAACCAAGACAGTCGCCTCTGCAAAACTCAGGCGTTTATAAAATCACCCGTGACACTTGCTCAGCTTATTATATAGGACAGACTGGACGAGCTTTTTCGATTAGATATAAAGAGCATCTATTAGGGAAAAAAGGTACGAACGTACATAATTCGTCTTTCGCTGACCAACTGACATCAGTCTGATGCTGCTTACAGTGCCGGCCGCACACGCGACCCTTAGCGGCGCGTCTTAATCAAGTTGTGCATTCCTAGGAACATTTTATAATGTACAAATATATTTTTATCTTTAACGTGAGCACTGTTGCTGTAAACCATTTTATAACTATTTACTCTATGTAAGTATGCTTTCCTTGTCTACTGTACCGTAGCAGTTAGCTATGATGTAATTTTATTACATATGTTTAATATAATAATTTTTATATTATTCCAAAACTGTGTTATAAGTAATGTAAAAAATTTTTACTTCTGATGAAGGCTGCCTTAATGCAGTTGTTATAAGTAATGTAAAAATTTTTTACTTCTGATGAAGGCTACCTTATAGCAGTTGAAACCTAGGTAAAGTTGAAAATTTTTTACCTGTGCAACCGAAGAGCTGTATTTTCAAGTAAATTTCGTCTACGGTTGCTGCATTATCGGCCATGTTTAAAATTGTAAGTCGTACAGTATATCAGCACAGTCTAACACACACAGTCGCTACTCCCACTGCTCCCAAAGTTGTTACCGTACACTGGGTCCCCTGGCGGCAATAAAGCCGTCTGCCACCTAACATCACATGCGCTATGAGGTTAATGTTAGTTTTTAATTCCTTTTCTACTTCACGAAGTAATTATATTTTTGGGTCCCAACCGCTAGGAAAATGTCAAGAGACGTGGATAAACGCAAAACAAATGTAAACAGAGCGAAAACTCAGGAATGAAATGGCATAAGCTACAGTACTCTGGGATTTGCGAATAACTGGAACTAATCCGACTGGAAGCAAGAGAATACAAACAAAGTATTTCATCCATAACAAGTATATACGGTGTGCGACACGTAATATCGGCCCGACGTAGGCGTTCCAGTGCGTGCGTCAACAATAATTGAAAACGATAAACGCAAACCAAACAGTCGCGCACGAACTATCCATTTCCTCTCATGTAGCGACACTGTGCGCAACTTTGTTGTTGTGTAAAGCAGCTGCCTCGTTGTGTGAAGCTGCGTTAGTGTGTGATAATGCCGTATTCGTCGCCATTCTTAAAGCGTTCATTCGTACTGGATGGTTTGTGAAAACAAATAATTTGTCTCAGGGAAAATTCCCAGGACGTTCTGTGCCACCAAAAGGCACCATACAGGAACTGATTGAAAACTGGCGGCGAATACGATCGGTTCAAAATGCTCCAGTTAATAGACCACCACCTGTCTGTACAACTGAATTAAAGAGGCAGGTGCAGGATATAATGACAAAAACTCCTCTTAAGTGAACCAGGAGACTGAGTCAGCAGGTTCGTGCGAGTTGAGAGAAGCTGAAGACGTGTTTTAAGCGGACTGAAGTTAAAACCGTACCAGATAAGTGTTGTGCAAGAAATGAAGGATCCTGACCTGGGGAAGAGAGGGCATTTCTGTTCACAGCTGTTGAGGAATGCTGCCAGAAAGGCTCATCATGAGTGACGAGACGTGGTTCCACCTATCTGGGCACATAAAGTCACAAAACAACCTGTATTGCTCGACAGAAAAAGCGTTTTTTTTTCTTTTTCCAAACTTGACACAAGTGCAGCATCAGTAATGTTATATTTCATTTTATGTTCATGTGTTGACATAAGAGCCAATTTTACGTGCCGTACCCTGTACTTCTGTTACTGACTCTTCTTAAGACTGGAACTTTCCTTGAGAAGCAACCATTTTTCACTGGATTTAAGGATTTGCTCATTGTTGCAAAGCCCATGGACAATAAAGTTGCCAGTATATCCGCAGTAAGTAGGGCACACGTGGGAAGAGCAGTCGTAGTCGGGATTACGCGCTGGCGCTGTTGGAGAAATGCTGAGCGCTGAAGAGGAAGTGTCACTCTAAAATGAAGCTTACGCGGCTTTTTTTGCAAATATTAACTGTTACTTCTTCACGCTTACACTTGAATGGGGACTACCTAAGATGATCTGTCACTTCTCTTTTGGTTAGTATCTAAAAATAATTCCAATGAAAATGCAGCGATTTACAATACTCGCCATTAAAATTGCTACACCGCGAAGATGACGTGCTACAGACGCGAAATTTAACCGACAGGAAGAAGAGGCTGTGATATGTAAATGATTAGCTTTTCAGAGCATTCACACAAGGTTGGCGCCGGTGGCGACACCTACAACGTGCTGACATGAGGAAAGTTTCCAACCGATTTCTCATACATAAACAGCAGTTGACCGACGTTGCCTGGTGAAACGTTGTTGTGATGCCTCGCGTAAGGAGGAGAAATGCGTACCATCACGTTTTCGACTTTGATAAAGGTCGGATTGTAGCCTATCGCGATTGCGGTTTATCGTATCGCGACACTGCTGCTCGCGTCGGTCGACATCCAGTGACTGTTAGCAGAATATGGAATCGGTGGGTTCATGAGGGTAATACGGAACGCCGTGCTGGACCCCAACGGCCTCGTATCACTAGCAGTCGAGATGACAGGCATCTTATCCACATGGCTCTAACGGATCGTGTAGCCACGTCTTGATCCCTGAGTCAACATATGGGGTATCTTGCAAGACAACAACCATCTGCACGAACAGTTCGACGACGTTTGCACCAGCATGGACTATCAGCTCGGAGACCATGCCTGCGGTTAATGGTTCAAATGGCTCTGAGCACAATGGTACTCAACATCTTAGGTCATAAGTCCCCTAGAACTTAGAATTACTTAAACCTAACTAACCTAAGGACATCACACACACCCATGACCGAGGCAGGATTCGAACCTGCGACCGTAGCAGCCTCGCGGTTCCGGACTGCAGCGCCAGAACCGCACGGCCACCGCGGCCGGCCGCCTGCGGTTACCCTTGACGCTGCATCACAGACAGGAGCGCCTGCGATGGTATACTCAACGACGAACCTGGGTGCACGAATGGCAAAACGTCATTTTTTCGGATGAATCCAGGTTCTGATTACAGCATCATGAATGTGGCATCCGTGTTTGTCGACATCGCGGTGAACGCACATTGGAAGCGTGTATTCGTCATCGCCATACTGGCGTATCACCCGGCGTGATGGTATGGGGTGCCACTGGTTACACGTCTCGGTCAGCTCTTGTTCGCATTGACGACACTTTGAACAGTGGACGTTACATTTCAGATGTGTTAGTACCCGTGGTTCTATCCATCATTCGATCCCTGCAAAACCCTACATTTCAGCAGGGTCCACAGCTCGTGGTCGTGCGGTAGCGTTCTCGCTTCCCGCGCCCGGGTTCCCGGGTTCGATTCCCGGCGGGGTCAGGGATTTTCTCTGCCTCGTGATGACTGGGTGTTGTGTGATGTCCTTAGGTTAGTTAGGTTTAAGTAGTTCTAAGTTCTATGGGACTGATGACCATAGACGTTGTCCCATAGTGCTCAGAGCCATTTCAGCAGGAGTATGCACGAACGTCCTGTACGGGCCTTTCTGGATACGGAAAATGTTAGACTGCTGCCCTGGCCAGCACATTCTCCAGATCTCTCGCCAATTGAAAATGTCTGGTCAATGGTGGCCGAACAACTGGCTCGTCACAATACGCCAGTCACTACTCTTGATGAACTATGGTATCGTGTTGAAGCTGCATGGGCAGCTGTACCTGTACACGCATTCCGAGTTCTGTTTGACTCAATGCCCAGGCGTATCAAAGCTGTTATTACGGCCAGAGGATCTATGCACCCAGGATCTATGCACCCAAATTGCGTGAAAATGTAATCACATGTCGGTTCTAGTATAATATATTTGTCCAATGAATACTCGTTTATCATCTGCATTTCTTCTTGGTGTAGCAATTTTAATGGCCAGTAGTGTATTTTCGCCCTGCTTGTTAACCATTTGTAACTTCCAGATATGCGTCACGAGTGGCGAATTTTGAGTGAAACCTACAGTTTTTCTGGTTACCATGTTAATTTTGCTTCTTTTGCCAAAATACAGGGGAGTTTAAACAGTGTCACCTCACTAACACGTGCACGTGCAATATCGAGAGAATTCTGAAACAGTTTTTTGTAAGTTTATTAACCCCTAGCTTCCCATTTCATCTTTTTCTCACACCGTCTCTGGTGCGGTCTGACAGACTGCTATGTTTAAATTGCCATGAAAATTGGATTCAGCAATGTCAGTCAACAAAACATACATTCAAATAAATTTTATAGTTCACTTTTACAAAAAAACACTTAAGTAGTAAACTGCACAAAATAAATGTAACATTACACGATAATGTTAAAGCTATAAAAACTGAAGTACCCTGCACTTTTTGCTACATTTTGTTATTTATTACACATGTACTAATCAAAACATAAGAAACACCCGTACAATATTTAAAAAATATAAATTACACTATTAATTATGTGGTTTCTAGCTTCCTTTTCAGCAATTTTCTTTGCACATTCTGCAGATCTTTGTAGAGCATTAAAGGCAGAGTGACTTCTCGCAGCAATGGCAAGAATAAGAAGCCTTCCAATTCTTTTTTGGATCACAAGTGGACCTTGTTTTGGTTTTCCCAATTGTCCTTCGACGACATCTGCTCTTGGGTCTGCTACACCCAAAACACAGAGAATGTATGCATGAAGTTCATGAGATATGTGAGAGTTGTTGACTCGCTTTTCCATTTCTGGTGTCATCAACAAGTATACCTGCTTAAAGCTTTCTGAGGTAATTAAAGCGGCTGATTTGAGCACAGTCTTTGTAGGAATTGTGACGGCATTCACCGCACTTATGTCCAACATGTGGCAAAACAATGTCATTCGCCACTGTTGGGTACATCGTGCAGTTGAATACTTGGTACACTTCTCATCTAGAGCATCAACACCACATTTAGTGTGATTATAGTATGAAATAATTTCTGGTTTATCTGTATCACCATATTTACATTCATCATGGTGCATAGACGATATCAGAATCATTACCCTACTCTTTTTTGACACAAATGAAACTAGAGTTAGGCTAAAGTTAGTTACGCATGAATGCATACATTGCAGAACCGACTTCTTTGCTTGCCACAGGTAAAAATTATTATGGTATCTCTCTTTTTTTTCCTCCGCTTCTTCTTCAGTGTTCACAGGTACGTTAGGCCTCTTGATTTGAGAGATGATGCTAACTAGGTTTAGCTGAACCAACTGTCTGCAGTAATACTTCCGCTAGTCTGTCTAATTGCTTTAGCCCGAGTTAGTTGGCAGAACTTCTTTCCACTGCACTTAGATTTTGTCCATCTGAATCCCTTCCTGTGTAAGCATATACATTAAGCAGATAACCAGCGGCGCCAATAATGCACATGACTTTCAAGCCATACTTGCATGGTCTGTTCGCAATGTACATTGTGAATCTCCATTGGCCACAGAATGATACAAGCATTTCGGCTATGCCTGTGCATTCTCCAATACTGTACAACATTTGACAGTTGTCAATAAATTTTGTAAAAATTTTTGACAGTGGAGCCAAAGGATAGTTTTGCTTGCGTTGAAAACGGGTTGTAGCATGATCGAATATCAAGTATGATAGGAGTACGCCAAACCGGTTTTTGGATATAACGCATCTAAATATATCATGCCCAGTACAATCTGTGGCATAAAATGATTTGTAGTCTTCTCTGTCGGATTTGGAAATAGCTGAATAAAACAATAATGCGAGAAATACTTTTAGTTGAAATAAATCAGCTTCACACCACACATTTGGATCATTTTCAGGCGTTTCTTTGTTTACACATTACACCATTTCAATGTTACACTTAAAATACTGTCAGTCATAAGAAAATTCCAAATAGTAAGAGGATCTGGATTATTACCTACTTGAGCAGGTGGTCACACTGTCAGCAAACGAATGATGTGCTGTCGAACACTAGATCGCTTGTCAGGAGGCTTTGACGACCAGTGATATTTGTTTCCATCAAATATATTTCTAGCAGCATGTTTAGCTAAAAATTCAGTCTCGCCACTTCTGTCATCACTCTGCTGACTTATTTGATTCAAGGAACTCGCAAATGACAAAACAAATTCGTCTTCGCCTTCACGCTGTTCCGATTCTGCTGATCCAACATCACTTCCTAAACTGTCCTTAAACATAATTTTAAAATAATTCTGATCCAACATCACTTCCTAAACTGTCCTTAAACATAATTTTAAAATAATACCCTCGAAGTCAGGGTCCGTAATACGAAGACTAGACGAAGAACGGGCTACTGAATCCATAATGCAAAATCCCAGGTGCGGTCTCAGTGACCGCTAGCACGGATGAAGCAGAAACAGTATCGATTCAAGTCACATGCAAATGGCTACTAACAAAGGAAACATGGCAGCTTCGGGAAAGAACACCTATACAATGCTGTTATCACCTACCCCACCTCTATCCATTAGCAACGTAGTAACAATAAACGCTAGCAGTCTTGTGTGACGTTGAGGAACTGAGGAAAAGTAGGGTCAGTATCTTATTGAAACAAAAGAAACATGTAATTTGTTCACTTATGTTGTTCCAAAACCCAAAGTATTTCTCGTTTTACTAGATCGATGGCCCTTAAAAATTACATTCTTTCCAGGAAAAAGTCTGTAGTTAGTCGAATAACGTGGTAGATAATGAAGTTTTGAATAACTATATGGCAAAATGCTCTCCTCTTCGAGTGCTATCACTTGACGATTCATGATAGAGACCTCCAGTCAAGTTCATAGAAAAAGTCAATGTTTCTTAAATTCATACGCAGCGGCATATTATGTAATATGCACCAAACTCAAGATCATACCTACCCGTATTTTTCATTGCAAACTTTCTCGAATTTCGCGCAGTGTCTTACTTCCATGTAAATATCATAATAACTACGACCGTTAACGAGATGATGGACACATCATGAATCTCACACATTAAACTGTACGTAACGCAAAAATGAAATATTTTTACCCGATAATTTCTGTAAAATCCTTCAAGAAAGATTGCAGGGCGTGCACTTCGATTCTGTCATGGGCTTCCCTTCTGAACAAACGAACTAACCAGTCCAGCCCTTTTGGGACGAAAAATGGTCACTGCGCATTGGCCACTGTATCCTGCGAAGATTCTACCAGAATCGACTTCCCAATTCAAGAATGTCTGGTTAATACAATTACGTACTACTACGTAGGAGTAATCCACAAAATTACGGGCTCATATCGCTAACGTCGATATGCAGCTGGATTTTAGAACATATATATATGAATTACCTCGAAGGAAATGGTCTATTGACACACAGTTAACATGGGTTGAAACACAACTAGCTCTTTATTCACATGAAGGGCTGAGTGCTATTGACAAGGGATTTGAGATCGATTCCGTATTCCTGGATTTCCGGAAGATTTATGACACTGTACCACACAAGCGGCTCGTAGTAAAATTGCGTGCTTACGGAATATCGTCTCAGCTATGTGACTGGATTTGCGATTTCCTGTCAGAGAGGTCACAGTTCGTAGTAATTGATGGAAAGTCATCGAGTAAAACAGAAGTGATTTCAGGCGTTCCCCAAGGTAGTGTTATAGGCCCTTTGCTGTTCCTTATCTATATAAACGATTTGGGAGACAATCTGAACAGCCATCTTCGGTTGTTTGCAGATGACGCTGTCGTTTATCGACTAATGAAGTCATCAGAAGATCAAAACAAACTGCAAAACGATTTAGAAAAAATATGTGAATGGTGCTAAAAGTGTCAGTTGACCCTATATAACGAAAAGTGTGAGGTCATCCACATGAGTACTAAAAGGAACTCAAACTTCAGTTACACGATAAATCAGTATAATCTAAAAGTCGTAAATTCAACTAAATACCTAGGTAATGCAATTACGAACAACTTAAATTGGAAGGAACAGATAGAAAATGTTGTGGGGAAGGCTAACCAAAGGCTGCGTTTTATTGGCAGGACACTTAGAAAATGTAACAGACCTACTAAGGAGACTGCCTACGCTACGCTTGTCCATCCTCTTTTAGAATACTGCTGCGCGGTGTGGGATCCTTACCAGGTAGGACTGACGGAGTACATCGAAAAAGTTCAAAGAAAGGCAGCACGTTTTGTATTATAGTGAAATATGGGCGAGAGTCACAGAAATGATACAGGATTTGGGCTGGAAATCATTAAAAGAATGGCGTTTTTCGTTGCGACGGAATCTTCTCACGAAATTCCAATGCATCCTCCGAATGCGAGAATATTTTGTTGACACCGACCTACATAGGGCGGAACGATCACCACGATAAAATAAGCGAAATCAGACCTCGTACAGAAAGATATAGGTGTTCGTTCTTTCCGTGCACTATTCGAGATTGGAGTAATAGAGAATTGTGAAGGTGGTTCAACGAGCCCTCTGCCAGGCACTTAAATGTGATTTGCAGAGTATCCACGTAGATGTAGATGTACTTCTTCAAAAGACGACTGTGTTGAACATTCTGACGTTTTTAGCCCTGATGTAACAACGATTGAGGAATTTGTTTTGAGTTAGGACACATTTTTATTGTTTTTGTCGTTTTACTGTCACTCTTGTACTTTAGTTTACTTTTCAGTTACGGTTTTGATGATAAATGCGGTAGTTAAGTAATGCAGATGCTGGATTCCGAACCAGTTTCCTGTTTCACACATTTGTAAAGTGGTTCCTTTCGAAGGGAAGGGAGGAAGGAAGGAAGACTGGGTTCAACGTCCCGTCGACATCGAGGTCATTAGAGACGGAGCATGAGCTCGGATTGTGCTGGCATAAGCCGGCGCCAGCACACCACGTGGCACAGAGGTCACAAGGAGATCTGTCGAGGCCAAGGACAGACTCGCTGGAAACGCGCCGCCATTGTCCTCTCGGGCGCCAGAATTCAGATAGCCGCCGCGGACCAAAGGGTCAGTTCAGTTACTTCGAGTTAGTTCGAGCCTGTTACGCCGAGTTAGTTCGAGTCTGCACGCCGTGTGAGTTCCAGCATGTTACCGAGATGGAGCAGCTGCCACAGCCTCTAGCTTAGGCAACATATAGCAGCAACCTTGTAGTGAACATAGCCGACTTCTACTTTACCGGCAGCAAAGCTAAAGTGGACTATATGTGAGAGCTTGTACCACAGCACATGGAAACTTAAGGGACTCCGGAAAGGCTCAAAATCATAAAAAGTACAATTCTTACTTTTTTGCGTTTTCTGAATCTGCAGACTATTACCTTTTAATAGATATATAATTTATTCAATTCCGAAGACTACAACTATTTTTAAATTTTTTTTTAATTGTGTTCTACATGGGCGTGACCCACTGTGGCGCTGTTAAACTGCTGTCAAATGGTGTTATTATTAACGTCCGTGTTCATCAGGTACATTTTAGTGATGTGAGATAAAGTATGTGTTGTGGCTAACCTGTGACGGTTCAATATATATATCGCTGGTGTGATTGTCGATTGTTTCATGTTTATTTACTCTGTCGTTATCTCGAAAATATTCGTAATTCTGTTTCTTGAGTCTCTGTTTTGTTGAAGTATAATAATGAGTAAAAGTAAAGTTGGTGTTGCGACTTTCAATGATGGCAACATTGTAAGGTGCAAGGTATTTAGAAATATGGGAATGAAGATAGGTTCTAACATGGTACGAGTGATGCTTGCTTTAGACAAGGAACGCCTTCGGGCTGCAGACAGGGCTGTAAAGAGTCTAGAAATACAAGCAAGGGTAAACAGGAGGAGGAACAAGAGGAAGCTGGAGGAGGAGTTTGCAGAGGATGAAGATAATCCATCCTATGGACCTGGAATGCACTAATAAGTTAATCCAATCTTTGTCGCTCGATTCCCAAAACTTTTATTTTCTCATACTAATTACATGTTTCCTAAGGATCTTCCAAACATATTTGTTTCAAACTTTCAGTAAATGTTACACAGTACCTTCTGCATAATTTAACACAGCCTTTTTCCAAAAAACTGTATATTTTTGAATATATAAATAAAAAATTGCAATAAAATATTGTGAATTTTCATTACAATTGAAAAAAAGTCATCTTTAATAACTGAACTAAAATTTTGTAAAATCCCTATGTTAAGTTGTAGCCCATATTCCAATAAATAATCTGTAACAAGTTCAACTTCCTACCTCAAATACTTTGTGAGGAAAGATGTAATTTATAAGCGTTGTTTTAACATTGCAAGTATAGGGCGTTCCGGAGCCACTTAAGTTGCTCTTTACTTATGAATAAAGAGCCCCGTTAATAACTGCGTGCATTTTGTGTTATAGAACGAGGATACCGGCTACCAACCAACCTCCTATCACTGCTTCCCTTGGTACAGCTCTAAAGAGACAATGAAACGACATAAAAGCGGTTAAAGAGAATACAACACGGATTGTCTCAAGTATGGGGAAAGAAAATAGCCGTGCCCTTTCAAAGGAACCGTCCCGGCATTAGTCTGGGGCGATCTGGGGAAATCACGGAAAACCTAAAACTGGGTGGCCGGACGCTGGTCTGAACCGTCGTGCGCCCGAATGGGAGTCCATCGTGCTAACCACTGCGCCACCTCGCCTGGTCTGGTTTCTTTCTTTCGAAATACTGTAAACAAAACTTCACGTTACTCTGAAGGCATAGGACGTCTTCCTGCAGTTCATCTTTATGTCCCGCTATTTATTATCCAGATCTTACAGGGTGTTTCAAAAATGACCGGTATATTTGAAACGGCAATAAAAACTAAACGAGCAGCGATAGAAATACACCGTTTGTTGCAATATGCTTGGGACATCAGTACATTTTCTGGCAGACAAACTTTCGAAATTACAGTAGTTACAATTTTCAACAACAGATGGCGCTGCGGTCTGGGAAACTCTATAGTACGATATTTTCCACATATCCACCATGCGTAGCAATAATATGGCGTAGTCTCTGAATGAAATTACCCGAAACCTTTGACAACGTGTCTGGCGGAATGGCTTCACATGCAGATGAGATGTACTGCTTCAGCTGTTCAATTGTTTCTGGATTCTGGCGGTACACCTGGTCTTTCAAGTGTCCCCACAGAAAGAAGTCACAGGGGTTCATGTCTGGCGAATAGGGAGGCCAATCCACGCCGTCTCCTGTATGTTTCGGATAGCCCAAAGCAATCACACGATCATCGAAATATTCATTCAGGAAATTAAAGACGTCGGCCGTGCCATGTGGGCGGGCACCATCTTGCATAAACCACGAGGTGTTCGCAGTGTCGTCTAAGGCAGTTTGTACCGCCACAAATTCACGAAGAATGTCCAGATAGCGTGATGCAGTAATCGTTTCGGATCTGAAAAATGGGCCAATGATTCCTTTGAAAGAAATGGCGGCCCAGACCAGTACTTTTTGAGGATGCAGGGACGATGGGACTGCAACATGGGGCTTTTCGGTTCCCCATATGCGCCAGTTCTGTTTATTGACGAAGCCGTCCAGGTAAAAATAAGCTTCGTCAGTAAACCAAATGCTGCCCACATGCATATCGCCGTCATCAATCCTGTGCACTATATCGTTAGCGAATGTCTCTCGTGCAGCAATGGTAGCGTCGCTGAGGGGTTGCCGCATTTGAATTTTGTGTGGATAGAGGTGTAAACTCTGGCGCATGAGACGATACGTGGACGTTGGCGTCATTTGGACCGCAGCTGCAACACGGCGAACGGAAACCCGAGGCTGCTGTCGGATCACCTGCTGCACTAGCTGCGCGTTGCCCTCTGTGGTTGCCGTACGCGGTCGCCCTACCTTTCCACCACGTTCATCCGTCACGTTCCCAGTCCGTTGAAATTTTTCAAACAGATCCTTTAATGTATCGCTTTTCGGTCCTTTGGTTACATTAAACCTTCGTTGGAAACTTCGTCTTGTTGCAACAACACTGTGTTCTAGACGGTGGAATTCCAACACCAGAAAAATCCTCTGTTCTAAGGAATAAACCATGTTGTCTACAGCACACTTGCACGTTGTGAACAGCACACGCTTACAGCAGAAAGACGACGTACAGAATGGCGCACCCACAGACTGCGTTGTCTTCTATATCTTTCACATTACTTGCAGCGCCATCTGTTGTTGAAAATTGTAACTACTGTAATTTCGAAAGTTTGTCCGCCTGAAAATGTACTGTTGACCCAAGCATATTGCAACAAACGGTGTATTTCTATCGCTGCTCGTTTAGTTTTTATTGCCGTTTCAAATATACCGGTCATTTTTGAAACACCCTGTAAAAGGAAACGTTATTCTTCGGTAAAATCTGTATGTTACATGAAAACCGTAAGCAAACAGTCCTGTAATGTGCTGTTTCACACCTCTTGTGTGAATGGCGTTTTTGGTGGCGGCTTTTTGTTGTCGCTGCAATCTACTGCGCTACGTACGCTCCCTTTTGTACAAGCTATGTCACAAATGAAATTCTCTTCGCATTTATGGTATATCGTATTGAACAGCGCAGCGCACTGTTCGCCTGACGCGTTTCTGCAGCAGTGTAATAACAACAAGGAGCGGGAGTGTGGGCGACAGATTGTGTGTAGCCATGTACACACCATGGTCACAAAGTTGCGGAAAACGCGTCGCGCGACATGTTTCAAGGATATTATTCTGCGATCATCGCGATACTAAAGTCGCAAGCCTCAGGTTCGCCCTCGAAACGGGGATCATTCCACAACTGTCACGCAGCTTTTTGTATTCTGTGCGTATAACGATGGGGAGGGGCTTGTGGAGATCCGAAGTGATATGTGATGACAGCACATTCTACAATTCGTTTGTTTCTAAAAGATTTTTTCAGCGGACTGCTTGAACTGTTGACTGTGCCCTGCATCCCTCCCTCCCCCTTTCGTGCAAAATCTATTTACTCTCTTGTAATACGCTAACTGAATCCAGCAATTCCATACCAAATTAAATCTTAAGATATGGATGCATTTATGCACTATCAAATGAATAAACATGCACAATTAAAGGAAAAACATGTAATGTCGGAATTCAGTCTTTTGTTGTGATGCATTTTATTTTACTTTAAAACAACGTACCAAAATCAGTTTTTGCAAATTCTCTACTGTCTACTCTGTTGCGGTAGCTCTGCGTGCTCAGCCGCTGAGCTAGCAGTCCCTGGATTCGGGAGGAGAGGTGGTTTGAATCCATCCGCCGGCAACCTTGAAAATTTTGTTCTGTAGTTTCTCGTTTTCAGTTTAGGCAGATGCCGCGGCTGATCCCTTACTGTAGTCCACAGCCAATTCTTTCCCAATAACTTTCTTTTCTGACAGATTCCAATTCCCTTAAGGGGACCTGAACGTGAAAAGACTGAAATTTTCGATAACATTTTTGTCTCCATCTGAAAGACAATTTTATCCCGTTACAAAAAATGTATTTTTTATCTACTTTCATTCGATTTGGTCATAAACGCTCTTTGTGTGGTGTCACCGCCAGACACCACACTTGCTAGGTGGTAGCCTTTAAATCGGCCGCGGTCCGGTAGTATACGTCGGACCCGCGTGTCGCCACTGTCAGTGATTGCAGACCGAGCGCCGCCACGCGGCAGGTCTAGAGAGACGTCCTAGCACTCGCCCCAGTTATACAGCAGACTTTGCTAGCGATGCTACACTGACAAATACGCTCTCATTTGCCGAGACGATAGTTAGCATAGCCTTCAGCTACGTCATTTGCGACGACCTAGCAAGGCGCCACTGTCAGTTTATATTGAGATTGTACTTAATGTATCATCAAGAGCGATGTTCTCCAATTATGGATTAAAGTTAAGTATTACATCAACTACGTACTTTATTTGCTACTATAATTCCCTTAACAGTTCCAGACCTCACGGCAGCCTGCGTGAGCTTTAACGCGTGCATTCGGCCTCCTCTAGCAACGCGGTGTTGGCTCTTCTGCCAACACATCACTTTGAACAAATGTCTGCAAATAGCCACACTCATGCGACGGGGAAGGAATATCACCATAAACATTTCTTGCCTGCCACAGTCACGGAAACAATAAAGACAATATACAGGGACCTCGCAGATACAAAATTACTTAGCAAACGTCTACATGGCCATACACAATACCCTAATGAGAGCTTCAACAGCTGCGTGTGGCAACTAGTAACAAAAACAGTGTTTGTTAGATGGACAGTACTCAAAATGGGTGTGATGGATGCTGTCATCTGTTTCAGTGACGGTGTAATCAGCAGGACAAAAGTAATGGACAAATTAGGCATCCAGCCAGGAAATAATATGATAGCTGCTCTGACTGCCACAGATAGTCAGCGACTAGTTGAGGCTGAAATGGCTGCGGAAGCCACCACTAAAGAGTCCAGAGTAAGGAAAAATCTCCTGAAGAAGTCTACAGAGGATAAAGAAGCAGCTGGCCAGCAAGATTATGCTGCTGGAATGTTCTGAAAGAGGCATACGGTGAGTCAAAAACACTATGAACATTCTTTTCTCATTTTCTGGAAAGTGTATTTTCAGAACATTAGGTTCATATAACTTCGCAATGGTTTTATCCATGTTCACCAAATTTCTCTCAAGTGAAGAATGGGATAGTATCTTTGTATTATGCCTAATACATCGCGGGAATGATCTATGTTTGTCATTCTGTATATAATTTTTGCGGTATTTTTAGACAAAATAGTAATGTGGTATAATAAGGGTTTCTCTATTTCCTCAGATATACTCCAAACTAGAAAACGAGGGGCATAATGTGTTCCTATGAATGTTGACAGCAGCCTGCCACAGTTTGAATGCTATTAGACTGATGATGGACCAGAAAATAGTACCAGAATGGGAACGTGTATTATAAAAACATCTATTAGGCAAAATACTGTAATTCTTAAACTATAATAGCTATTTAAATAAATTTCCTTTTACAGCTTGAATTAATGCCATTCACTGTTGGTAAAAAACCACAGCTTCCTCCGCACTGAGTGGTGTGGTATAAAAATGCAGCCCGTTCACATCCACGTCCCCTTACAGATGCAGCCGCACTGATTAAATGAAAAGAGCTGCAACGCAGCCAAGCATCTCTACGGAGAGTCCTTGCACTAGGAGCCATACGATAACTGAAGAATATACCAATTTTTCTTCATTTAAGCTAATGAATTTGTCTGCAAGGACATTCTTTAAAACAGAAAACGATCTTTCTTACACTGCAAGAAACGACAGACCCATAATTAAATGAGGAAATTTGGGAAAGTGTACGGCTCAGTAATTCCAGATCTTTTGCACTTTCATCACAAAAAATTATTTTAGCTTCGTAAGGTGGTCATGTCATTTTGGTTCTTGTATGTTATCGATGTGCACGTCAGAGAGACAGCAAGTTACGTTGTTGTGCCACAGTCTTCGCCTTTGCGGAGTCTGATACATTCTTAGTTCAAGTGTGGTAGGTGATGGACGTATATAGTAGTGCTGTGTGGACTTGTGATTGCATCTGTTATATGAAGAAAGATTGATTGTAAAGGACAGCAAGGATGAATAGGATGTATGTATTGGAATGCGGAAAGGACACCAATTTTGAATAATGCTATTATTTTTTAAGAGAAGAAGTCTGAATTAAGACTGCAGCACTACGCAGCTAGGAATGATTATTGTCAGCTAGTTAACTTACTCAGAACTGAGAGAAGGATCACCCCACTTCCATAAGACATGCATTAAGATATTAACTGATTAAGCTGTCTGATTTTTATAGAGATTCTATGTTAATATTGTACCCTTTTTATATCATTGTTCGCTTTGTTAAGCATAATTTGTTCTGACCAGTGCTATGTGAGAAGATCACGCGAAGTTTTACTCTGTCCGTTTGAATACATACTTCATTCTAAAATCATTGCCTTGGAATATCATTTCATAGGAATAGTTACTCTCCCCATCTCACTGTTTATCATTACTCATTATTGTGTCTCACACTTTGAACATAGCTTAGAAATTTTATTTTGAAATAGAAATCTTAGCTTAGCCGCTGCCTGCTAGCTGTTGTGCTTTCGAGAAATCTGCAACAATGTTGTGAAGCCGCGAGGTATGTGGAAATTTTGATTAGGGCCAGATAATTGTTTTACTTCAGTTGCGCATTTAATGTAAGACAATTAGCATTCAGATCAATTACAGTTCTGTCCAAATAAGGTTCAAAAAATTGGTTCAAATGGCTCTGAGCACTATGGGACTCAACATCTTAGGTCATAAGTCCCCTAGAATTTAGAACTACTTAAACCTAACTAACCTAAGGACATCACACACACCCATGCCCGAGGCAGGATTCGAACCTGCGACCGTAGCAGTCCCGCGGTTCCGGACTGCAGCGCCAGAACCGCTAGACCACCGCGGCCGGCAAAATAAGGTTCTGTTTTGCCAAAGGTTAGCATCTACATCTACACGATTACTCTGCTATTCACAATAAAGTGCCTGGCAGAGGGTTCAATGAACCACTTTCAAGTTGTCTCTCTACCGTTCCACTCTCGAACGGCACGCGGGAAAAACGAGCACTTAAATTTTTCTGTGCAAGCGCTGATTTCTCTTATTTTATCCTGATGATCATTTCTCCCTATGTAGGTGGGTGCCAACAGAATGTTTTCGCAATCGGAGGAGAAAACTGGTGATTGACATTTCATGAGAAGATCCCGTCGCAACGAAAAACGCCTTTGTTTTAATGATAGCGACTCCAATTCACATATCATGTTTGTGACACTATCTCCCGCATTTCGCGATAATACAAAACGAGCTGCCCTTCTTTGTACTTTTTCGATGTCATCCGTCAGTCCCACCTGATGCGGATCCCACACCGCACAGCAATACTCCAGAATAGGGCGGACAAGCGTGGTGTAAGCAGTCTCTGTAGTAGACCTGTTGCACCTTCCAAGTGTTCTGCCAATCAATCGCAGTCTTTGGTTTGCTCTACCCACAATATTATCTATGTGATCGTTCCAATTTAGCTTATTTGTAATTGTAATCGCTAAGTATTTAGTTGAATTTACAGCCATCAGATTTGTGTGACTTACCGCATAATCGAAATTTAGCTGATTTCTTTCAGTACTCATGTGAATAATGTGGTGTCACCGCCAGACACCACACTTGCTAGGTGGTAGCTTTAAATCGGCCGCGGTCCATTAGTACATGTCGGACCCGCGTGTCGCCACTGTCAGTGATCGCAGACCGAGCGCCAACACACGGCAGGTCTAGAGAGACGTACTAGCACTCGCCCCAGTTGTACGGACGACTTTGCTAGCGACTACACTGACGAAGCCTTTCTCTCATTTGCCGAGAGGTAGTTAGAATAGCCTTCAGCTAAGTCCATGGCTACGACCTAGCAAGGCGCCATTAACCATTTCTAGAGAGAGTCTCACTTGTATCATTGCTGTATACAAATGATGGATTAAAGTTAAGTATTCCAGCAGCTACGTACTTTTCTTTATAGCATTCATTACGTATCCTGTTTCAGACTTAAGCAAGCCTGCGTGAATTAAACGCGTGCCTTTCGGTTACCCGTCACTGTGGACTGGCTGTCTTGTCAGTCCACTACAAATAACATGACACTTTTCCTTATTTAGGGTCAATTGCCACTTATCGCACCATAGAGATATCTTATCTAAATCATTTTGCAAGTCGTTTTGATCATCTGATGACGTTACAAGACGGAAAATGACAGCATCATCTGCAAACAATCTAAGACGGCTACTCAAGCTGTCTCCTATGTCGTTAATATAGATCAGGAACAACGAGTTTAAGTTAGATAACTTTTTCTGGGGGCATAGTTTTGGTAATACGTCGACTTTAATTGTACAGGAGGTAAAAAAATGTCTCTGAGCACTATGGGACTTAAATTCTAAGGTCATCAGTCTCCTAGAACTTAGAACTACTTAATCCTAACTAACCTAAGGACATCACACACATCCATGCCCAAGGCAGGATTCGAACCTGCGACCGTAGCGGTCGCGCGGTTCTAGACTGAAGCACCTAGAACCCTTTGACCACTCCGGTCGGCTGAAAATGAATCTGCCCCTTTGGCAGAATCGTGACTGCGTCCTTGGTCGAAACAGTTGAAACGAGTTCCCCAAAAAGTGGAAAATATCTGGATTGCTTCTATGTAATTCGTGGAATTTTTGGTGTTGAGAGACCTCACGAGAAACCACAGGCGAACTGTATGTTTAGCACAGCACGGGTGCAACGAGTACTTCCTTTTATTCAGTGTTTTGAGCTGTAAATAATAAGCTGCAATAGATAGTTTCCTCTTCGGAAGAGCTCACGATCGCAACTGAATGTGAAAAAGAAACGTGAACCGTACTGTCTCGTTGCTTGTCGTGTGGCGGGTCGCACTGTGTGTCGTATCGCATATCGAGCACCCCAGTGGGAACACGAGCGCCACACTGTAAGAATCGCGTCGCCCAAGCTTTATTGCAACCTGTTGTGCCGCAGCCGGCCGAAGTGGCCGTGCGGTTAAAGGCGCTGCAGCCTGGAACCGCAAGACCGCTACGGTCGCAGGTTCGAATCCTGCCTCGGGCATGGATGTTTGTGATGTCCTTAGGTTAGTTAGGTTTAACTAGTTCTAAGTTCTAGGGGACTAATGACCTCAGCAGTTGAGTCCCATAGTGCTCAGAACCATTTGAAATATTTTTTTTTTTTTTTTGTGCCGCAGACCGTATCGTCTCAACGTTAACCGCGCCTAAACGACTGGATACCGCTCGCGAGTGCAGCCACAGCGAGAGAGAGGTATGTGGGTCAGCGGGCGTCGCGGAAGCCCCCCGCCGGCGGACGCAAACTCGACCGTTGCCTCACACAGGCGCAACGTGGCTACTGGACACGTCCACGCAACACCTCCCCAAAAGCTCCACGCCTTCAGAGACCATCAGGACAGTACTGAGGACGTAGCGACGTAGTCCCCTGCAAATGACGGAGAGTCGATGAGGACGCAATAAAACGAACGAGAAAGAATGACGATGTAACAACCAACTGGGAGAGGTGCCTGCATCCTCCTACATCTACGTGTACATCGAAACTGCAATCCACCGTACGGTGTGTGGCGGATGGTAGCCCGTACCATTGGTAGTCACTTCTGAGCCGTGATAAAAATTGCTGTTTTGAAGAGCGCGCCGCAGCACGTAGTGTGAAGCAGTCGCCCTCCGTTTCTAGCGGTGGCGCCGGTGTGGCATTCGTAGCTTTGGTGTCTCCCTCTGGTGGGAAACGGGAAAGGTTGCCTGTTCACGTGCATTTAAGGGGCGCTATGACCTCGCCAGTCAGTCAGTTTGGGTCAGTCTCTCGTCCCCAGCTTGCTACTATGTCTGTCGTTCGGATCAACCGTTAAAGCCGGCAAAATGAGAGTCTTTCTGTTGTAGACTGACAAGACAGCCAGTCCACACTCACGGGTAACCGAAAGGCACGCGTTTAATGCACGCAGGCTTGCTTAAGACTGAAACAGGATACGTAATGAATGCTATAAAGAAAAGTACGTAGCTGCTGGAATACTTAACTTTAATCCGTCATTTGTATACAGCATTCTGGATGATACAAGTGAGACTCTCTCTAGAAATGGTTAATGGCGCCTTGCTAGGTCGTAGCCATGGACTTAGCTGAAGGCTATTCTAACTACCTCTCGGCAAATGAGTGAAAGGCTTCGTCAGTGTAGTCGCTAGCAAAGTCGTCCGTACAACTGGGCTGAGTCCTAGTACGTCTCTCTAGACCTGCCGTGTGGTGGCGCTCGGTCTGCAATTAGTGGCGACACGCGGGTCCGACATGTACTAATGGACCGCGGCCGATTTAAAGCTACCACCTAGCAAGTGTGGTGTCTGGCGGTGACACCACACTTTCCACACCGCCAGTAAGAGAACTCAGCGAGTGGTCGCCCGGTCGGGGCTTAGTTCCTGCGCGTTAGGCCGCCAGTCTGCTCGAGTTTGCTCAGGCAATGGTCATTGGCGGTTGGATCGATCGGTTGGTCGGTCGCGCACTGAGACACAAGATAAATGGTCCGTCTTGAGCGTCAGGGCATGTGAGGTCGCCACGTGAGTCCAGTGGGCCGCGGCGTATAGCGAGGGGTAGTGACTTCGCGGTCGACACGAGAGCAACAGGAGTCAACCCACGGCATCGGTCTGGTCGGTGCGAGCTGCGACGCCTTGAGACGAGAGATCGGCGCGCCTTCCTGCGTCCGTTGAAGCGGCTGGCAGCGGACGGTTCGGGAGAGCGATTTGGGGGTGCTGCGACAGGTCTTCTCGAGAAATCGCAGTTTATTAGAAGTTAAATGATTGGTGATATGTTGTTTGAATTACTCTTGTTAAATTCTACTTGTTTTCTTGGTGAGGTCACCAGCCGTTTTGCTTTGGGGTCGTCACACCATTCTTCTCCGTTTGCCCACCCGCGGGAAGGTGGTTGTTTATAAATTGGGTGGTCCGTTTTTCCCTTGTGGAGTAGGGGCGGTTTAGAGCAACCTGCGGTTCGGGTTGTTCGGTAATCTCCCTATCAACCTACCGTACGTTAGTAGCTGCCTCTGTCATGTTTGTCGGATTTGGTGTGTTAACGAATTTATTGCTGGAGTGTAACAGCCTAATACCTGAAATATGTTTTGATCTGTGGAAACTTTGATATTATTGCCTATGAACTTGAGAGGCCGTATCTGTGTACTGTAGAGCATCTTAACTATTGTTTGGCCAACCTTGTAGAATTTTATATAAGATTGCATTTCATGGGCTCATATTTAAATGACCATTTTAGTATATAAAGTTGCCACCCTTTCACCCTTTCTTAGAAGTTAAAATCAAGTTGCACCTTCGGTGGCAAGGTTAATATTTCAATTGTTAGTGTTTTGTACCATTTTCATCACTCCTAGGGGGGGTGCATAGTTTGTGTGCTTGTGTAAATTGTTACAACTCTTAGTTTAAAGTTATCTGGTGTGTTGCAGATTTGCACCAGTTTAGTCCTTCAGAGGCTGTTGTGAGCGGTCGTAACTACGGCCGTGTCAAAAGGGAGCGGTAAGGTTCTCTGCCCAAAAGCTCATACAGTCAATACTTGTTTCTTTCTGCCTCTGAATAAATTGTAACTTTGATATTTAGAGGGTGCTTTCTGATTATAATTTTAAATCTGTTTCTTTTAAAAAAATGCTTTTAGGCGCTATTAAAGTGAATAAAATTCCCATTTGTTAAAAGGAATTTGCTAATGATTTCATCAGTTACTCCATGGCAACTACTTCCATGCTTACATAGTATGATTAAATATGTTAATTTTCTTGATGAATGGCTAGTAAATAAAATAAATTCTTAAGAATATTCTTTGAAAATAAATCACGGTTCAACTTCCTTTACTGTTCCACCCGCGAACAGAATGAGGGAAAAACGACTATCTATATACCTCCGTATGAGCCCTAATTTCTCGTATCGTGGTCCTTGAGCGCAATTTATGTTGGAGGCAGTAAAATCGTTCTGCTGTCAGCACAACTGTCAGTTTTTTAAATTTTCTCAGTGGTGTCCCTCGAAAAGAATGTCGCCTTTCTTCCAGCGATTCCCATTTGAGTTCCCGAAGCATCTCCGCAAAACTTGCGTGTTGTTCGAACCTACCAATAACAAATCTAGCAGCCCGCCTCTATATTGCTTTGGTCTTTTCCTTTTATCCGACCTGGTAGAAATGCCAAACACTCGAGCAACACTCAAGAATAAATCGTAGCAACGTCCTATACGCGGTTTCCTTTACAGATGAACGACACTTTCCTAGGATTCCCCCAATAAACCAAAGTCGACCATTCGCCCTTCCTACCAAGTGCTAGTTCCATTTCATATCGCTTTGCAACGTTACACACAAATATTTAAACGACGTCACTGAGTGAACCAGGACAGTACAAATGCTCTATCCGAACGTTACGGGTCTGCTTTTCCTACTCATCCGAGTTAACTTACATTCTCCTACATTAAGAGCTAGCTGCCATTCACAACACCAACTTAGAAGTGCCCGCGAAAGACAAAGGTCCCGAGTTCGATTCTCGGTCCGGCACATAATTTTAATCTGCCAGGAAGATTCTTGTGAGCGCACACTCCGCTGCAGAGTGAAAATCTCATTCTGGTCCCTAGGCTGTGGCTAAGCCATGTCTCCGCAATATCCTTTCTTCCAGGAGTGCTAGTTCTGCAAGGTTCTCAGGAGAGCTTCTGTAAAGTTTGGAAAGTAGGAGACGACGTACTGGCGGAAGTAAAGCTGTGAGGACGGGGCGAGAGTCGTGCTTGGGTAGCTCATATGGTAGAGCACTTGCCCACGAATGGCAAAAGGTCCCGAGTTCGAGTCTCGGTCCGCCACACAGTTTTAATCTGCCAGGAAGTTTCAATAATAATAATATTACTCTGTAGGCCCTACAGCAGGGTAGCAGCCATTACTGTCGTGCTGACAGTTTGTTTACCTGGTACGAATTGAATAATGATGCTATACATGTGTCTCACGTTTACCGTCATAGATGTATGGTATAAAGTAGTGAGTGGATTACATACGTGAGGAAGGTGATCAACACTCGTTTCAAAAGTTGTAGCCTCCATTACATTGTTTCACGTGTTACTGACAGTATTTTAAATAAAAAAATGTAGTTATTGGTAGCTTATGTAATCAGTATTCACTCGTGCGAAAGAGTTATCTTTTAAAAAGAGTTACGAGAGTAAGTCAAAAATTATCCGTCATATTGACATAACTCTTTTAACATTGTCCATACTGAGATCCGTCCTAGTTTATGCTACTTTTATCCTAATTCAAAGATTTGTCTTCCTTTTGTTGCAGACAGACCACGGCCGCCCCATTAGATGTTGGCACCAAAGGGGAACAACGAGCGGTGATCCGGTGTGTCGGGGGCCGCAGTCCGTCGGAGACTTTCGTCACAATCCGGAAACAGTGTCTTGTGGCAACGGGGTGTCTTCCAGTGGATTGCAAAATTCATAAATGGTCGCACAGGTGTTACACACGAGGAAAAAACCAGACGACCATCCGTGGCACAAATGATGACGACATTGAGCGGGCACGTGGCACGGTTCTGGAAGGCAGATGAGTGACTGTTGATGAAGACATCGTCTGAAAATTGGTCACCGTTCTACCTACGAAATCACATAAAACAGACTAGTGCAAGTCTGGGCAAGATGGGGCCAGAAGCAACTCAGAGTGCTGCACGAACAAAAGCGCTTGGACATCTGCCAAAAACATTTGGATCGCTAAAGTAAAGAACGTGACGCGTTGATAGAATCACCACTGGTGACGAAATACGGATCCTCCATGACGAGCCGGAGAGTAAACGGCAGATTACAGAATGAAAACATCCACAATCGTCCAGAAGGGAAAAGTTTGAAGCCCAAACGTCCGCAGGAAAACTGATGCTTACCGCCTTTTGGGATGTGCAAGGCCCAGTATCATAATTTTTGACTTTACCTCGTAGTTTCGTGATCGAAACACAATTCAGTTCCTTTGTTTGTATCACTGAGTAAATTTTATTTCACCTCTTTGGAAGTATATATGAAGACAGTAACTGTTCTCGAAAGAAGAGAGAGACTGTTGATGACCGTGCAGCTTTTCCCTGGAATAAATGATGATTAACTGAAACCCTCAGCTGCCGACAGGTGTTGTTGATGTACCTCGATGTGGACAGCTGAAAATGTGTGCCCCGACCGGGACCCGAACCCGGGATCTCCTGCTTACATGGCAGACGCTCTATCCATCTGAGCCACCGAGGACACAGATGAATAGCGCGACTGCTGGGACTTATCCCTTGCACGCTTGCCGTGAGGCTCACATTCCCAACTGTCCACAATTCTACACATGTAATGTACCTTATAGACATTTGCCCATCCACTCATTACTCGCGCACACTTTGGCGATTGCCGTAAAAGTTTGGGCAACCTGTGCGCATTCGTACAGACGAAGGTCAATGACTGGGTAGCCTTTAACTATATATATGAAGACAGTAACTGTTCTCGAAAGAAGAGAGACTGTTGATGACCGTGCAGCTTTCCCCTGGAATAAATGATGATGTCTATAAGGTACATTACATGTGTAGAATTGTGGACAGTTGGGAATGTGAGTCTCACGGGAAGCGTGCAAGGGATAAGTCCCAGCAGTCGCGCTATTCATCTGTGTCCTCGGTGGCTCAGATGGATAGAGCGTCCGCCATGTAAGCAGGAGATCCCGAGTTCGGGTCCCGGTCGGGGCACACATTTTCAACTGTCCACATCGAGGTATATCAACAACACCTGTCGGCAGCTGAGGGTTTCAGTTAATCATCATTTATTCTTTGGAAGTAATTACCCTGCGGGTTGGGAACCACTGCGCTAAAGCGACGAAATTTCTTTGTTAGTCACTAGGCTATACGTATAACATCGGTACCTCTTTCATCAAATTTCTGTACACAGTCTGTTTCATTGCCCCTGCTAGTCTTGCCCAAGTTTATTTGGACGTATCATTCGCACGCGGGCATCCGAGAGAAGGGCGGCAAAGTGCGCTGCTGGTTGGTGGGTTTGTTTAGCAGAGAGGCTGTAGCATAAACGTCCAGAATCCTACGTGACTTTGCACAAGAAACTGCTTGAGCTAGAGCACTTCAACGAAATTGGGACAGTAGCAAGTGAAGTGGGAGACAGAACTCTGATACTCACACCATTTCATCTGACTTTATTGTGTTTCAGGAAACGCCTTAAGTAAAAGCTCTGTATCGCACACTGAAAAAATATAGCAGAGATAATTAGTACAACGTAGCTAGGTAAAGAAATAGTTGCTCTCAAATTCCAGGTGAAAGACCTGATGAAGAGCATTGTCATGGTTTCCCTTTTAGACGTTTTCAAGGTTTTTTTTATTTTTCAATGTATGGAGTAAGGGGGGGGGGTGGATATCCAAATATGGAAATAGCTTTGGGGATATTTATGACAATGCCAGTGAATGCACCATCTTCTGAATACAGTTTCAGCAATCTTTAGCTTGCTAAATCTGCATAGAAAAAAATTCATGCGGTTTTGTGGGACGGGGCGGGGGAGGGGGAGGCGGAAGAAGGAGAGAGGTCGCACCTGCGGCAGATCTGCCAGGAGCGCAAGATTACCTCGGTACGGCTCTGAAAACCATGAACTCCCCACTGGCCGTTTGTTACATGTACGGTCAGTAACTTGTTGGTATCCTAACGGCGTGCCTGTGGTGCCTTCGACATCTACTGTCATGCCTACTTCAAATCAACTCCAACCACACTGCAAGAGTACTCTAGAACTGGTCGCATTACCGTCTTGCCTTTTCTTTCACATATGAACTGCACTTCACCAGTATCCTTCAAACAAATCAATGTCTTCCATTCGCTTTCTCAAAAACTCATTTCGCATCACTTCTTGTACTACCTCTACATAGGACTACACTATATGCCCACCTCTATGGGCGAATACCTTTGTGCACACTAAGCGTGGTGTAGGGTGTGCCTTCGTTATTGGCGCCTACGTTTTTCGGGATCGGCTTCCGGAACACTGCTAAGTGTACCAGGCCAAGCAGTACAACCGGCGACACAGGCTTTTCAATTGTGCCATCTGCTAAGCGCCGTTCAAAGTCTATGTCCGCTGTACACAGCCTATCCCTTAGTGCAACGGGTCCGGGAAAGCTGTCACTTGCTCACTATTGATGGAGCCTCTGTGCTGTTTATGTGGGTCCCTGGTCATGTCGGTCTGCCAGGAAACCAGGCTGCTGACGCAGCTGCCAAGGCTGCAGTCCTCGTACCCCAGTCCACTGGTTGTGATATTCCCTCTGATGACCTCCTCTGTGTTGCCGTCTGTCAGTAGGTGGTGTCACTCTGCCATCGCTATTGGTCCTCCCTTCACGGGAATAAGCTCCAGGTTATTAAGCCTCTCCCAGCGGCTTCCACGACCTCCTCTCGGCCGTCTCGCCACGAGGTCACTTTAACTAAGTTGCGTATTGTGCACTGCCTTTTTAGCCATCGCCATTTGTTAAGTGGCGCTCCCCCACCACTTGGTGCACATTGCGTCCAGATTTTAACTGTACGCTATTTCCTGACAAATTCCCATTTTTTTAACTCTTTACGTTGCCATATGAGTTATCGACCGCGTTTTACTTTTTATCCGTCGTAGCAATATGGCGAAGGCCAGTTGATTTTTAGTCCTGGACCTCCGTTCCTCTATGGCGTATTTTATAGATCTTCCTCCGCGTCCCTGTTTTTGGCTAAGTCGGTTGGGACTGACGTGTTTCACAGCTTTGACATTGGGGCGTATGACCTAGTATGAGAAAACAAAACAAACGCATAGCTGAATGATCGGCACGGCAGAAGACCATGTTGTTGTCATAATCATTTCATCCTTATCGACACGCGAGTCGCCGAAGTGGCCTCAACCGACAGGACTTTCACCAGGGGACCGGTCTACCCGACGGGACGCCTGAGCCACAGGTACATTTCCTACACTATATGATGAAACGTATGCGGACACCTATTTCAGTGAGGTGCCTGAAGGTCTGTCGAGTAATGGCAGCCGATTCTTCCTCAAGAGCCGAAACTAGAGACGGTGGTAATGTTGGATGCTGTAGTTTGGAGCGAAGCCAATGTTCTAACTCATCCACAGCTGTTCTGTCGGGTTCAGGCCGGAATTCTCGGCAAGCCAGACATTGTCCACAGTGTCCACAAATCAATGTCTCACAGACGCTACTTTACCACTGGATGCACTCCAAGCTGATAAAAACCGTCACCGTCTCTGAACTGTTCCTCGACTCTCCACACAGCACACTGCTGTAAAATATATGCATATCCTTCCGCATTTAGCCTGCTCTTAAGCCCAATAATGGAACCGCACCATATCCAGGAGAAGCATCGCCATTCCATAATAACTCGTCCCCCAAACTTCACTGTTGCCACTACACACGACAGCATGTAACGTTCTCGGATTGCCACACTGTATATCTAAATCCCATGCGGCACGAGTGGGATGCGTTGTAGAGACGTACTGCAGCACTTCCACATGTACCAACGACCATCCACCAGCTTTCAACCGCGCAGGTTGTAAAACGTCGTGGTCTCCTGACCTTCACTGCTTACATATTCCGCCCTCACAATTATATTCCGTACAACAAGACGCTTCATTCGAACCCAAGCTCGATAAGATAAAGTCAATGTTGTAAAATTCATGTAAACAATATGCAATTAACAAGTAAGTGCACCGTGGCTGAAATACTCGAGGCTGGCGTACACACATGCATTCCAGACACGATGGTCACAGAAGCTTTTAGTTTGGGAGAGAAACCGCACAATGGGACGTCGGTCCCTTCAGAGGACGACCCAGCCTATATCGCCCAGTGACCGCCTGTGTAGCAGACAGCGTGGGCCCGAGTGAAAGGGGGGAACAACCCCATGTTTGGCTTAAAAGCAAATTCCGCTACATTGTGTGGGAGCGGCCGGCCTATGCATTCTTTACACATAGCGCACAGTTTCAGAGATTTTCACAGGGAGATAGCAAACGCCAAACGCCACTGCTACAGGTTTCCAGATTGGTCGCCTTAATCGAAACGTCATTCTCCCGTTTTAGAAGAGCAACACTGACTGGCAGACGATGTTTCTGACACCTTGAGCTGAAGGAATAATGGAAGAGACC
The DNA here is from genome assembly GCF_023864275.1 of Schistocerca cancellata. Taxonomy (NCBI): domain Eukaryota; kingdom Metazoa; phylum Arthropoda; class Insecta; order Orthoptera; family Acrididae; genus Schistocerca; species Schistocerca cancellata. The sequence goes on from NC_064631.1 coordinate 73,921,256, forward strand.
GAAAGATATACCCCTTCATGTCTGGCGTGGAGAGGCGCCGTTCCGTTGTTGCTCTTAGAGCGAGGAACAAGTCTCTCCTCAGTACTTCATTGGGACAGCACCTCTGTCGAGAGCGAATCAGAGTGCTACTCTATATTGAGTCCTTGCGATTAAGCGTTGTTCACTGTGTTGGCGGACACACTTATCGTGCCGTGTGAACGGACTGAGTTATAGTTACACGCCTGCGAGCGAATTTTGAGTTGCATCATGGTGGACTGGTTATCTGACCGGTGTACCACGCCGATAGTTAGACTAGGGGCGAATAGCAATCCTTGACTTCATCAAGGCAGAGGGAGAGTTTGATTGGCGAAGGTCAATCCAGATAGAACGAGAGTTATCTTATTTATCAGCAGCGTGCGGCGCAGACAGCAGTCCTCGCAGCTTACGTTATTGTGCGTTACAGCTATTGCGAGCCCCATATATCCTCCACAACAGCACACTTCACTGCATTTCACACGCGACAGCCTCGACCGTACCTAGCAACATTCTAAAGAATAATTATTCAAGTTGAGTAGGCGCGCCTCTAAGCCATTCTGCTAAGGCAACAAGCATCTTAAACTTTGTATAATAATTTCATTAGCGAATCCCATCCTTGAGAGGTAACTTCACATTCCGAAAAGAACGAGGATATAACTTGTTCAATTCATAACTAAAAGTGCCATTGTGATTTTTCCGAATTTTTGCAAAATAAATAATAACTTTCGTTAGTTTGATGTTTTTCTTACACTAACTAGCACTGCTCCAGTACCCAAGTATCCCACTAGTTACGTAAGAAATTTTGTGAATTTTTGTGTCATTTCCTTACAGCGGACGACTCCAGAAGATATTTATTGCTGAAAGTTTTTCAGGCATTTCTCTTTAGAACGTTAGGAGCGTCTGTCTGACTTCTGTAGTAGTGTGGGGGTCGAAATTACATCTTGCAGGAGCCACAGGGTAAATGGTACTTCTCAGATTAATCCGTTGCGCAGAGTAACTGAATAACAGAATAGCAACCCCACGCTCACAAGGTAGAGGAATGAAACGCCCTGTCACGAGGACTCCTTACCAACCTTGTGGGCGCCGTGAGAGCACGCTGCAGAGCATACACGGCCGTCCTTGGTGATCACACGTCGTTTCAAGAATCATGCACTGCCTTTTGTAGTGTGCTGTTCGTATCATTGCGTGTTTCTTCCAGACAACTTCTGTACTACGCAGGAGCAGTTCTTTCTATGTACAGTCCACGTTTCATCGAGGTACGTTCCTTGGTAGTGAAACATCGTCTGACACTTACTTTCATCCTCAGGTTTTGCGTACTTGTGTAACAATTATGACATACTATTACAAATATTGTCGTTCCTGGAGAAAAACCAGCGTCGCCAGAAACCCTTCATGAGGAACACATCTCACTAGATCAACGAAAGGCGTTCCACAATGTACTACGCAGTCGACAACTCACCAAGACACGACCACACGGAGTGTCTTCGCAAATGTGTAATTGGCTCGTTGAATATTTGGCAAATAGAACCCAGTACGTTATACTGGGTCTTTAATCCACAGAAACAAAAGTAGCTTCGGGTATGGCCAATAAATAGTAACAGGACCCCCAACTTCCCCGGTTTACATATGCGATTTGTCAAATAAGACCAGCTGCACTGTAGGGCTATTCGCTAAAGATGCTGTTGTCTGAGGGTAAGCATCGTAGTTCGACGATTGTGAAGAAATGCAGACACAGGTAAAATTACCACTTGGTGTAATGAAAGGCAACTTGCATTAAATGCGGATGTATGGAGGGTAATGCCTATGCCATAGAGAAAGAACGTTACGGTGTCTAACCACAAGATTAGTTGTGACCATCTTGAGCATATCACGTGCCATAAGTTCCGGGTGGTTATACACTCCTGGAAATTGAAATAAGAACACCGTGAATTCATTGTCCCAGGAAGGGGAAACTTTATTGACACATCCCTGGGGTCAGATACATCACATGATCACACTGACAGAACCACAGGCACATAGACACAGGCAACAGAGCATGCACAATGTCGGCACTAGTACACTGTATATCCACCATTCGCAGCAATGCAGGCTGCTATTCTCCCACGGAGACGATCGTAGAGATGCTGGATGTAGTCCTGTGGAACGGCTTGCCATGCCATTTCCACCTGGCGCCTCAGTTGGACCAGCGTTTGTGCTGGACGTGCAGACCGCGTGAGACGACGCTTCATCCAGTCCCAAACATGCTCAATGGGGGACAGATCCGGAGATCTTGCTGGCCAGGGTAGTTGACTTACACCTTCTAGAGCACGTTGGGTGGCACGGGATACATGCGGACGTGCATTGTCCTGTTGGAACAGCAAGTTCCCTTGCCGGTCTAGGAATGGTAGAACGATGGGTTCGATGACGGTTTGGAAGTACCGTGCACTATTCAGTGTCCCCTCGACGATCACCAGTGGTGTACGGCCAGTGTAGGAGATCGCTCCCCACACCATGATGCCGGGTGTTGGCCCTGTGTGCCTCGGTCGTATGCAGTCCTGATTGTGGCGCTCACCTGCACGGCGCCAAACACGCATACGACCATCATTGGCACCAAGGCAGAAGCGACTCTCATCGCTGAAGACGACACGTCTCCATTCGTCCCTCCATTCACGCCTGTCGCGACACCACTGGAGGCGGGCTGCACGATGTTGGGGCGTGAGCGGAAGACGGCCTAACGGTGTGCGGGATCGTAGCCCAGCTTCATGGAGACGGTTGCGAATGGTCCTCGCCGATACCCCAGGAGCAACAGTGTCCCTAATTTGCTGGGAAGTGGCGGTGCGGTCCCCTACGGCACTGCGTAGGATCCTACGATCTTGGCGTGCATCCGTGCGTCCCTGCGGTCCGGTCCCAGGTCGACGGGCACGTGCACCTTCCGCCGACCACTGGCGACAACATCGATGTACTGTGGAGACCTCACGCCCCACGTGTTGAGCAATTCGGCGCTACGTCCACCCGGCCTCCCGCATGCCCACTATACGCCCTCGCTCAAAATCCGTCAACTGCACATACGGTTCACGTCCACGCTGTCGCGGCATGCTACCAGTGTTAAACACTGCGATGGAGCTCCGTATGCCACGGCAAACTGGCTGACACTGACGGCGGCGGTGCACAAATGCTGCGCAGCTAGCGCCATTCGACGGCCAACACCGCGGTTCCTGGTGTGTCCGCTGTGCCGTGCGTGTGATCATTCTTGTACAGCCCTCTCGCAGTGTCCGGAGCAAGTATGGTGGGTCTGACACACCGGTGTCAACGTGTTCTTTTTTCCATTTCCAGGAGTGTAATTAAACTGCAGATACTCGCGGAGGTCCAGTGTGGGCCGTAATTATCTTAAGGTAGTGAAACTTTGTAGACACGCTAATGCCTTGATGCGGAAGCGTTTTACATTGAAAAAAAGTGGCTCCAGTTTTGGCCATCTGACGGTGTACACTATGTATCGCCGACTGAAAGGTCATGAGGACAGGCTCAACGTTTTAAGGCGATGATAGTTTTGTTTTAGTTTAGTTTTGGTTTTAGCTTTAGTTTAGTTATATTTTTAGTTGTCTCATGTTCCGTAGGTCATTTCCCCGATTATTTTATCGATATGATGTGGAACAAGTCAGATTACAAGATATACATACACACACGAACAGTGCTAATATTGATATTACTGAAGTTTTTACTTCTACACATGCAACTACATTTAGAGGTACGTTTTTTTACCATTTCTGAAACAGAAACTCGTCCATGGAGTAGGAGTTGTCCAAAAGAAATGATTTTAAGCTAGATTTAAAACTTGATCTGCTACGTGCCAGACACTTTATGTTGTTGGGCAAATGATCAAAGATTTTTGTTGCTGAATGATGTACTCCTTTCTGAGCAACTGACAACTTCAGACACGGAAAGGAAAGGTCATTTTTCCCTCTAGTGTTGTACATATGAACACCATCGTTCTTCGAGAATTGAGATGGATTATTTGTAACGAATTTCATTACCGTATATATGTATTCTGATGGTGCAGTTAAAATACCTAACTCCTTGAAAAGGTGCCTACATGACGTCCTTGGGTGAACATCACTAAATATTCTCACTGCTCTCTTTTGTGCAATCAGTACTTTAAGAAAAAAACTATTCCATAAGACGTTATTTAGTGGAAATATGCAAAGTACTTTAGGAGGCTGATCTGTTTATTAGCAAGACTAGCGATTATACGAAGAGCTAAAGAAGCTGAACTTAGTTGTTTGAGAAGCTCAGTAACATGCTTCTTCCAGTTCAAGTTGTCATCAATGTGAACAACCAAAACTTTGGAGAAATCTACCCTGTTAACTGAGCCCTGTTCATATGCTACATCAATTTTCGGTACGACTATTTGGCGTACAGAACTGGACATAGTGAGTTTTTTAAAAATTAAGGGAGAGTCCATTTTCTGAGAACCACTTAATAATTATTTGAAAGACATCCTTAACAACATCTTCAGCTGCTTGTTCTGGAATAGGATTTATTATAACACTCGTGTCATGTGCAAAAAGTATTAGTTCCGCTTGCTGAACGTTAAGTGGGAAGTCATTCACATGAATAAGGAACAGCAGAGGACCTAAAATTGAACCCTGTGGGACTCCCTTTGTGATAACTCCCCATTCACTAGAATTTACCACCCTCCCAACATTATTTGTGCTATTCAGCACAAATTTTTACTTTCTGTTCATTAAGTATGATTCAGACCAGCTGTGTGTATAGGCTTCAATTCCATAAAACCTGTCTTTTTCTAAGAGTGTGACATGGTCCACACAGTCAAATGAAATTCAAAAACACGGTTGAGCTTGGTGTGGCACCTGGAAGAGGAAGGCTTCCTATCCCGGCGGAACTTACTGACGAGGTTGCCACAGCTGTAACTGACCATGCAGCATCTGCACCGGGTAGTGGCAACGCTCATGCAGCGTCGCAAGAGCAGTCCATGAGACGGTCACCAGTACAGAAACTTTTGCGGACTGTTTTACACAGGTAACCGTACTAGATCCAGACGGTACAGCATTTAAAACTTAACGTCCTCAGTAACGTTCTGAATTTACTCTTCGGTTTCTGGCACGGACCGAAGTTGATGACATGTGGCTGGGCAATACTCTATGGAGTGACGAGGCGCATTTTACACTAAAGGTTGCTGTGATACACAAACTGCCGAATTTTGCTGTTAAACAGCGTTTTGTGCACGAAGAGCCATTGCACTCGTCGTATGGGACTGCGTGGAGTGGGCTCACATGCACTTTACTCTCGGTTCGTTCTTCTTTGAAGAGAATACACGCAGAAGGCCTGACAGGTGTACTCTGTCGTCTGCACGTTATCGACATCTCCTGCCGAACATGTGGTTCCTGTCATGGAAGAGCGCAACTGTGTGGAAACCACAGTTTTCATGCAACATAGAGCAACACCTCAAGTCGCTAGCCCAGTGAAAGTGCTGTTTAATGGAACATTCCACGAACGTTTTGTCTCCAGAGGTTTTCTAGATGGATGGCCTGCAATATCGCTTTATCTGCATCCATGTAATGTTTGTCTCTGGGATATCTAAACGAGTGAGTACACCAGGGACACTGTAGGTCTTTCTACCTGATCTGAAGAGCAATATAGAGGAACAGGTTGTTCAGATTCCATCGGATCTGCTACGAGCAACAGTTGATCACGTCGTTTTACGGAATCAGCGTCTCGTCCACGTCTCCGATGCACATATGAACAAATTGTGTAAGCGACGGTATATAATAAAATCAACATTATGCCTTTCTCACTTGTTTGTCCTCCTCCTCCCACATCCCTTTCCTAATTCAACACATATAGAAATACAGGGTGCTTCAAAATGAACATACCGGTTTTAAGGCGTTGTAGCATTTATTACGTTCGTCTTACACTTGTAAATAATGCACCAAATGAAAGAGCAATTCAGTTTTGTTTGTATACCTGTGCGCAATGGAAGAGTATGGAATGACCAAGAGTGAAGCTTAGCCCCAAGAAATATCCCAGAGGAAAGTTTATGAATCAACTGTAACTGATGTTTCTTATCTTGATGTGCTACAGATATGGCCCGTCCCTCAACGGGAAGAAGCTGAACAACACATCTTTATTTGGGAGCAAGTTGGTACGCCGCCTCACTAGCATAACACAGTACGCGACTGGTTTAACGACGTTGTACACGACCGGAGGATTGGGCGCAAAGGGCCGGTTGACACAGCATTTTATGCACGACCTCCACGTTCACACACGATCTGACGCGATCATGTGTATGTGCCTCCGATACGAGCTGATCTATCCGACTTTAGAAACAGTGTTATTGCGACTGTTACTCCTGACACACTGATCACGATTTCGGGACAACTCGCCTATTGACTCTATGTGTGATCGGTGTTCACACTGAATCTACATCTACATCTACATGCCTACTCAGCAAGCCACCTGACGGTGTGTGGCGGAGGGTACCCTCAGTACCTCTATCGGTTCTCCCTTCTATTCCAGTCTCGTATTGTTCGTGGAAAGAAGGATTGTCGGTATGCTTCTGTGTGGGCTCTAATCTCTCTGATTTTATCCTCATGGTCTCTTCGCGAGACATACGTAGGAGGGAGCAACATACTGCTTCACTCTTCGGTGAAGATATGTTCTCGAAACTTTAACAAAAGCCCGTACCGAGCTACTGAGCGTCTCTCCTGCAGAGTCTTCCACTGGAGTTTATCTATCACCTCCGTAACGCTTTCGCGATTACTAAATGATCCTGTAACGAAGCGCGCTGCTCTCCGTTGGATCTTCTCTATCGCTTCTGTCAACACTATCTGGTACGGATCCCACACTGCTGAGCAGTATTCAAGCAGTGGGCGAACAAGCGTACTGTAACCTACTTCCTTTGTTTTCGGATTGCATTTCCTTAGGATTCTTCCAATGAATATCAGTCTGGCATCTGCTTTACCGACGATCAACATTATATGATCATTCCATTTTAAATCACTCCTAATGCGTACTCCCAGATAATTTATGGAATTAACTGCTTCCAGTTGCTGACCTGCTATTTTGTAGCTAAATGATAAGGGATCTATCTTTCTATGTATTCGCAGCACATTACACTTGCCTACCTTGAGATTCAATTGCCATTCTCTGCACCATGCGTCAATTCGCTGCAGATCCTCCTGCATCTCAGTACAATTTTCCATTGTTACAACCTCTCGATACACCACAGCATCATCTGCAAAAAGCCTCAGTGAACTTCCGATGTCATCCACAAGGTCATTTATGTATATTGTGAATAGCAACGGTCCTATGACACTCCCCTGCGGCACACCTGAAATCACTCTTACTTCGGAAGACTTCTCTCCATTGAGAATGACATGCTGCGTTCTGTTATCTAGGAACTCTTCAATCCAATCACACAATTGGTCTGGTAGTCCATATGCTCTTACTTTGTTCATTAAACGACTGTGGGGAACTGTATCGAACGCCTTGCGGACGTCAAGAAACACGGCATCTACCTGGGAACCCGTGTCTATGACCCTCTGAGTCTCGTGGACGAATAGCGCGAGCTGGGTTTCACACGACCGTCTTTTTCGAAACCCATGCTGATTCCTACAGAGTAGATTTCTAGTCTCCAGAAAAGTCATTATACTCGAACATAATACGTGTTCCAAAATTCTACAACTGATCGACGTTAGAGATATAGGTCTATAGTTCTGCACATCTGTTCGACGTCCCTTTTTGAAAACGGGGATGACCTGTGCCCTTTTCCAATACTTTGGAACGCTACGCTATTCTAGAGACCTACGCTACACCGCTGCAAGAAGGGGGCAAGTTCCTTCGCGTACTCTGTGTAAAGTCGAACTGGTATCCCATCAGGTACAGCGACCTTTCCTCTTTTGAGAAATTCTAATTGTTTCTCTATCCCTCTGTCGTCTATTTCGATATCTACCATTTTGTCATCTGTACGACAATCTAGAGAAGGAACTACAGTGCAGTCTTCCTATGTGAAACAGCTTTGGAAAAAGACATTTAGTATTTCGGCCTTTAGTCTGTCATCCTCTCTTTCGGTACCATTTTGGTCGCAGAGTGTCTGGACATTTTGTTTTGATCCATCTACCGCTTTGACATAAGACCAAAATTTCTTAGGATTTTCTGCCAAGTCATTACATAGAACTTTACTTTCGAATTCATTGAACGCTCTCGCATAGCCCTCCTCACACTACATTTCGCTTCGCGTAATTTATGTTTGTCTGCAAGGCTTTGGTGTTGTTTATGTTTGCTGTGAAGTTCCCTTTGCTTCCGCAGCAGTTTTCTAACTCGGTTGTAGTACCACGGCGGCTCTTTTCCATCTCTTACGATCTTGCTTGGCACATACTCATCTAACGCATATTGTAGGATGGTTTGAACTTTGTCCACTGATCCTCAACACTATCTGTACTTGAGACAAAACTTTTGTGTTGAGCCGTCAGGTACTCTGTAATCTGCTTTTTGTCACTTTTTCTAAACAGAAAAATCTTCCTACCTTTTTTAATATTTCTATTTACGGCTGAAATCATCGATGCCGTAACCGCTTTATGATCGCTAATTCCCTGTTCTGCGTTAACTGTTTCAAATAGTTTGGGTCTGTTTGTCACCAGAAGGTCTAACATGTTATCGCCACGAGTCGGTTCTCTGTTTAACTGCTCAAGGTAGTTTTCAGATAAAGCACTTAAAAAATTTTCACTGGATTCTTTGTCACTGCCACCCTTTATGAACGTTTGAGACTCCCAGTCTATATCCGGCAAATTAAAATCCCCACCCAGAACTATAACATGGTGGGGAAATCTACTCGAAATATTTTCCAAATTATCCTTCAGGTGCTCAGCCACAACAGCTGCTGAGCCAGGGGGCCTATAGAGACATCAAATTACCATGTCTGAGCCTGCTTTAACCGTGACCTTCACCACATTTCGAATCTCCGTCAATTTCCTTCGATACTATTGCACTTCTTATCGCTATAAACACGCCTCCCCCTTCACTGTCCAGCCTGTCTCTGCGATATACATTCCAATCTGAGTTTAGGACTTCATTACTGTTTACGTCTGGTTTCAGCCAACTTTCTGTCCCTAGTACTATATGGGCGTTGTGACCGATTATTAATGAGAGCAGTTCTGGGACCTTTCTATAGACGCTCCTGCAGTTTACTATTAGCACATTAATATTGTTATTCCCTGTTACATTTTGCCTACTCCTACCTTGCCGCGTCTGAGGAGGCGTCTTGTCGGGCCTAGGGAGGGAATTCTCTACCCTAAAAAACCTCCATGTAATAATTTTAAGAACATTGTTTCTGTTTCTCTTTCAATTAGTGTATTATTTTTAATTGTAAGGTGAATGTAATAGGCGCTACAAAACCTTAAAACACGTATATACATTTTGAAACAACCTGTTTTTCACACGTTGGCCAAAATTGGAAGTAATTTTTTCCATCGTAAATAGGTTACGCGTTTACATATTTGCATGTCTACCAAGTTTCGGTGCCATATGGCAATTACAGCCCATACCGAGCGAGGTGGCGCAGTGGTTAGACACTGGACTCCCAATCGGGAGGACGACGGTTCAATCCCGCGTCCGGTCATCCTGATTTAGATTTTGCGTGATTTCCCTAAATCGCTCCAGGCAAATGCCGGGATGGTTCCTTTGAAAGGGCATGGCGGACTTCCTTCCCCGTCCTTCCCTAATCCGATGAGACCGATGACCTCGCTGTCTGGTCTCCTTCCCCAGACAACCCCAATCCAATAACAGCCCACACTGACCGTACGTGAACAGCTGTAGTTCAATTATAACTACCCTGCACACTCGTAAGTTTTATACTTTAACTGTGACTTTTCAACTGTTCCCCATGCAAGTGCAACTTAGTTTAACTTTTAAGACTGTGCGAACTTCTCAAAAGGGAGTTTGTTACTCTGTGACTCAGTGAAACCATAGACGTTAGTCTGGCTGTGACGTGATCTAACTTTATTCTCGCTAGTACCTGTATCTAGCAATGAATTTTACTGCATATGAAGCTTGTATGTTTAAACTACGTGCGTGCACAATTACGTACTGTTCTATTGTCCATATCAAGCTCATGTAATTTCAGCAGATCACAAATTCAAACCATCAGTAGCGAAACGCTTACAGCGTTCGCGTTTTTCCTCAGTCCTTAATCTTGAAGGTCGGCATGATCGCACAAACATGAGGCACCATTTTCGAAGTTTTAAGATACCACTTGAGTGACATCTATACAATGACGTGTCACCAAATGGAGTTTCATCATTACACTTGTAAGTCGGCTGTTTATGTTTTCTTATTGGCAACGTTACGTAGCGCTCTGTATGAAAATCACTGGCTGTGCTGTGTGCAGTCTGTGGCTAGTTTGCATTGTTGTCTGCCATTGTAGTGTTGGGCAGCGGCAGCTGGATGTGAACAGCGCGTAGCGTTGCGCAGTTGGAGGTGAGCCGCCAGCAGTGGTGGATGTGGGGAGAGAGATGGCGGAGTTTTGAAATTTGTAAGACTGGATGTAATGAACTACTATATATATTATGACTTTTGATGATATTAAGGTAAATACATTGTTTGTTCTCTATTAAAATCTTTCATTTGCTAACTATCCCTATCAGTAGTTAGTGCCTTCCGTAGTTTGAATCTTTTATTTAGCTGCCAGTAGTGGCGTTCGCTGTATTGCAGTAGTTCGAGTAATGAGGATTTTTGTGAGGTAAGTGATTTGTGAAAGGTATAGGTTAATGTTAGTCAGGGCCATTCTTTTGTAGCGATTTTTGAAAGTCAGATTGCGTTGCGCTAAAAATATTGTGTCAGTTTAAGCACAGTCTTGTATAATTGTTCAAAGGGGACGTTTCACACTAAAATAAGTTTCACTGAAAAGCATGTTTACTTTACTCAAAAAATAGGTTTTACAGAGATGATTGTCTTTAAGTTGGCCTCGTTGTGTTCTTTTCAGAACATGATTAGGCCTGTAGATTTGTCTATACAAAGAAATATATTATTTCCAGTTATGTTGACTTGATGGGTCGTTAACTATCAAATAAAACAGTTTTTCCATTGAATCTTGTGTATTTATAAATTTGTAGACACCTGGTTCACAAGATAGTCTCAGAAAAAGTTCCTTGAAAGTCGTTATTTCAGAACCAAACTTTTACAACCGTCTTTCCAACACCCCGATATACAACCAGTCTTCCCGCCAAGTGCGGACCAGAAGAGGTACAAAAATAACATCTGAGAAGCTTTAAACGATTTACATAGTCGTCAAGAACATCGTTTGTATTGGCCCATACATAACTTAGCAAAACACAGCAAAAATAAATATATGGGTTTTAATAGTGAAACTTCAAAAAGTCGTAGTAATTACATACCATATAAATAGTTCTGAGTGAAATAAAGTCTCTTTGTTAACATACAGTTACACAGGGCGATTCAGCTACCCTTACCAATGTCGTTTTATGTATACCGCAACATTATATGTGGTCTTCAAACACCTCGCGCGAGATTTTTATATTTGTTCGCTCGTTACAAGCAAACCATGAATCCTACACAAAAAAGAACAGCACTTTCGTTCTCGCACGATATTTCAACAGCGTGCCTCGCTGTCTTCTTCAGGTGCTATCTGAGACTGAGTCCTAGGTACCACCTAGGCACGCTGTTGAAATATCGTGCGAGAACGACGCGAACATTCCCGAATATCCAAGATGTCAACAGATCGCCGGGAAAGCAAGAAGAATTACATAAGAACAGGACCTCTTTGTAGGAAATTTAATGTAGTTTTCTACCGAGATAAGTTTTCACTAGAGCCTTTAGTTTTCGAGTTATTCAAGAATAACGTACTAAAGTGACCATAAGACGCACCCACACTCCGACAATCACGCCGCGCAGTTCAGGATTTCTAGTCCGTTGTTAACAGCAGTGCCTCATACCGCTGTACGAAAATTTGCGACTGTACGAATTCTTTGCCACACCTGGCCTTTTCTAGCCTTCACTGACTGACCTTATTAAGCCACACGCTTAGTCGAGCACTTAAAAATTATAAAATTGACGTTTGTGTCAATTTTACGCAACCATTTTGTGAATTTTAACAGAATGAAACAAACATTTACTTCGTTGTATTCGTCAAGCAATCTGACTAAGAATCTAGCTTTTAAGTGTTAAATGTGGATCGAATTGTCACCGTAATTAGTTACAGCGTATCGTTTACTAGTGTCGTTTTGCTTTCATTCAACTCACGGGCATGTTTGAATTAATAACGCTAACGAAATAGCCGAGTTGATTGGTGGCGTAATAGCCCAATCAATAGTGGCCAAACAAGGTCGAATATCAGGAATAGATCGTGAAGCCAGAAATTTTTGGATGGCGGTAGAAGTCAGTGTCACGAACAAGATACTGCAAGGCTTGAATGGTGAGGAATGAAGGAGGGGAGAGGGGGGGAGGGGGGATAGAGGTGTTGAAGGTCAACTTTGTGCGTTTTTCTTGAATACTTCTAAAACCTTGCCCTCCAGGGAAAACGTATCCCAGTGCAAAACTTAACTACATTAAAATTCGGGAGGACGACGGTTCAATCCCGTCTCCGGCCATCCTGATTTAGGTTTTCCGTGATTTCCCTAAATCGTTTCAGGCAAATGCCGGGATGGTTCCTTTGAAAGGGCACGGCCGATTTCCTTCCCAATCCTTCCCTAATCCGAGCTTGCGCTCCGTCTCTAATGACCTCGTTGTCGACGGGACGTTAAACTTTAACAACCACCACTACATTAAATTTCGTACACAATGTGTCCTGTTCACGTTTTCTGTGTGACTACTTATCGGTTGGTGCAGAAGTTCGTAGAGTTTTTGTTTTGCATGTTGGTATTCCGGTTAATATTGGTTTATTTATCGATTGTCATTTTTTGTTCGTAGTTCACTACTGCTATTTGAGTTTACATATTGTCATTTCGTCATTTGGAGATAGTGAGCGGAGCTGTGGACGCTTGAAAATAGAGTGCTAAGTGGATAAATCAGAACATTTCCATCATGTTCTTCAGTTTCAGTTCAATAGAGGGATGAAAACAGCAGAGTCGGCCAGAAACAACGTATTTGGGGATATGCCAGTAATGACACTGGACAGGGCACGGCAAGAAAATGGTTTTCTCTTTTTAAGGAGGATCATTCCGACGTTAGTGACTATGTTCAGGAAGACCTTCCGGGTTTGTTGAAGATCCTTAAAACGCATTAACCCATAATGATCCACTTCGGTGTGGTCGAGAACTGGCAAATGAGAAGAACTGTGATCATTCCACCGTCGTGCGACATCTGCATGCTGTGTGGAAGGTTCAAACATCGGGTGTATGGGTACCGCATGCTCTAAGCCAAAGATCAGAAAAATCAGTGGGTGGCCCTATGTGCATCTCTGCTTGCTCAACTGGCTCGTGAGCAACACCGATCATTCCTATCCTGTATCGTTCTGGTGACGAGAAACAGTGTGTTTATGCTTACGTAAGGGAAAGAGAGGAACGGTTGAGCCGAAACAAAGCAGCAACTCCCCGTACAAAGATCTGTGGGCATCCACGAAAGATAATGTTGTACATGTGGCGGAACATCGATCGTGTGTTGTACTACGAACTACTTTCCTGAGTTGTAACCATCTCTGCTGACATTTACTGTCGATAAGTGAGACGTCTTGCAGACGCAATCCAAGAGCGACGACCAGGAAGAGCGAGTGAAATGATGCTACACCACGATGTCTTCTCGCATTCTGCTGGACTGACAGAAAACACTTTACAGCAGTTGGGTTGGGAAGGCATTCCGCACCCGCCTTATTCACATTTTCGCCTTTCCGCTCTCTATCGAACAACCTTGAAGGTGCTTCCTTTCCGGATGAATATGCTCTCGAACATGGCTCGACGAGTTCTTCGCCTCAAAATTACTTGATTTCTACAGTCGCTGAATTGAAAATTTACCACAGTGTTGGCAGATTGTCCTAAATAGTGAAGGAGAATGTATTACTGATGACTAAAGTATCTGTTACGTGCATCTGTTGTGTTTATTAAACTTACGGGAAAACGCTACTAACTTATGTACCAACGCAATAGTCTGCGCATAGCGAGCGAAAGAATATGAAAGTCTCGCTTATGATTTTTTACGGCCTGCTATAACATTGCAGCAGTGGCAGCTGAATTACCGTCTATTAGCTTTTCTACGTACAGATGAAATTATCGACATCCATTCACATCGGAGACTTCAGCACGTGTATCAGGCTTGACTACATCACAAACTGAAGAATCATTCATCACATTGTAATTGTGGTGTCACCGCGAGACACCACACTTGCTAGGTGGTAGCTTTAAATCGGCCGCGGTCCATTAGTACATGTCGGACCCGCGTGTCGCCACTGTCAGTGATCGCAGACCGAGCGCCACCACACGGCAGGTCTTGGGAGACGTACTAGCACTCGCCCCAGTTGTACGACGACTTTGCTAGCGACTACACTGACGAAGCCTTTCTCTCATTAGCCGAGAGATAGAATAGCCTTCAGCTAAGTCCATGGCTACGACCTAGCAAGGCGCCATTAACCATTTCTAGAGAGAGTCTCACTTGTATCATCAAGAATGCTGTATACAAATGATGGATTAAAGTTAAGTATTCCAGCAACTACCTACTTTTCTTTATAGCATTCATTACGTATCCTGTTTCAGACATAACGCCAGCCGGCGTGTGTAAACGCGTGCCTTTCGGTTACCCGTCACTGTGGACTCGCTGTCTTGTCAGTCCACTACAGTACTAAACTTCGGTTATCGTTCTGTATATTTCAGTAGATCGGACAATTTCATATTCAGAATTACACTACGTGTTACACTACGAATCTCACAGTTGGCACGAACGTAAGATTTTAGAATCGCACAAGTGAACAGTAAACGTCAGTTAGTGCTCGCTGTTACCGTCACACTGGCGCCAACGATTAGGAAGATGCAAGTTTGAAGCTCACATTATGAGAAAAACACTGCATCAATATTACTGGGAGGTGTGGTGCGTGCAGTATAGCGCAGCAATATTATCGTCGCTGGTTGCCGTTCTGCGGGCGGCCGTTTCAAGCCCTATGATTAGAATTATTTGTTATTTAGTGTTTATTATTTCTCGAAGATTCTTCTGTTTGTAGTATTTGTACATTACCGAGTATTCGATGTTTGTATAAATAGCAGCACTCTCCACGCACAGGTTCAGTTATGTTCTGGCTGTAAGTCGGTGTTCGTAATAAACGCACTTTCAGTGTTAAGTGTTGTACTTCGTTTACGACCCTACCTTCGCATTCTGACTTGAGCGAAGTTACCACGTGACAGTATTTCCCCGTCACAAGTCATACCTTTGGCTTTGAACGTCAAAGGCGTTTGCCTTGGGCGATGTTGTTGTTGTTGTGGTCTTCAGTCCTGAGACTGGTTTGATGCAGCTCTCCATGCTACTCTATCCTGTGCAAGCCTCTTTATCTCCCAGTACCTACCGCAACCTACATCCTTCTGAATCTGCTTAGTGTATTTATCTCTTGGTCTCCCTCTACGATTTTTACCCTCCACGCTGCCCTCCAATGCTAAATTTGTGATCCCTTGATGCCTCAAAACATGTCGTACCAACCGATCCCTTCTTCTAGTCAAGTTGTGCCACAAACTTCTCTTCTCCCCAATCCTATTCAATACCTCCTCATTAGTTACGTGATCTACCCACCTTATCTTTAGCATTCTTCTGTAGCACCACATTTCGAAAGCTTCTATTCTCTTCTTGTCCAAACTGGTTATCGTCCATGTTTCACTTCCATACATGGCTACACTCCATACAAATACTTTCAGAAACAACTTCCTGACACTTAAATCTATACTCGATGTTAACAAATTTCTCTTCTTCAGAAACGCTTTCCTTGCCATTGCCAGTCTACATTTTATATCCTCTCTACTTCGACCATCATCAGTTATTTTACTCCCTAAATAGCAAAACTCCTTTACTACTTTAAGTGTCTCATTTCCTAATCTAATTCCCTCTGCATCACCCGACTTAATTTGACTACATTCCATTATCCTCGTTTTGCTTTTGTTGATGTTCATCTTATATCCTCCTTTCAAGACACTGTCCATTCCGTTCAACTGCTCTTCCAAGTCCTTTGCTGTCTCTGACAGAATTACAATGTCATCGGCGAACCTCAAAGTTTTTACTTCTTCTCCATGAATTTTAATACCTACTCCGAATTTTTCTTTTGTTTCCTTTACTGCTTGCTCAATATACAGATTGAATAACATCGGGGAGAGACACTGGTGTCGATCGTCTGCCCGCAAGTTAATCCGGATATTCTCAGCCGGTTTGTCCGCTGGGCGTTCTCCGCGCCAGGGTCGTCTCCATGACGACAATATCGCAACCTTCTGGGCGGCGAAGTAAGGACGGCAGGGCGCCGCGCGTGACCTCGCCTAGACACGCCTCCGCAAACGTTGCAGGCGCTGCGTGACTCAAGGAAGTCTTCTTCCTGGCACTTCCACCCAGAACTGGTGAGCCAAACTGCTGTACTCTCGCCGAGGTTTCCGTCTGACCGGAACACAAGTCGACCGTGTCCTCCCGCACAAAACTGGTCTGCAAAGTACTATCGCCAAGGTTTCCTGTTGACTGGAACGGTGGTAGGCCATCAGTTTCCTCTTGGCTGGAACAGTGGGAGGCCATCAGTGAATCATGCGAAATGATTTCTTACGACCCTGTCCAACGTACCTCACTAGGACAGAGAGAGTCTACACCGTCCGTCCAAAAAGTTCCGAAGATGCATTTTTTTCCTGACGTGTAAGCGACGTACGCTCAGTAACTACGATGACAGCTTGAACTGAAGCGGCCCCTAGACGGCCAGTAATATCGTGCAGCATTATTTAAGGTCTCCCTAGACTGCTAAATAATACTGTCGTTCGGAATCTTGGACGATTGCTCCACTTTTTTGCAAGCACAAAAAACAGATTAAAAATTGAATCAGGGAGCGTCAGAGATCACGAACATCCCACTGCCCCCCCCCCCCCATCTCCCGAGTTTGG
Source organism: Schistocerca cancellata (assembly GCF_023864275.1). Taxonomy (NCBI): domain Eukaryota; kingdom Metazoa; phylum Arthropoda; class Insecta; order Orthoptera; family Acrididae; genus Schistocerca; species Schistocerca cancellata. The sequence goes on from NC_064631.1 coordinate 73,938,319, forward strand.
AATATGGAGTACGGAGTTTTTATCCACAACAAAAAACGCACACACTTCTCTCGATTTGCCAAATGTAGCGGTACTTCACCGATACCAGTGATACAATACTACGGTTTTAGCAATGACTGTGTAATTCATCATTGGTTTTAACTATCACAGTAATTTACCAAGAACAAATATTCAGTAAATAAGCCTCAATTCTCTTGGATAGCCGGCCGCTGTGGCCGAGCGTTTCTAGGCGCTTCAGTCTGGAACCGTGCGACCGCTACGGTCGCAGGTTCGCATCCTGCCTCGGGCATGACTGTGTGTGATGTCCTTAGGTTAGTTAGGTTTAAGTAGTTCTAAGTTCTAGGGGACTGATGACCTAAGATGTCAAGTCCCATAGTGGTCAGAGCCATTTTTGGGATATAATAAGTTTTTTGAGTCATTTATAGAGCTTAGTTTCTGTGACATGATAAGTCTCGAAACTAACCACCTCCATAAATTCCTGCGGACACCCATATCCCCATGGGAAAAAAAGAAAGAAACCTACAATAAGAGCAACAATTCTGCGAAATTAGCGCTTGCTTTTCCGCTCCTATTCCTTGTTTCCTTTCGAAAATTTTAAATTTACAGTGCTGTTTCGCTTTAAGATATTTGAGACTTAGTTTGGAGATGTGTGATGCAATAATACGTGCACTAAACGATAATATTCGGCTAATGTATACACACACATAAATATCTGTATATATACACCATTATTCATAACGTTCCATTAATTAATTTTTTTTTTAAAAAACGTCTTCCTTTGTGACCTTAGGGTACCATTCTCTGTGCTTTCTGAGCAACAAATCATACGACTCGTTCTTAAAATTTCTGTTTTTGTACTAATCTGCGCTAACATCCTGTAATGCCGGAAATTTAAACGTACGGTACTAATAACGCTATTTCGACTTGTTTTGAGTTCACTTTTAACACGGCGCAACGAATAGCCAACACAAAGACGTCCAGAGCCCGTAGTACGCCAGAGACTGGTAAGGATTTTGTAAACACTGCCCACGGACGACAACGCTTCCAGGCAGCGCAATAGATGAAATGTCGTGTGACGAGGGCCTCCCGACGGGTTAACCCTTCGCCTGGTGCAAATCTTTCGATTTGCCGCCATTTCGAACTCATTGATGGGGACATGCTGCGCCGAGTGTAGGAGGAACTTGATTATCGGCTTGATGTCTGCCGAATCACTAAAGGGGGCACATATCGAACATTTGTGAATGCCTAAAAAAACTTTTTGAGTTTTTGTATGTGTGTGCAAAGCATTGTGAAAATATCTCAAATAATAAAGTTTTTGTAGAGCTGTGAAATCGCTTCAGTCATTTGTAATAACCCTGTATACAGGGTGGCCCATTCAAACGTTTCAGCGCAAATACCTCTGGTACAAGAACAGATATTGAAGAACGACTTCAAGGCAGGGGATCATAAAAGTAAATACTATGAGACACACTAAAACTTAACCAAATATAACTTTCAACACAAATTAACTTTTTTTAATGGACACCCCGCAGTATTTCCTAGCTATCAAAAACATGAAAAATCACAAATAGAATGGCATTGGTTGCATAGCAATACGTCAATTACATCACGAGAAAATGCGAAACGAAATAAACGATGCGCGCCTTTATTGCATACCCCGACATGCACGCGTGATATTCAGACAACAATGTTTGTGGCAGGAAACCCTGTTATTACTGTCGGCACTAGTGATAACAGTGAAAGTAAGACTACGTACGTCAATCACATCGCAGTTAGGAGCAACGTGGGGTTCACACTTGGATCTCGAGATGAGCAATAGCGTTGCACTTCGTTTATTTCAAGCGTCAACTTCGCTTTGCAGTTTCTCGGGATATAATTGACGCATTGCGATTGAATCAACGACATTCTTTTTGTGATTTTTCACGTTATTGACTGCGTAAGATATAATACGGGGAGTCCATAAAAAAACATAAGTTTGTGTTGAAACTAATATTTGCTTACGTTTTAGAATGTCTTATAGTATTTATTTTTGTGAGCTCCTGTCTTACATTCATAGCAGTCACAGGATGAAGATTGTATATATTTATATATATAATGTCTGTGTTGCGTTTGTCTTATTATTCTTATAAGTGCTTCAGAAATGAGGCAGTTGTTCAAATTATATCAGCACACCGAAGAATATAACCGTCAATTCCACAGCTTCAATAACGCTTCAGGATAGTGTGAATCTGGCAAGAACACTGTTCTCAGTAACTTCAAAGAATGTTGTTAGGAGCGAGATGCGTTACGAGAACGTATCTACTACACCTTTGCTTTAAGGTTTATTAATTGCCTGTAGGTTACTTAAGGTCGGAGGACAAACTTTCGGACGAAATGTCCAACTTAAGTGATGTCTCTGAACTCTGCCCTGTATTACCAGCGGCCTCTGTATTTGGCTGTTTTTTGCACTGTTGTGACCGCGAAATAAATACTTGTTAAAACAGAAAAACTTTGTGCAATAAACGGCAACAGGAATAAAATCTACATCGATTAGTGCTGACAGTTGTCGAGACGAATAAAATGATCCGTATCGCAACAAGTATTTGTTTGTGGTGTAACATTTCTCCCTCAGAGCTATAGCTTTATTCCCACATATTACATCCCAGTTGGGCGAAGATACAGTAGCAAACAAGTAACGTCATGAGGTGGAGTGAAGCAAGAACTGTCGGACGCTGCTACCTGGTTACAGTAATCGTGAGAAATTGCCGCAGCTGAATGCACTTCTCTTATGACTGGCTGTTGTAATAAAATATGGAGGTATTACCATCTGGCCTTCGTGGCAAAAAAATCTTTTTGTTGGTTATTAATTATTGCTAAATTATTATTAAGATTTTGTCCATAATAATGTGGAAGAACCTGTTAATGCCGTGCTATCATTATATAGTCACAAATATTTTATTATGAACATAAGTACTCGTAGTTGAATTACTAGAAACGGTCGAATCATTTCGTGTGCCATGGGCTTCGTTCCGAATGACCGATTAGCGAGGTTCAGTCACACAGTCGGAACGCAGATGGTGCTGAGTGCCAAGTCGTCTGGAATGCTGTGCGTGTGTAAGATCGGGTGTCTGCGAGCTATGCAGATTATTACTTTGTTTAGGAAAGTATAATTTAGCTTGTGATGTGTTAAAAATATTTGTTACCCAGTTGGAAAGTAGTAATGAACGACTGGTAACTTTGCGAGTGACACTTTTGGGTGTACATAAGGGTGTTATTCACTTCACTATTTTATCTGAAGAAAAGCTCGTAAAAAAAATTGCTGGAATATTAATAGTCAACGGAACTCTTAATACAGTAGGAAAGAGCGGCAGCCTATTTCATTCCGGTTCCATTAACCCTCGCCCGGACGCGCTGTTGTATAAAGTACAACAGCAGCGGTTTTTATGCCAAACCGATGCCTCAGCTTTGAGATATTACCTCCAGGAGGAATGGTCAGTATTCAGGGATATGAAGGGAACGATCTCTCGAAGCAATCAAGTCTAGTAAACATGGTCTCTGAAATGCATACTGTAAGAGCTGTGAGCACTTGTTCAGCGAAAGAGATGCATTTCACAGTAGCGAAGATGAACAAGTACTCGTAGCTTTTAAGGCGGCTTCAGTTCCTCTGAAAAGCTCTCAGTTTATTTTCTGAATTGTAAGCAACGAGGTGTCTAATGTTGTAAAAAGTACATGCGCGTCTGCTGGTGTGACAGCTGCAAAGATTTGGCCCAGAAGTCAGTATGCAGAGGTAAGTGTAATAAGACGTTCACTATACTTATTCATTGTTCTTTATTTTGTATACATGCACATTACACGTTAATTTGGTTATAATGGCATCTGAAGTCGTGTATTCATTTCATTTCTTCAGATGTTTTATTTCAGTTCAAAGGGTGTATGAGACGAGAAAATTCACTAACTACTCGAAGAAACTGATTATGAAGTCTATCCACACTTTTCAGACCAGGAGGAAAGTGAAGTGGATTTGAGTGATGAAAACTCTAAGCATGTTCAGCAACTGAGTGGTCCAGATGCCTCTCGGTCACAATTTGTCAGTTGCCAATCATGCGGACAGACAGATTATTAGTTGTCATGCCAATGTAGAAGGCAGCACAGTGGTTGCAGCATAGTTTGTAAATTGCATAACAAAGGCAGTGAATCTGAATATGAGGGTGAGGATGATCGTGATCTCAGATAGCAGATGTGTAGGAGTTATTTACTGGAAAAGACAGAGCTGGTGTAAAAGCAAGTGTGCTAAAACAACAGCAACCAATAGAAAAAAAATGTTGTGCAAGTTCTACCAAGCCCAAAAAGAAATGTGATAGACTTAGCTGACATTATTGATGAAATCGTAAACCATAACAACACGTATATAAATAGGCAGCGAGACAGTGTAGTAGGCTGTTTAGGTTTTTATGCTGATAACACCACGTAGCGCTCTGTATGAAAATCACTGACTGTGCTGTGTGCAGTCTGTGGATCGTTGGACTCATTGTTGGAATATTCGCCTGTGTAGCGTTGGGCGAAGCAGCGCGTAGCGTTGCGCAGTTGGAGGTGAGCCGCCAGCAGTGGTGGATGTGGGGAGAGAGATGGCGGAGTTTTGAGAGCGGATGATCTGGACGTGTGTCAGTCAGAAAAAGGAAATTTGTAAGACTGGATGTCATGAACTGATATATATATTACGACTTTTGAACACTATTGAGGTAAATACATTGTTTGTTCTCTATCAAAATCTTTCATTTGCTAACTATGCCTACCAGTAGTTAGTGCCTTCAGTAGTTAGAATCTTTTATTTAGCTGGCAGTAGTGGCGCTCGCTGTATTGCAGTAGTTCGAATAACGAAGATTTTTGTGAGGTTAAGTGATTCATGAAAGGTATAGGTTATTGTTAGTCAGGGCCATTCTTTTGTAGGGATTATTGAAAGTCAGGCTGCGTTGCGCTAAAAATATTGTGTCTCAGTTTAGTGATGATCAGAATAAGGAAAGAGAAAACTGTTTGAGTACGTTCAGCTGTTTGACAATCAAATAACGTAAGAGGTTTCTAGAACTGTCTTTTTTAAATTTTTCTAAGGGGACGTTTCAACAGGCATCAACTCTTGCGCAAAAGAGATACTAAAGTCACATCACGGCACGAAATAATGGCTGTGTTTGGAATCTGTTTTTTGACTGGAACAAGAAAAGGCGAACATGCATATGTATGGAACTATGAAAAGACTGGTGGTGCCTATAGAAAACTAACTGGAACCTTACAACTGAGAATTTCTGAATATTTGCTGCAGAAGAAAATCACTTTGATTGGTACAATGAGGAAGAACAGACGTGAAATTCGTTGAGAATTTCTCTCAAACAAAACAAGAGATATTGTAAGTGCAATGTTTGAATTGCAGCAGGATAAGACCTTTTTTTCTATTTTACACGTCTAGTTCCGTGGGGCCAAATTGTGGAGCAAATCACCAAGCTCGTGGTATGTGTCAGTACAAAAATTACAACATACAAGTAATAACAGATAAAATAAAATATTTATGAACCCCAAAAAAGGACGAGCTATGAGCTGATGTAAATGCAGTCAACAACATAAGACAGGAATCAGCTTAATTTTTCAAGGTACTCCTCGACAGAATAGAAGGAGTGACCCCAAGACTGATAGCATTTGAATTTTTGTGATACCTTATTGAAAATGGATGCAGCAGTATACTTATTGAAAATGGATGCAGTAGTATGCTGCACGCGTTTCTGCACAAGAGTCAAGGAAATGCGATCCAAATGCAGATTGGATTTCTGCCTAGTGTTAGCTGAGTGAAAGCTGCTAACTCATGGGAATAAGCTGATATTGGTTCAAATGGCTCTGAGCACTATGGGACTTAACATCTGAGGTCATCAGTCCCCTAGAACTTAGAACTATTTAAACCTAACTAACCTAAGGACATCACACACATCCATGCCCGAGGCAGGATTCGAACCTGCGACCGTAGCGGTCGCGCGGTTCCGGGCTGAAGCACGTAGAACCGCTCGGCCACAACGGCCGGCTGCTGATATTGTTAACAAGAAACGACAGTAAAGAATATATGTATTGAGAGGCCAATGTCAGAATACCCAGACTAATGAACAGGAGTGGACAAGAGGTACGCTAACTTGCAACACTTACTGACCAAACCGCTAGTTTCTGAGCCAACAATGTCATTTGAGAATGGGAAGAGATCCCTAAAATATAATTACCATACGTCATAAGTGAATGAAAACAAGCAAAGTAGACTACTTTTCGTGTGGAACTATCACTTACTTCAGATATCGTTCGAATAGTAAAAATGACAGCATTAAGTCTTTGTACTAGATCCCGAACGTGGGCTATCCATGACAGTTACCTATCTATCTGAACACGTAGAAATCTGAACTGTTCAGTTTCACTAAACATATGCCCATTCTGTGAAATTAAGATATCGAGTATTGTTGAACTGTGTGTTGGAAACTATAAAAACTAAGTCTTACTGTGATTTAGCGTTAGTTTATTTTTTACAAGTCATGAACTTATGTCTTGAACTGCACAATTTGAAACAATGCCAATGTTCCATACAACATACTTTACTGCCACCTAGTGTCATCAGCAAACAAATATTTTAGAATCACCTGTAATATTAGAGGGCATATCACTTGTATTAATAAGGAACAGGAGTGGCCCCAGCACTTATCCCTGGGGCAGCCCCCATTTAACTGTGCTCCATTCTCAACAATGTGGATAACGATCTTTTTCTGTCTGTTACTGAAGTAAGAGGTGAACCAATTGTGAGCTACTCCCCATATTCCATAATGGTACAACTTCTGGAGCAATATTTTGCTATCAACACAATCAAACGCATTAATTAAATCAACAAAGATGTCTAGTGTAGGAACATTTCTGTTTAATCCATCCAGTACCACACACAGAAAAGAGAATTTAGCATTTTCAGTTGTTAAACCACTTCTAAAATCGAACTGAATATTTGATAGCAAATTGTGTGAAATAAAATGATCAATTATCCTTGCATGCACAGACTTCTCAAGACCTTCAGCAAACACTGATGGCATAGAAAAGGTATAAATTTGTCTACATTATCCCTTCTCCCTTTTCATATGGCAGCTTTACTACCATTTTAATCATTCAGAAAACTGACTGTCCTTAAAGGGAAACCGGCCGGTGTGGTCGAGCGGTTCTAGGCGCTACAGTCTGGCACCGCACGACCGATACGGTCGCAGGTTCGAATCCTGCCTCGGGCATGGTTGTGCGTGATGTCCTTAGGTTAGGTTTAAGTAGATCTAAGTTCTAGGGGATTGATGACCTCAGAAGTTAAGTCCCATAGTGCTCAGAGCCATTTGAACAAACCTTAAAGGAAAAGTTACAAACGTGGCTAAGTACAGGGCTAACGTGTGCAGCACAACACTTTAATATTCTACTAGGTATTCCATCATATCCATGAGAGTCCGTAATCTTCAGTAATTTAATTACTGACTCCGTCTCCCCCTTATCAGTATCGCAGAGCAGTATTTCAGACATCAGTCTCGCAGAGGCATTTATTAGGAGTGTTATGTAATTCCCTGTAGAAATTAAGTTTTTATTTAATTCACCAGCAATGCTCAGAAAGTGACTACGTAGGCTTTCCCGGCGTAGTAAGTCTTGAAAGTCTCTTCGGGTTTGCTGCCGGATCCTAAAATCAACTTGACTCGATATTTCGGCGATCCAACTGTTCGCCATCTTCAGGAAATGCTGCTTCTGCTGATGAGTCCCGCTGAGAACTGGCGCAAAATTGCAATTCGACGTCCTATATACACCACCGTTCAGTACACGGCGCATGCGCCGCCCGTCACGGTTTCTGGCTTCCAAAACAGGGAGGTGGCGCCGCCCTTAGTGAAACACTGCTGGCAACGATATATCGCAATCAAGGCCGCATCGAAGAACGTTCAGTTTTGATGCGAGATAATACAGGATTCCACGTTTTGCTAAGAGGAAACCCATTGTCCCTGTTGATTAAATTATCAGCCAACCTAATTTCAATCGCCTCTTTATATACACTATTCCAAAAACCGGAAATGTTGGCAATTACAACAGTTTCCTCAAATTTCATTTTCTGTCCCTCATTTAGGCAGTGTTCTGCTACGGCCGATTTTTCCGGCTGTTGTAGCCTCGTGTGACGGCGATGTTCCACACACCTGTCATTCACTGTGCGAATAGAACGGCCAACGTAAGCTTTCCCACATTGACACGGGATTTTGTACACCCCGGGTTTCCTAAGTCCCAAATCATCCTTCACAGGGCCGAGCAGAGCCCTAATCTTAGAAGGTGGACGGAACACACTCTTGATGTTAAAACTCCTTAAAATTCGTCCAATCTTAAACGATAAGCCTCCAGCATAAGGAAGAAAGGCCACAGATCTATGTTCCTCTTCGAACACCTCCGGAGACGGTCCAAATTCCATGGCCCGACGAATCTGTTTCTCGGTGTATCCATTTTCCTTAAAAACAGTCATCAAATGCTCAAGTTCTAGGGTTAAGCTGTCTGCGTCGGAAATGACATATGCTCTCCGTACCAAGGTCCTAAGGACGCCACTACGTTGGTGTGGTGGATGACAACTCTGAGGCTGCAGGTACAAATCTGTGTGTGTCGGCTTTCGGTGAACACTGTGTCCCAAAGTTCCATCTGGTTTTTTATAAACCATTACGTCTAAAAATGGAAGCATCCCATCATTTTCAACCTCCATAGTAAATTTGATACGGGGATGAAGACAGTTGAAGTGGTCCAAAAACCTGTTAAGAGCATCACGTCCATGCGGCCATACGAAGAAGGTATCGTCCACGTATCTCCAGAAGCACGTTGGTTGCAAAGCTGAAGTCCTCAGTGCCGTAGCCTCGAAGTCCTCCATAAATAAATTGGGGACTATGGGTGACAAAGGACTACCCATAGCCACTCCGTCATTCTGTTCAAAAATGTTACCGTTAAATAAAAAATACGTGGAGGTCAGCACATGACGACAAAGCTTCACCAGCTCTTCGTCCAGTTTTTCATCGATCAAACTAAGGGACTCTTCCAGAGGAACTCGTGTAAATAGGGATACCACGTCGAAACTCACTAACAGATCTGAAGGACTCAACTTCAAAGATCCCAATCGTCGAATAAAATCCACCGAACTGGATATATGGTGTTCACATTTGCCAACAAATGGACTGAGTGCAGATGATAAATACTTTGTCACGTTATAGGTCGGTGCAACCAAATTACTAACAATAGGGCGTAGGGGAACCCCTTCCGTATGCAACTTAGGCAGACCATACAACCTAGGCGGAACGGCAGCACCAGGATGAAGTTTCTTACGTTAATCATCTGACAACGAACTCTTTTTCAGCAGTGAAAGTGTCTTACGTTTGATCCTTTCTGTGGGGTCATTAGATAGCCAGAAACCGTGACGGGCGGCGCATGCGCCGTGTACTGAACGGTGCCGTATATAGGACGTCGAATTGCAATCTTGCGCCAGTTCTCAGCGGGACTCATCAGCAGAAGCAGCATTTCCTGAAGATGGCGAACAGTTGGATCGCCGAAATATCGAGTCAAGTTGATTTTAGTATCCGGCAGCAAACCCGAAGAGACTTTCAATGCTCAGAAAGTGGTTGTTAAATACTGTACACATATCTGACTTTTCAGTAACAGAATCACTTCTACACTGAAGCGCCAAATAAACTGGTATAGGCATGCGTATTCAAATACAGAGATATGTAAACAGGCAGAATACGGCACTGCGGTCGGCAACGCCTAGATAAGTGTCTGGTGCAGTTGTTAGATGCTACAATGGCAGGTTATCAAGATTTAAGCGAGTTTCACGTGGTATTATAGTCGGCGCAATTTCACGAAAAATGGCTCTGAGCACTATGGGACTTAACATCTATGGTCATCAGTCCCCTAGAACTTAGAACTACTTAAACCTAACTAACCTAAGGACAGCACACAACACCCAGCCATCACGAGGCAGAGAAAATCCCTGACCCCCCCGGAAACCCGGGCGTGGGAAGCGAGAACGCTACCGCACGACCACGAGATGCGGGCGCAATTTCACGAGTGTGCCGTGATTATCAGGAATCCGGTGAAGCAACAGATCTCGGACATCACTGCGGCCGGAAAAAGATCCTGCAAGAACGAGATCAACGACGACTGAAGAGAATCGTTCAACGCGACCGAAGTGCAACCCTTCCGCGAACTGCTGCAGTTTTCAATGCAGGGCCATCAACAAGTGTCAATCGCGTGAACCATTCAATGAAACATCATTGATATGGGCTTCCGGAGCCGCAGGACCACTCGCCTACCCTTGATGACTGCACTACACAAAGCTTTACTCGTCGCCTGGGCCCGTCAACACCGACACTGGACTATTGATGACTGGAAACATGCTGCCTGGTCGGACGAGTCTCGTTTCAAATCGCGTCGAGCCGATGGACCTGCACTGGTAAGGAGACACCCTCATGAATCCATGGACTCTGCATGTCAGCATGGGGCTGTTCAAGCTGGTAGAAGCTCTGTAACGGTGTGGGGCGCCTGATACGTCTAGATACGACTCTGACAGGTGACACGTACGTAATCATTCGTTCATGTCCATTGTGCATTCCGGCGGATTTGAGCAAGTCCATCAACATAATGAGACACCCCACACGTCTAGAATTGCTACAGAGTGGCTCCAGGAACACTCTCGAGTTTAAACGCTTCCGCTGGCCACCAAACTCACCAGATATTAACATTACTGAGCGTATCTGGGATGCCTTGCAACGTTCTAATGAGACGAGATCCCCACCTCCTCGTTCTCTTACGGATTTGTGGACAGCCCTGCAGGATACATGGTGCCAGTTCCCTCCAGCACTACTTCAGACATTGATTTAGTCCATGTCACATTGTGTTTTGGCACCCCTGAGTGCTCACGGGGGCCCTGCACGATATCAGGCAGGTGTACCAGTTTCTTTGGCTCTACAGCGTACTGCGAACTGACTTTATATCGTCGACTTAGCGCAGCTGACCAGACACTTCCTTCAAGACTGACCATATGGAATTAATTGTGTCCTGTGAATTAGCTATTCTATTTGCGTATCACATACCCTCTGCCTTACTGATAACATTTTTAAGCACCTTATAGCATTGTTTGTAATGGGCTACTGTAGTTCGATTGTGACTCGTTTTGACATTTTGTTATAATTCCCACTTTGTTCTACATGATTTATCCCACTAGTCAGCCATCCAGGCTGCCTTTTTCTGCTATTATCTTGTTTAGAACGTTCTAATAGAAAGCAACTTTCAAAGAGCATGAGAAATGTGTTACAGAAAGCACTATATTTGTCATCTATGCTATCGGCACTATAAACATCCTGCCACTCTTGTTCTTTAACGAGGTTTAAAAAACTCTATTGCGGTTGGATTAGCTTCTCTATAAAGTTTGCAATTATATATAATATATGTTTCAGTACAAAAACCTTTTAGTCTTAATATATGTGCATCGTGGTCTGAAAGGCCATTCACTCTTTTACTAGAAGACTGCCCATCTAGTAATGAAGAATGAACAAAAATATTGTCTATTGCTGTGCTACTGTTCCCCTTCACCCTGGTTAGAAAAAACACAATCTGCATCAGATCATATGAATTTAGAAAATCTTCCAACATCAGTTTTCTTGCACAACCGCGTACAAAATTAATATTGAAGTCACCACATACTTAAGTTTCACGTGTTCCATGTGAAAACAGTGCTGTCATACTTCTGTCTGCTGTGCATGACACGGCGACAGTTAAAAGCACGCAAGCCTGAAATCATAGCGGACTAGAATGTGACGAAAGTGGAAGTTGATGATGTAGATAAAGTGTGTGTGTTACTCAGTTTCAAGAATTACAAGGAGATAATCATTGGCAATTTTGCTGGAACTAGTTCACAAATGTTATTTTCCTTCACAAAGCGAGATATAACTTCACGAAGACGTATATATCTCAAGAAGCTAGCACAAGGTCTTATGAAAGAACAAGTGGTATCTAGAGGTCAACTCAAATAGTTGCTACCCAGTTTCACGTCATCTCTTATGCAGTTTCGTGGGGAAGCATGGATTTCCGAAGATCAGCGCCCCGAATGTCCGGCGAAAAAACTTTAGACGTGTATCCTTTGTAAACGTCAAAACAATTTATCCGCATCAGTTTAATATGATGCGTGTGACAACTTTGCTTTGAAACAGCACTCTAATGAAGATGTTGTCTGTGAAAGGTGTTGCGAAAGTGAACGTATGTCTGAGTAACTGGCTAAATTGTTATTCAAGAATTAAGAGCAAAAGTTTTTGTTATAAATGTTGAAGGTAGTAAATATAATAGTTTGTTCAGCACATGCTTGTTGTTATTGATAAATGTTCATGTTGTAAATTTTGCAATGCGCGCCTGCTCGTCTGACAAAAATAGGCGCGCCTGCCGGAAGGTTACAGCTGGTTGGTTTGGGGAAGGAGACCAGACAGCGTGGTCATCGGTCTCATCGGATTAGGGAAGGATGGGGGAAGGAAGTCGGCCGTGCCCTTTCATAGGAACCATCCCGGCATTTGCCTGGAGTGATTTAGGGAAATCACGGAAAACCTAAATCAGGATGGCCGGACGCGGGACTGAACCGTCGTCCTTCCGAATGCGAGTCCAGTGTCTTACCACTGCGCCACCTCGCTCGGTAGGTTACAGCCTCACAGCAAAAACAGCGGACTCTATAAATCTACGTCTACTTCAGTGCAGGGGCGGCGACATTTCTTTAAGAAGCCACGTTGGTATAAATATTACAAATTCCTTAGAAGTCTAAGAGTTTTCACACACAAAAATTCCAGGGCACCGCTTTCCAGCGCGCCCGAGCACTTTACTCACTGTGATTAGGAACGCCATACCGGGCATACGTCTACACGAACTTCTTTCTGCTTTGATCAGTGCTATCTCTTGTAAGAATATGGGTCATACAGTCAAAACCGGTTATAACGACGTCGAAGGGCCCAACGGTTTACAATAGTTATAGCCGATAGTCGTACAAACAGGGTTTTGCTTTGTTTTTTGAAAAACGTTTGATATTTGCAAATTTTAGGCTGTCGTAGAATTAACACTTCAAAAAGTAACAGAAATACCTATAGTATTCACAATATAGTATTTCTGGAGAGGGGCTGAAGATGAGCTCTTCTTATGTTTATGCAGTAAGTACAGCAATAAAATGCCAGCAAAATGTATAAAACCTGTAACAATTGAAAAATGAAATAGTGACAATGCAAACTGATCAATAAGTTGAACATGTTCTAGGATGATGAATGAGATAAAATGTTGGAATGTTTGAAACGTACTGTAAGTGCTGTATAGTATTATAGTCATGAGTGACACATTTCTTTCCAGTTACTGTATTACAAAAATTAATCAAAAGTAGCTAATGAACAGTACTCTGTACATAAATTATATGAAGGCCTGCTCTTTGCCCATGTTCCTCAGTAAAATGTTGTACAAATGCGATGTACTGTACCTAACTGATTGAAAATACCTAACACACACACACACACACAACCACAAAGCATCAAAACGAATAAGCTATTAATCACACTCTGTACTTTAAAAAATAGCACATATTGGAATTTAATTTTCTAGTTTTCTGCACTTTGGGAGAGCAGTTGAACGGAATGGGCAGTGTCTTGAAAGGAGGATATAAGATGAACATCAACAAAAGCAAAACGAGGATAATGGAATGTCGTCGAATTAAGTCGGGTGATGCTGTGGGTATTAGATTAGGAAATGAGACACGTAAAGTAGTAAATGAGTTTTGCTATTTGGGGAGCAAAATAACTGATGATGGTCGAAGTAGAGAGGATATAAAATGTAGACTGGCAACGGCAAGGAAAGCGTTTCCGAAGAAGAGACATTTGTTAACATCGAGTATAGAGTTAAGCGTCAGGAAGTCGTTTCTGAAAGTATTTGTATGGAGTGTAGCCATGTATGGAAGTGAAACGTGGACGATAAATAGTTTGGACAAGAAGAGAATACAAGCTTTCGAAATGTGGTGCTACAGAAGAATGCTGAAGATTAGATGGGTAGATCACATAACTAATAAAGAGGTACTGAAAAGAACTGGGGAGGAGCTTGTGGCACAAGTTTACAAGAAGAAGGGACCGGTTGGTAGGACATATTCTGAGGCATCAGGGGATCACAAATTTAGCATTGGAGGGCAGCGTGGAGGGTAAAAATCGTAGAGGGAGACCAAGAGATTAATACACTAAGCAGATTCAGAAGGATGTGGGTTGCAGTAGGTACTGGGAGATGAAGAAGCTTGCACAGGATAGAGTAGCATGGAGAGCTGCATGAAACCAGTCTCAGGACTGAAGACCACAACAACAGTTTTCTGCAATCACAACGAAGGCAGTGTTGTTTAGTTTTTCAACGAGTTGCTTTGGCAGTGCATACTACAGTATACTGTCCTCCTTAAGGTCATCAATTATCTTTGTCTGCATTTTGTATTTAAGACGTGCGTATGCATTTTGCATTTGACGATTTGTTCGTTTTAGCGCCTGATTTTAAACCAACAATCTGCAGAAAATAAGAGTTTGAAAATAAGTGTCACATTGTGTACGTAGCAAACGAAAGTAAATATTGGACGTTAGAGTCTGTATGTTTCTCCGAAAATGTAATAAAAAATACGTCGTTTTATACGGTAAGTCGTATTAAGCGATGTCGTACCAAGCATTTACATAGGATTTAGACCGGACCGTTTTATCTCGCTGTTATAGCCAATACGTTGCTAAAAGCGACGTTGCTATAAATGGTATCGACTGCATCTTCTTAAAAAAAAAGTGTTCAACAACCCGTATGTACCTCAAAATGTGCTTCATTGCCAGTTAAAAGTAACAGTCACGGACACGACAACATAAACAACTTTACAGTGTTTCAAATTCTGACTTGCTCATCACACTGCCGTGTAGGAATTGTGTACAAGGACTGCATAGTTTACAATTATGTTACTAGCGCGCTGGATATGCATTATACGTTGCTATGGTATAATGTTTATTGATATCTGTCTCGCTGCGCTCACGCATGGGTTTTCTGTGAGCTGAGGAAACCAGCGAACCGTTACCTGCTTCGCACTCCTCGAGCACAACTAACGGCCATCCATTCCTTCAGCTGTGTCGCCTGTCGCACAATGGGCGCACCAGCCACACCGCATTCAGCGCGTGAGACATCAGAGAGACTGGGAAAACGCCCAGGACTGGGAAAACGTGCCACCACCGCGTTCTCACCTGGAATAAAAAACTTTGAGTCAAAACAACACTTCTATAAATGTTATGGCTAACAATCTATAACAATCTACATTTTCTTCGATAATTATAGCAGCTAACACTGCTGCACTGTCTACCATAGTCCAATACCCCCCCCCCCTAACACAAACTTTAATTCCTCTCTTGAGGGGGCATCGGACTAGGGTAATCTGCGCAGTTGTGTTAGCTACACTGCTACGATGGAATAATGGCTAGTACATCTGTCTAGTAAGTAGGAGACCCAGGTTCAAGTCCCGGCTGTGGCACCAATTCTAATTCATAGATCTGATATAATTAAATTTCCCTTGAGACTTCTTCAGCTTCTGTCGTTAAGACTCATTTGGCCCAAGGAAAATTTAATTCCATCACATCAACAGATACATTTCTTTACTCAGCTTTGCTGAAACACTGCGACCTTAACCTACTATTTTTAATGGCGAGAACGCACACGGTGTGATCACGACTGTCGTGGACAGAACCTGTCGCAACGAAAGAGAGCCAAATAAAATTAACTCGTCGATTACAACCACAGATTCAGATTGCCTACAAAATTTGTAGACTTAGAAAAAGCTTTTGACAATGTTGACTGGAATACTCTCTTTAAAATTCTAAAGGTGGCAGGGGTAAAATACAGGGAGCGAAAGGCTATTTACAATTTGTACAGAAACCAGATGGCAGTTATAAGAGTCGAGGGGCATGAAAGGGAAGCAGTGGTTGGGAAGGGAGTAAGACAGGGTTGTAGCTTCTCCCCGATGTTATTCAATCTGTATATTGAGCAAGCAGTAAAGGAAGCAAAAGAAAAATTTTGAGTAGGTATTAAAATCCATGGAGAAGAAATAAAAACTTTGAGGTTCGCCGATGACATCGTAATTCTGTCAGACACAGCAAAGGACTTGGAAGAGCAGTTGAACGGAATGGATGGTGTCTTGAAGGGAGGATATAAGATGAACATCAACAAAAGCAAAACGAGGATAATGGAATGTAGTCGAATTAAGTCGGGTGATGTTGAGGGTATTAGATTAGGAAATGAGACACTTAAAGTAGTAAAGGAGTTTTGCTATTTGGGGAGCAAAATAACTGATGATGGTCGAAGTAGAGAGGATATAAAATGTAGACTGGCAATGGCAAGGAAAGCGTTTCTGAAGAAGAGAAATTTGTTAACATCGAGTATAGATTTAAGTGTCAGGAAGTCATTTCTGATAGTATTTGTATGGAGTGTAGCCATGTATGGAAGTGAAACATGACGGTAAATAGTTTGGACAAGAAGAGAATAGAAGCTTTCGAAATGTGGTGCTACAGAAGAATGCTGAAGATTAGATGGCTAGATCACATAACTAATGAGGAAGTATTGAACAGGATTGGGGAGAGGAGACGTTTGTGGCACAACTTGACCAGAAGAAGGGATCGGTTGGTAGGACATGTTCTGAGGCATCAAGGGATCACCAATTTAGTATTGGAGGGCAGCGTGGAGGGTAAAAATCATAGGGGGAGACCAAGAGATGAATACACTAAGCAGATTCAGAAGGATGTAGGTTGCGGTAGGTACTGGGAGATGAAGAGGCTTGCACAGGATAGAGTAGCATGGAGAGCTGCATCAAACCAGTCTCAGGACTGAAGACCACAACAACAACAACAACATACAAAATTTCGAGCATATCGATAATTATCTC
This sequence comes from Schistocerca cancellata, assembly GCF_023864275.1. Classification (NCBI taxonomy): domain Eukaryota; kingdom Metazoa; phylum Arthropoda; class Insecta; order Orthoptera; family Acrididae; genus Schistocerca; species Schistocerca cancellata. The sequence goes on from NC_064631.1 coordinate 73,955,294, forward strand.
AGCCCGGAAGGATCATTGATTCATCGATTAATTTACAGAGTTATATAAAACGTTCACCACCGATCAGTTGCCTACATGGAGGACCATGTGATGGAAGTAGCGAAGTAATTTCCATATTCAGCATTTGTTTAGTGTAGAAAATGCTCAAGACGGCGAGTATCCTTACAGAGTCCTGGGCGTCACATCAGAGTATAAGGTAAAGCCAGGCGATTGCGTAGGCATACCAGTTTCTCGCTCGTTCGGGGAATTCACGCCCAAACAGGTGTGCCAACTGTGAGTCACAGAGACCGAGCCGCTCGCCCGTACGAGACTGCTGCAACGGTTCTTCCTCTCCTCCTGTAATGTTGGCTTCGGGGACATACTTGCCAATCGTGCGGTGTCCCAGTTTACAAAATAGCGTCGACAGACACTCTCCAGGGCCATTGGGCTTCTGACCTTGGACGAGTGTACGTCACAGACAAAGACCTTGTAAAAAATAACTAGACTCACTGATGGCGCTGCAGTCGCGGGATAATTTGAACCTTCGGCTGGACGCCATTATAGTGGTTGAAGTCTGATGTGTTGTGTAGTACTGTTGTTTATGAAGACCCTGATTCAACGTTGTATATTTGTTGGGGCGTACATACAGTATTTGTTACTCGTAATTCTACTGTCTGTACGTTCCAATCAAAAGAAGTACAATGGTGAAGAGTTGTGCAGCGATTAATTGTACAAATAAATTCGAGAAAGGAACGAATATTACATTTGACAGGTATGTGGATATTTTAAGTTGTTTTGTATGTCAGTGCACTTGCTTAGTAAATGTTTTTGTAACACGGTATTAGCATAATGTCTGTGCATCTATTTGCAGGTTTCCTTTCTCAAAACCACAGCTGTTACAAAAATGGTTACACGCTGTCAGGAGGCAAGATTTCCGACCGACAGAATACCATTTCATATGTTCCGATCATTTTGAAGAAAGTTGTTTCCTTGAAAATTACGTAAATCGCAGAAAGCTGGAAGATGATGCTGTTCCATCCATCTTTCGTTTTCCAGACCATATACAGCAGAAGATAAATTTTTCTTTGTGAACCACATTTTATTTTAACTATAAAAGTTGAGTTGCAAGCAACACGAAATTTGAGTTAGCAGGCTTTTTATCGTTATAAAATGCAACTGAATGTGTGTAATTGTAATCTGATTTCACAACTTCTCTCGATGGAACAGTTGTTGAGTTTTATTTATTATATGAAAAAACCACACATATAAACTGAAGTGTACATCTTCGAAAGTAAATATTGTGACTAATGCGATACTGGATGCCTGCCTGAAGTGTTGTTTGTTGTAGCTGGCTGATCGGTAGTGTTTTCATGGTCTAGGTTAGGTTGAAATTTGATAATTTGGTCGTGAGTTGCCAAAGCACTACGCCATATATAACGCACTTTTCGTCATAAAATCTAAAGCAAGGTAGAGTCAGAAAATATCTATTAACATTGTGGGCAAATCTTCGAGTATTTTGATGCATTTTGCGTACATCTATCGCAAATGAACTACGAAAAATGCTAGGGGTCCAGTGTATAACTTTTAGCTACGGCAGATTGCATGTACTACGTAACATAAATTCATAAACAGTGACTAGTTGCTGTTTGTTCATAAATTAAAAACTATATTGTAGTAACGTATTTAAATGAGCGATGTATAAACATTCGAAATCCGCGCGTCAGTTTACCACTCTAATAGCCGCCGGCCAGCTATTCAATTTGTCCGCTCTTCACAGTCGACCACTCATGCGGTTGTGGGGGCCTGGTCACACATAGTAAGTGTGCGGCTGCTACCCCCATTCTGGTATGCAAGCGTTGCCTTCCATCACTATGAGACCGTCCCCTTTGGTCACCAATTACTGTTATTGCTTTCATACACTCGTGCCGTTTTACACTGCGAGAATACGGTCGAAATGTACGGAATGGGAGAAAGCCGTAATAACTGGTACAGTGTGGCGCACCCTCCGTCACGCACTTCACAGTGGTTCGCAGAGTATAGATGTAGACAGTAGAACACAGGCTAGCTACTCTCAGATTCTTGATTCGTTTCAGTTTAAAGATCCAATTCCCTCTTTAGAGACAGGACCTATTCTCGTTTAGGTTTCTCATTTTGTTTGACGTGTTTTTCTGTTTCGTCCCCTGTCGTGCAGCAAGGTGCCATCTCGCCTAGTCATGCAGCACTGTGGAGGCTGTCCATAAAAGACTGTGAGAGGCTACCTCGCAACAGCATGCAGGGTGTTCCAGGAGGAATGGTCAGTATTCAGGGATGTGAATGGAACGATCACTCGAAGCAATCATGTCTAGTAAACATGGACTCTGAAATGCATACTTTAAGAGCTGTGAGCACTTGTTCATTGAAAGCGATGCATTTCACAGTACCGAACATGAACAAGTACTCGTAGCTCTTAAGGTATGAACTTTAGTGCCCATGTTTACTGGACATTTTTTCCTTGTTTTGGTCGGTACAGCCACATCTCAAAATATGGAAAGCAAAGAGCAGCAGGGCACATTTGTATCACAGTATGGAATATGAAGAAGTGCTCGTGGCTCTAAAGGTGTGCATCCTAGAATTGCTGCTCATCGGAATTTTTATCTTCGAATGATCTTCCCTGTCACATTTCAGAATACCGACATTCCTCATGGGGCATCCTACATACTGAAGTTTAATCGCGTTTATGGGCCATCGCGTTTATTAGCTTTCCATCTGTCCCTTTTTCTTTAAATTAATCAGTTACTCCATGGAACGTCTCCCAATGGAGAAGTCTCCACGGTTCAGTGACAGTAGATTAGCAGGTGAGTACTCCTGCCTAATGCCTATCTGAAATAGGAAAGGTGGTAGGCAGCGGTTTCCGCGGTGTATTCGTCTCACTCATCATCTACAGACCATTGGCATCTCCTTACGACCTTAATGGAGAAAAGTAATCGGTACACGTCATAGTACCAGTCTTGTGAAACATCAGAGTGGAGCCCATCCAGTGTCCGTCGGCCGCGCGTTGTAGAGAAGATCTATCTTTAGTATCTGGGGTCGTGTACCGACCAACTTCCACTAAGAACGTTTGTGCCAGCCAATGAGGGTTCGCTACCTCCCTCCACATTACTTTCACTTTTAATGGTGTGTATATTATCTGTGGACACCGACTCTTTTTGTCTATTTGTCTTTTATTTAGGCAGCATTTTTTTTAATGAATAGGATGAATGCAGTTTATATCCAGGGCTGTGGTTCGTTGGTTCGGTGTCTGGCGGACTCTGATGTTCTTATTTATTTTATTTGTTACTTATTTGACCTTAAGGCTCTGTCCTACTTCCTCCAGGAATAACACATTCCTATTAAAGTATTACAAAGCGTTTACAGTAATAATAATAACAGTAATAATAATAATAATAATAATAAAGTACATTAAGGTGATATTGATTAGTTTAGTACATTTGAAGGCGTGTTTTGTAGTATTAGAAGTGGAAGGCATAAGGAAAGAGGAGAAGATTAAAATTTCACTGATAGTAAAGAACAGAATTTGACAACAGAACTTTGTAGACAAGGGTGAGGGAGCAGTGGAGGAGGGAAGAAGTGTTGACTAGGATCGGCCGCAGACAAGTATATGGAAGAGAAAGACACTGTGATAAAAGATTATTATATGTTTGGAAGGAATTTTATGAGAAAAATTGTCCCAAAGTCGGATTCCTCACACAGAATATGATTTTTACAGCATGGCAGTGTTACGTAGCGGTATAAGAGAAGATCTTACTTTGTTGAGAATATGTCTGCTGTGCTTATTTAGCTATCGTTTGGCATACATTGTGAGTTTTTGAGACACAAGAACTGCTATACATAAACTAATATCACTATACTACTACATGTCGACATTTCACGCGGTTCCCCAGCACAGTACACCAAAAATGACAACAGCTATTAACGAATATCAGTTTCTGTAATGTAGTTCGTCACACAACCCGTCACATTTAACTCTTCAGCATCACAAACGACAACAGCTATTGGCATACATCAATTTCTATAATGTACCCGTCGCTGTCCTATCTTCGAAAGTCCCTTGCAGGCACATACGGGACGTGTTGATACAACATGAGCAACTATCTGTAGTTCAGCATCATGTAGTCACGAGATGGTGAGCGTCTGCGCAACTTCTATGGCCCGGTCGGATGCGTTTCAGGGTAGTCCAAATCGCTCGAGGCTGGTCAAATCCGCAGCTTTCTGCTGGATGCATGGCAATTTGAAGCACTGAGAAGGACATTTTGTTTCCATTCAGCGATGCACTGATTTAATCTTCAGTAAGAATCAAGGATGTGAATCTTTATCTTTTTCGCTCCATGTACAGAACACATCATTCAATATTGGAAGGTTTTCACGTAGTAGAGGCATCGTACGTCTTATGTCATGAGGTCGAATATGGCTCAATACAGGTGACAGGTATGTGAGAGTAGGTCGTACTGATCGACTAACAATGTGCATGCCTTCGTTAAGTTGTATGCGTATCTCTTTTCATGCGTGGAATATTAAGCCAGACAGACACACAGTAATCTGCTTTTGAGCATACCAATCCAGGGACGAACACTATCAACAGAACACAAATGAAGCAATGGCGGATTCAAACATGGCAGAGAAAGTGGGAGAAATCCGACAAGGGTCGACGAGTACACCCTTTCTTTCCTGATGTAAGTGAAACATTACAACTGAAACATGTCGACACAAGCCGGGGGTGGTCCATTTCCTGATCGGCCACGGGCCGTACACGATACACTTAAACCGCGCGGGACCAACTTACACTACTGGGCCTTAAAATTGCTACATCACAAAGATGACGTGCTACAAACGCGAAATTCAATCGACAACACGAAGATGCTGTGATATGCAAATGATTAGCTTTTCAGAGCATTCACTCAAGGTTGGCGCCGGTGGCGACACCTACAACGTGCTGACATGAGGAAAGTTTGTAATCGATTTCTCATACACAAACAGCAGTGGACCGGCGTTGCCTCGTGAAACGTTGTTGTGATGCCTCGTATAAGGAGGAGAAATGCGTACCATCACGTTTCCGACTTTGATAAAGGTCGGATTGTAGCCTATCGCGATTGCCGTTTATCGTATCGCGATATTGGTGCTCGCGTTGGTAAAGATCCAATGGCTGTCAGCAGAATATGGAATCGGTGGGTTCAGGAGGGTAATACGGAACGCCGTGCTGGATCCCCACGGCCTCGTCTCACTAGCAGTCGAGATGACAGGCATCTTATCCACATGGCTGTAACGGATCGTGCAGCCACGTCTCGATCCCTGAGTCAACAGATGGGGACGTTTGCAGGACAACAACCATCTGCTCGAACAGTTCGACGACGTTTGCAGCAGCATGGACTATCAGCTCGGAGACCATGGCTGCGGTTACCCTAGACGCTGCATCACAGACAGGAGTGCCTGCGATGGTGTACTCAACGACGAACCTGGGTGCGCAAATGGAAAAACGTCATTTTTTCGGATGAATCCAGGTTCTGCTTACAGCATCATGATAGTCGCATCCGCGTTTGGCGTCATCGCCGTGAACGCACATTGGAAGCGTGTATTCGTCATCACCATACTGGTGTATCACCCGAGGTGATGGTATGGGGTGCCTTGGTTACACGTCTCGGTCACCTCTTGTTCGCATTGACGGCAATTTGAACAGTGGACGTTACATTTCCCATGTGTTACGACCCGTGGCTCTACCCTTCATTCGATCCCTGCGAAACCCTACATTTCAGCAGGATAACGCACGACCGCATGTTGCAGGTCCTGTATGGGCCTTTCTGGATACAGACAATGTTCGACTGCTTCCCTGGCCAGCACATTCACCAGATCTCTCACCGATTGAAACCGTCTGGTCAATGGTGGCCGAGCAACTGGCTCGTCACAATACGCCTGTAATTACTCTTGATGAACTGTGGTATCGTGTTGAAGCTGCATGGGCAGCTGTATCTGTACGCGGCATCCCAGCTCTGTTTGACTCAATGCCCAGGCGTATCAAGGTCGTTATTACGGCCAGAGGTGGTTGTTCTGGGTACTGATTTCTCAGGATCTTTGCAACCAAATTGCGTGAAAATGTAATCACAAGTCAGTTCTAATATAATATATTTGTCCAATGAATACCCGTTTATCATCTGCATTTCTTCTTGGTGTAGCAATTTTAATGGCCAGTAGTGTAGAATGAAATATGAATTTGCGGAGAAACTGGGACACCAGAATATGTCACACTGCTATGCAACACTATCAGAAGTAAGACCTATACAGAATGACAGTGACATCGCCAGAATAACACGTAACCCCGCTGTCTGGAACACAATAAATAGCGTGGCCGATATTGTATCGAACACTGCACGAAGAATACAAGCGTCGAAACCCTTACGGACGGGGGCGTAGACAACAACCCAACACACCACGTGGAAGAGCACAAGCACGACCACAGATCTGGAAACCAAGGAAGGAACAAACATGCTAAGTGAACCTGACTGATAAGGGAACGACACTAAGGATCCAGACGAACGATACATGACACTGCATGCCATAACACAGCCACAAACCACCCAAAAGCCAATAAGACTCATAAAACAAAGCACCCACACAAAAAGACTCTAGTAATAAGGTAAAATCGCTTTGGAGGAGAAGACAAAAAATTCAAATGGCTCTGAGCACTATGGGACTTAACATCTGAGGTCATCAGTCCCCTAGAACTTAGAACTACTTAAACCTAACTAACCTAAGGACATCACACACATCCATGCCCGAGGCAGGATTCGAACCTGCGACCATAGTGTTCGCGCGGTTCCAGACTGTAGCGCCTAGAACCGATCGGCCACTCCGGCCGGCGGAGGAGAAGGCTCTAAGAACTTCTATTCTGAGGCTCTTCCTCCGCAACGACACACTGCATACTGTTTATAGTATATTGTACGCATGCAGTAATGTATTACGCGTCTTATTATGTGTAGACGGAAGTGCAACCTCTACTTTATGTAAAGCTACAATCAAAGTATTTTATATATCAAAATTTGTTTTCTGTGTGAACTATGTATAAAACTAAAAATGTAACGTATTAAGTTATTTAAAAAAAAACTGCACTCAAGTAACAATGAACTAAACTCTGGTTCTACTAACGAATTTACAAGTGTAGTGTGTATGTATCTACGTTATCACACGGAATATACCACAACTACCAACAATCAGAGAAACAACAATTGAATATCATCTAGTGTCCTGACATGCAACACATTAGTAATACTTCGATAGACACAAACACATCAAACGTACATAAACCCACACCATTACAGTTGAGAATATCTGGAGGTTCTACCGAGACACACTCACCAGAAATAGTAGAAATAGGCTATTATCAACCAACAAGCTACTCAGACTGTATTACACATCCTCCTATTTCACTTCCCTCTACGTATTGCAACTTATTTTCACCACACTTCTTGTATTACCCTTTTTTACACTTTATAAATTCTATTCTACTCAACTAGACAGAAAAAAATTATATAGAACTTTTAACAATTGTTAAGAATTCAGTTTTCTGTAGCCTTCGAGAAATTTTTATATATTATGCTCCTTATATTACTAAAAATTGCATTAACAATTGCACATCAATAAGTCTGTAACAATAAGAAGTCTTTGCGGTTAGATTCAGACGCATCCGACCCACGTTACATTTCAAGGTGGTGGGTTACTCTGTACTGTTAATGAAATAAATAAATAATACCAGTCCGAATGCAGACACTCAAAGAGAGTCTGCTGACGATCCCTAACTAGTGCCACAGAGCTGCTTTTGAGATTAGCAGGTGTTCGTGTCAAGTGCTCCTTGAAAGAAAGTGTCCTATCTAACGCCATCCCTATGCACTATGGATGCATGTTATGAGGAATTTTGCGTTCCTCAGAACAAACATCTAGGGCTCTGTGTACCAGTCTATTAGACAGATGAAAACATGCAACATGTTTTATCTGAGTTTGGTCGTAACCTCCATTTATGGAAATATTGGCTTAAAATGTCTGGATTAGAAGCCAGGATTTCTTCAGATGAAGAAATCCTAACTTTTGCTGTGCAGCTCAGAGAGTAGTGTAAGAGCTGAAGGTAAAAAACATGCAGTGTAATGATTAAGAAGATGGTAGACGAAACACAGAGTATGATAGTGTCTATACTTATTAGCATGGAGCCATGACAACTGTCCGTGGGCAGTCCGCAGCTCGTGGTCGTGCGGTAGCGTTCTCGCTTCCGACGCCCGGGTTCCCGGGTTCGATTCTCGGCGAGGTCAGGGATTTTCTCTGCCTCGTGATGACTGGGTGTTGTGTGCTGTCCTTAGGTTAGTTAAGTTTAAGTAGTTCCAAGTTCTAGGGGACTGATGACCATAGATGTTAAGTCCCATAGTGCTCAGAGCCATTTGAACCATTTGTCCGTGGGCAGGAGTGATACTGTCGACATAGCGTACATCACAAACGTGCAGAACACAAGCGTTCATCGCCAGCTGCAGCCAGCGTGAGCTCTCATACGTAAGGCCTTGGAGAATAGGAACACTATAATCAAGTACGGCGAGAACTGACTCTGCCAGTTCCTTTTTATACACTCCTGGAAATGGAAAAAAGAACACATTGACACCGGTGTGTCAGACCCACCATACTTGCTCCGGACACTGCGAGAGGGCTGTACAAACAATGATCACACGCACGGCACAGCGGACACACCAGGAACCGCGGTGTTGGCCGTCGAATGGCGCTAGCTGCGCAGCATTTGTGCACCGCCGCCGTCAGTGTCAGCCAGTTTGCCGTGGCATACGGAGCTCCATCGCAGTCTTTAACACTGGTAGCATGCCGCGACAGCGTGGACGTGAACCGTATGTGCAGTTGACGGACTTTGAGCGAGGGCGTATAGTGGGCATGCGGGAGGCCGGGTGGACGTACCGCCGAATTGCTCAACACGTGAGGCGTGAGGTCTCCACAGTACATCGATGTTGTCGCCAGTGGTCGGCGGAAGGTGCACGTGCCCGTCGACCTGGGACCGGACCGCAGCGACGCACGGATGCACGCCAAGACCGTAGGATCCTACGCAGTGCCGTAGGGGACCGCACCGCCACTTCCCAGCAAATTAGGGACACTGTTGCTCCTGGGGTATCGGCGAGGACCATTCGCAACCGTCTCCATGAAGCTGGGCTACGGTCCCGCACACCGTTAGGCCGTCTTCCGCTCACGCCCCAACATCGTGCAGCCCGCCTCCAGTGGTGTCGCGACAGGCGTGAATGGAGGGACGAATGGAGACGTGTCGTCTTCAGCGATGAGAGTCGCTTCTGCCTTGGTGTCAATGATGGTCGTATGCGTGTTTGGCGCCGTGCAGGTGAGCGCCACAATCAGGACTGCATACGACCGAGGCACACAGGGCCAACACCCGGCATCATGGTGTGGGGAGCGATCTCCTACACTGGCCGTACACCACTGGTGATCGTCGAGGGGACACTGAATAGTGCACGGTACATCCAAACCGTCATCGAACCCATCGTTCTACCATTCCTAGACCGGCAAGGGAACTTGCTGTTCCAACAGGACAATGCACGTCCGCATGTATCCCGTGCCACCCAACGTGCTCTAGAAGGTGTAAGTCAACTACCCTGGCCAGCAAGATCTCCGGATCTGTCCCCCATTGAGCATGTTTGGGACTGGATGAAGCGTCGTCTCACGCGGTCTGCACGTCCAGCACGAACGCTGGTCCAACTGAGGCGCCAGGTGGAAATGGCATGGCAAGCCGTTCCACAGGACTACATCCAGCATCTCTACGATCGTCTCCATGGGAGAATAGCAGCCTGCATTGCTGCGAAAGGTGGATATACACTACTAGTGCCGACATTGTGCATGCTCTGTTGCCTGTGTCTATGTGCCTGTGGTTCTGTCAGTGTGATCATGTGATGTATCTGACCCCAGGAATGTGTCAATAAAGTTTCCCCTTCCTGGGACAATGAATTCACGGTGTTCTTATTTCAATTTCCAGGAGTGTAGCTTCTTTTTCTGGTGCGCGAGGCCGGCTGGACTGTTGACCTCCCATCCCATGGCAATCAACGTTTTTGCCTGGAGTTAGCCTGTCGCCAGCGCCCACGTGGGCGGTATTCCACCGGGACAGCCAACTACAAAGAGCTGGCCTGGCTCTTCAAATCTTTCGTCCAGCGGCCCGCTACTTTCAACTTTTCCACGAAGAGTCACACCATATTCGAGCATAACCAGAGTAGCAAAACATTAAGCTTGTTGTGTCGCTAGTCTTGCGTTCCACTGCATTGCGCGTGGACCTGGATCGAGCGCGCGCGCGTGCTTTGGATGAAACCGGACGGCTCGGCTGCATTCTGTAGCGACCTTGGCTCTCCCGCCGCTTTAAGTTCGCTGCGTCGCGAGAAAGTGTTCCGCGGCTGTAGAAGTCGGTCACGCCGCATCTGGAGACTCACTGCCTGCCTGTCGATGACGCAACGGCTCTCTCTGGAATGGCGGCGCCTATTAGACGGAATGGCATTCCCCTGTCGTGACATTACAGCAAGGCGTGACTAGCTGACACAGCTGTGTTTGGGGATAGTTCACGGAGGCCTTAGCTGTTGACATCTATCCAGTACCTACATGCCAGGAAAAAGATCCGTTGAGAAGGGAAAGACGTTACGTATCTGAGGTTGAAACAGAAACCACCTGCGTTTTCGTTCTACCAATATTCGTTATTTCAGGCCGGTCTTCGGCTTACTGGGCCATCGTCAGGAAACATCTGACTTTTTTTTCGGTCATCAGTCTACTGACTGGTTTGATGCGGCCCGCCACGAATTCCTTTCCTGTGCTAACCTCTTCATCTCAGAGTAGCACTTGCAACCTACGTCCTCAATTATTTGCTTGACGTATTCCATTCTCTGTCTTCCTCTACAGTTTTTGCCCTCTACAGCTCCTTCTACATTCGTCTATAGCACCACATCTCAAATGCTTCGATTCTCTTCTGTTCCGGTTTTCCCACAGTCCATGTTTCACTACCATACAATGCTGTACTCCAGACGTACATCCTCAGAAATTTCTTCCTCAATTTAAGGCCGGTATTTGATATTAGTAGACTTCTCTTGGCCAGTAATGCCTTTTTTTGCCATAGCGAGTCTGCTTTTGATGTCCTCCTTGCTCCGTCCGTCATTGGTTATTTTACTGCCTAGGTAGCAGAATTCCTTAACTTCATTGACTTCGTGACCATCAATCCTGATGTTAAGTTTCTAGCTGTTCTCATTTCTACTACTTCTCATTACCTTCGTCTTTCTCCGATTTACTCTCAAACCATACTGTGTACTCATTAGACTGTTCATTCCGTTCAGCAGATCATTTAATTCTTCTTCACTTTCACTCAGGATAGCAATGTCATCAGCGAATCGTATCATTGATATCCTTTCACCTTGTATTTTAATTCCACTCCTGAACCTTTCTTTTATTTCCATCATTGCTTCCTTGATGTACAGATTGAAGAGTAGGGGCGAAAGGCTACAGCCTTGTCTTACACCCTTCTTAATACGAGCACTTCGTTCTTGATCGTCCACTCTTATTATTCCCTCTTGGTTGTTGTACATATTGTATATGACCCGTCTCTCCCTATAGCTTACCCCTACTTTTTTCAGAATCTCGAACAGCTTGCACCATTTTATATTGTCGAACGCTTTTTCCAGGTCGACAAATCCTATGAAAGTGTCTTGATTTTTCTTTAGCCTTCCTTCCATTATTAGCCGTAACGTCAGAATTGCCTCTCTCGTCCCTTTACTTTTCCTAAAGCCAAACTGATCGTCACCTAGCGCATTCTCAATTTTCTTTTCCATTCTTCTGTATGTTATTCTTGTAAGCAGCTTCGATGCATGAGCTGTTAAGCTGATTGTGTGATAATTCTCGCACTTGTCAGCTCTTGCCGTCTTCGGAATTGTGTGGATGATGCTTTTCCGAAAGTCAGATGGTATATCGCCAGACTCATATATTCTACACACCAACGTGAATAGTCGTTTTGTTGCCACTTCCCCCAATGATTTTAGAAATCCTGATGGAATGTTATCTATCCCTTCTGCCTTATTTGACCGTAAGTCCTCCAAAGCTCTTTTAAATTCCGATTCTAATATTGGATACCCCATCTCTTCTAAATCGACTTCTGTTTCTTCTTCTATCACATCAGACAAATCTTCACCCTTATAGAGGCTTTCAATGTATTCTTTCCACCTATCTGCTCTCTCCTCTGCATTTAACAGTGGAATTCCCGTTGCACTCTTAATGTTACCACCGTTGCTTTCAATGTCACCAAAGGTTGTTTTGACTTTCCTGTATGCTGAGTCTGTCCTTCCGACAATTATTTCTTTTTCGATGTCTTCACATTTTTCCTGCAGCCATTTCGTCTTAGCTTCCCTGCACTTCCTATTTATTTCATTCCTCAGCGACTTGTATTTCTGTATTCCTGATTTTCCAGGAACATGTTTGTACTTCCTCCTTTCATCAATCAACTGAAGTATTTCTTCTGTTACCCATGGTTTCTTCGCAGCTACCTTCTTTGTACCTATGTTTTCCCTCTCAACTTCTGTGATGGCCGTTTTTAGAGATGTCCATTCCTCTTCAACTGTACTGCCTACTGCGCTATTCCTTATTGCTGTATCTATAGCGTTAGAGAACTTCAAACGTATCTCGTCGTTCCTTAGTACTTCCGTATCCCACTTCTTTGCGTATTGATTCTTCCTGACTAATGTCTTGAACTTCAGCCTACTCTTCATCACTACTATATTGTGATCTGAGTCTATATCTGCTCCTGGGTACGCCTTACAATCCAGTATCTGATTTCGGAATCTCTGTCATTATTAGGAAATAGTTAACTCGGTTCACTTGCACAGAGGCGAGAGAAAGACCACCCAACTTCCCCGAATGTTATGTTATGTGTGAAGATCACGCGAAGTTTTATTCTTTCCTTTTGAATGTACACTTTATTCTAAAATCGTTGTCTTGGAATATTATTTCATAGGAATAGTTATTCTCCCCCCCCCCCCCCCATGAACCATGGACCTTGCCGTTGGTGGGGAGGCTTGCGTGCCTCAGCGATACAGATGGCCGTACCGTAGGTGCAACCACAACGGAGGGGTATCTGTTGAGAGGCCAGACAAACATGTGGTTCCTGAAGAGGGGCAGCAGCCTTTTCAGTAGTTGCAGGGGCAACAGTCTGGATGATTGACTGATCTGGCCTTGTAACATAACCAAAACGGCCTTGCTGTGCTGGTACTGCGAACGGCTGAAAGCAAGGGGAAACTACAGCCGTAATTTTTCCCGAGGACATGCAGCTCTACTGTATGATTAAATGATGATGGCGTCCTCTTGGGTAAAATATTCCGGAGGTAAAATAGTCCCCCATTCGGATCTCCGGGCGGGGACTACTCAGGAGGACGTCGTTATCAGGAGAAAGAAAACTGGCGTTCTACGGATCGGAGCGTGGAATGTCAGATCCCTTAATCGGGCAGGTAGGTTAGAAAATTTAAAAAGGGAAATGGGTAGGTTAAAGTTAGATATAGTGGGAATTAGTGAAGTTCGGTGGCAGGAGGAACAAGACTTTTGGTCAGGTGATTACAGGGTTATAAATACAAAATCAAATAGGGGTAATGCAGGAGTAGGTTTAATAATGAATAAAAAAATAGGAGTGCGGGTTAGCTACTACAAACAGCATAGCGAACGCATTATAGTGGCCAAGATAGACACAAAGCCCATGCCTACTACAGTAGTACAAGTTTATATGCCAACTACCTCTGCAGATGATGAAGAAATAGATGAAATGTATGACGAGATAAAAGAAATTATTCAGGTAGTGAAGGGAGACGAAATTTTAATAGTCATGGGTGACTGGAATTCGTCAGTAGGAAAAGGGAGAGAAGGAAACATAGTAGGTGAATATGGATTGGGGGGAAGGAATGAAAGAGGAAGCCGCCTTGTAGAATTTTGCACAGAGCATAACTTAATCATAGCCAACACTTGGTTCAAGAATCATAAAAGAAGGTTGTATACCTGGAAGAATCCTGGACGTACTAAAAGGTATCAGATAGATTATATAATGGTAAGACAGAGATTTAGGAACCAGGTTTTAAATTGTAAGACATTTCCTGGGGCAGATGTGGATTCTGACCACAATCTATTAGTTATGAACTGCAGATTGAAACTGAAGAAACTGCAAAAAGGTGGGAATTTAAGGAGATGGGACCTGGATAAACTGAAAGAACCAGAGGTTGTAGAGAGTTTCACGGAGAGCATAAGGGAACAATCGACAGGAATGGGGGAAAGAAATACAGTAGAAGAAGAATGGGTAGCTCTGAGGGATGAAGTAGTGAAGGCAGCAAAGGATCAAGTAGGTAAGAAGAAGAGGGCTAATAGAAATCCTTGGGTAACAGAAGAAATATTGAATTTAATTGAGGAAAGGAGAAAATATAAAAATGCGGTAAATGAAGCAGGCAAAAAGGAATACAAACGTCTCAAAAATGATATCGACAGGAAGTGCAAAATGGCTAAGCAGGGATGGCTAGAGGACAAATGTAAGGATGTAGAGGCTTATCTCACTAGGGGTAAGATAGATACTGCCTACAGGAAAATTAAAGAGACCTTTGGGGAGAAGAGAACCACTTGTATGAATATCAAGAGCTCAGATGGCAACCCAGTTCTAAGCAAAGAAGGGAAGGCAGAAAGGTGGAAGGAGTATATAGAGGGTTTATACAAGGGCGATGTACTTGAGGACAATATTATGGAAATGGAAGAGGATGTAGATGAAGACGAAATGGGAGATAAGATACTGCGTGAAGAGTTTGACAGAGCACTGAAAGACCTGACTCGAAACAAGGCCCCGGGAGTAGACAACATTCCATTTGAACTACTGATGGCCTCGGGAGAGCCAGTCATGACAAAACTCTACCATCTGGTGAGCACGATGAATGAGACAGGCGAAATACCCGCAGACTTCAAGAAGAATATAATAATTCCAATCCCAAAGAAAGCAGATGTGAAAATTACCGAACTATCAGTCTAATAAGTCACAGCTGCAAAATACTAACGCGAATTCTTTACAGACGAATGGAAAAACTGGTAGAAGCCGACCTCGGGGAAGATCAGTTTGGATTCCGTAGAAATGTTGGAACACGTGAGGCTATACTGACCTTACGACTTATCTTAGAAGAAAGATTAAGAAAAGGCAAACCTACGTTTCTAGCATTCGTAGACTTAGAGAAAGCTTTTGACAATGTTAACTGGAATACTCTCTTTCAAATTCTGAAGGTGGCAGGGGTAAAATACAGGGAGCGAAAGGCTATTTACAGTTTGTACAGAAACCAGATGGCAGTTATAAGAGTCGAGGGGCATGAAAGGGAAGCAGTGGTTGGGAAAGGAGTAAGACAGGGTTGTAACCTCTCCCCGATGTTATTCAATCTGTATATTGAGCAAGCAGTAAAGGAAACAAAAGAAAAGATTGGAGTAGGTATTAAAATTCATGGAGAAGAAGTAAAAACTTTGAGGTTCGCCGATGACATTGTAATTCTGTCAGAGACAGCAAAGGACTTGGAAGAGCAGTTGAACGGAATGGACAGTGTCTTGAAAGGAGGATATAAGATGAACATCAACAAAAGCAAAACGAGGATAATGGAATGTAGTCGAATTACGTCGGGTGATGCTGAGGGAATCAGATTAGGAAATGAGACACTTAAAGTAGTAAAGGAGTTTTGCTATTTAGGGAGTAAAATAACCGATGATGGTCGAAGTAGAGAGGATATAAAATGTAGACTGGCAATGGCAAGGAAAGCGTTTCTCAAGAAGAGGAATTTGTTAACATCGAGTATAGATTTAAGTGTCAGGAAGTCGTTTCTGAAAGTATTTGTTTGGAGTGTAGCCATGTATGGAAGTGAAACATGGACGATAACTAGTTTGGACAAGAAGAGAATAGAAGCTTTCGAAATGTGGTGCTACAGAAGAATGCTGAAGATAAGGTGGGTAGATCACGTAACTAATGAGGAGGTATTGAATAGGATTGGGGAGAAGAGAAGTTTGTGGCACAACTTGGCTAGAAGAAGGGATCGGTTGGTAGGACATGTTTTGAGGCATCAAGGGATCACAAATTTAGCATTGGAGGGCAGCGTGGAGGGTAAAAATCGTAGAGGGAGAGCAAGAGATGAATACACTAAGCAGATTCAGAAGGATGTAGGTTGCAGTAGATACTGGGAGATGAAGAAGCTTGCACAGGATAGAGTAGCATGGAGAGCTGCATCAAACCAGTCTCAGGACTGAAGACCGCAACAACAACAACAACAGTTATTCTCCCTACCCCACTGTCTATCCTTTCGTATTACCACATTATGGTATGCAACAGTTGGGAATTTTATTTAAAAATAGGAGTATAGCTTAGCCGCTGCATGCTTGCTGTCTGCTGTTGTGCTTTGCAGAATTTTGATTAGGGCCAGATAATTGTTTCACTTTAGCTGCGCATTTAATATAAGCCAAGTTGCATTCAGAGCAGTTACAGTTTAGCTCGGATCAGGTTCTGTTTAGTAAAAGGTTAGCATACGAGTCTAAGTTGGATAACAGTTTGTGGGGACATAGTTTTGGTAATATGTAGACTTTTGTAGAGTGGGAGGTAAAATTGGGCTAAATTCCATACAGAAACAAAAACATAATGGGGAGGTCACACTTTTAGTAAACAGAGGTGAACAATGGGCTCTGCAGTAGAAGACCGTACGTGTTACCATGTCGGTCCAGCAACGCCGTCAATTATTGGAAATGCCGTCAATTATTGGAAATGCAATGGGCACGATGTCATCGAATCTGGATAGAAGATCAATGGGACGTGTCGCCGTGTCGGACAAATCACGTTTCTTGGTACACCAGGTGCAGATATGCCTTCATCGAGGTGGACAGCTGCTCGAAACATAGACGCCGCCGAGGGCACAAGTGGTGGGGGGTAGTATTGCGAGGTGCCGTGGCTAGCAGTGTATTTAACACTAAATTTTTCTAGAATCTTCATATGGAAATGATGCTCTAAGCCCCCCCTTTTCTAACTCCGACTTTTGCTGTTGCACATGGATTGAGAAGAAACGCGAATTGACTGTAATCGACTCTGCAAGTGGAGTAGAAAAGAGTTTGGCACCTGCAATAATTTAATTGGATAGAAATTAATTAGATAAAGGGAAGTTTCATTAACGTAGTGAGAAATGAAAGGGTTGCTCTACCGATTAACAGAATGCAAGTTCTGTCCAAAATAACAATTTGATTTATTATGACTAAACTCAAAATAATAAACAAACCACATGAAACATTTACAATACATCAGATTGGATACTCAAATAAATGCTGTGAAGGTGAAGTTGTCCATAAACTAGATTGTGACATTTATGACCAAGTGGTATGTGGAGCCAATTCCTTGCAACTCAAATCTTAAGAGGAACACCCTGCCAACCCAACATTAATTGCTGCTACAGTAGTGATAACTCAGACAATGAACACCCAAGACAGAATAAAGTTAGAAAAGACGAACAGGCGCGCTCTGCTGAGCTCTGATTATCACCTAGCAAAATTCCCTGATTTGCTGGTGCTGAGGGCGTACATTACCAAGCTGTCTTCTTAATTGCAAGGACACGATCTGGCATACCAGAGGCGATGGCTGGTTGCTTCGACATCCCGTCGTGGTGATGATAATGTCGCGAGTATAGCCCGAAACGAATTCTCCTGGTCTGGTTGTTCCAGACTAAAGACTTCCTACCAATACAAATGCGCCTCTGAGGGAGACGAAGAAGGCTCGCCACACAATCACTGACGGTACAGTGATTTTAACAAGCGAAGTCACACAGTAACTCCGATACAGTCAACTTTAGCCAAAACTGCTCAAGACGGACAACATAGGCCGCTTGTATGCAGAACGCTCAATTGCCAACTGTACTCGGAAAGTTAAGGTGAAGTCAAAACTTCAGCAACTTCGTCTGACAGTTACAATTAAATGGAAGTATATTAGACAGCCAACGGAAGGCGGGCTGTCCAGAGCAGTGAGAGCTCAGTCTTGTAACCTACTCTGCCCGAAAGGTGAGAGCCGACTCTCTCAAGAGCACCCATACAATTTGAACACAGAACATTCCCGCCCCCACGACAGTGGCCGTGGTTAAAACGTTCCAATCAGCAACTCGAACCGGCGGAAAATTCTCTATTGCCGACGCACTACTATACCAATGGAGATACTTGGCGCCAATTTCTGCGCCGATTTTGCTACGTCACGGAGCTATCCCCTGAGCAAGCCAATCAGAGTTATGATTTTTCAGAAAACGCGGGAATTTGCCCGCCAAGACTGCCTGGGAACACAAGTAATTCCCCGCCTCGCTGGTAGCCCACCAGAAAGTGTTTTCACAAAGTTTCTGCGAAGTAACGGAACCTCTAGTCCAGCCGCTCCATCAGGCCCCTGTGGGTGTGTCGCCCCCACACTTATGACAATGTCGGCGTCTGGAAAGCATCCACTCGACTCCCTCACATCCGCCGGCTTAACCCTTTCAAGATCAGCAGAACCCGCCTGTCACCCGACCACCCAGATGACAAGAGACGCTGCTTGGGAAGTCCGTGTGTGAAAGAATAGCAACTTTTCACTGCATGCAATTAGAGAGGAAAATCAAATTACTTAGAGTAAGATAGAAATATGAGGGGGGGGGGGGGGGGGGCCTCATGCCACCTCTCATTATCATGCTACGGGAAAGTTCACTTGGGCTGCTATGGGACCTATGGCAGTAATCGAGTGCACCATGGTATCAGTGGACTATGTTAACATATTGTGGATGACCCACATCCCTTGATGCTCGGTATCCTCCCCGGCGGCGATTACACATTCCAAAAAGATAACTGTCCTCCTTCCAAGGCCACAATCGTGCTACAGTGGTTTGAGGAGCAAGGCAGTGAACTCACATTGATGTGACAGGGAGCAGTTACTTCCATACAATATATACAGCGTGGATCACCTAAAACTTGCACCAAATTCGCCTCATCCGAACCCGATGAAACAATGTGGGATACTATCGCACGCCAGTCAGCGCATACAAACCGTCGGCAGGTACATTCACGAGAACCACGTGATCTACGCGTAGCCACCTGGTGCCATATACCGTCGGAAACCTAGCAAGGAGTTGTCAGACCTATGTCGCGCAGGAATCGCTGCTGTATTGCGCTCCAAAAGTGGACCGAGATGATGTTAAGCAGGTGCTCGTAATGTTTTGGCTCATCACTGTAGACTATGTAAAGTACAAGTACGTGCACGAGAGATCTGTGTCCGCGACCCACTACAGCTCATAGACCATTGTTTTCTGATGAGGTTTCCCAGCTTCAAAAATTATCACTTTTCGGTGACGCACAACATATTAAGCACTGTCTGTTTTCTTGGCAAACAACCTGTAGATACACATTAAAATTAAGAGCTCTTGGTATCCGCGGGAACAAGGCCACAGTTCCTCTCTCTGTTGTCGTAATGCTCTCACTCTACAGGTGTGACGTCCGTACACAGAAAGACCCTCTACTGTATCATTACACAATTACAGAACCATCACTGGCAGCAGTTTCTTCCATAAAATATATACAGCGTGGATCACCCAAAAACTGCGACGCAAATATTGCGGAAACGGAAGGTGCTACTGATGTGCGGTTTTTACAGAATGGATTGGTAGTCAGGGGCTCGTATTGTTAGCCAATACGCAGATTGTAATAATACTTCGAAAGTGTATTTTTTGTACAGACATACACTTTTTGAAAGGGAACAATGCCTATTGACAGTAACAAAGTAAAAGTACGGTAAATTACACTGCTGGACATTAAAATTGCTACACCAAGAAGAAATGCAGATGATAAACGGGTATTCATTGGACAAATATATTATACTAGAACTGACATGTGATTACATTTTCACGCAATTTGGGTGCATAGATCCTGAGAAATGAGTACCAAGAACAACCACCTCTTGCCGTAATAACGGCCTTGGTACGCCTGGGCATTGAGTCAAACAGAGCTTGGTACAGCTGCCCATGCAGCTTCAACACGATACCACAGTTCATCAAGAGTAGTGACTGGCGTATTGTGACGAGCCAGTTCCTCGGCCACCATTGACCAGACGTTTTCAGTTGGTGAGAGATCTGGAAAATGTGCTGGCCAGTGCAGTAGTCGAACATTTTCTGTATCCAGAAAGGCCCGTACAGGACCTTCAACATGCGGTCGTGCATTATCCTACTAAAATGTAGGGTTTCGGAGGGGTCGAAAGAACGGTCGAGCCACGGGTCGTAACACATCTTAAATGTAACATCCACTGTTCAAAGTGCCGTCAATGCGAACAAGAGGTGACCGAGACGTGTAACCAATGGCACCCCATAACATCACGCCGGGTGATACGCCAGTATGGCGATGACGAGTACACGCTTCCAATGTGCGTTCACCGCGATGTCGCCAAACACGGATGTGACCATCATGATGCTGTAAACAGAACCTGGATTCATCCGAAAAAAGGACGTTTTGCCATTCGTGCACTTACGTTCGTCGTTGAGTACACCATCGCACCGCTCCTGTCGGTGATGCAGCGTCAACGGTAACGGCAGCCATGGTCTCCGAGCTGATAGTCCATGGTGCTGCAAACGTCGTCGAACTGTTCGTGCAGATGGTTGTTGTCTTGCAAACGTCCCCATCTGTTGACTCAGGGATCGAGACGTGGCTGCACCATCCGTTACAGCCATGCGGATAAGATGCCTGTCATCTCGACTGCTAGTGAGACGAGGCAGTTGGGATCCAGTACGGCGTTCCGTATTACGCTTCTCAACTCACCGATTCCATATTCTGCTAACAGTGATTGTATCTCGACCAACGCCAGCAGCAATGTCGCGATAAGATAAACCGCAATTGCGATAGGCTACAATCCGACCTTTATCAAAGTCGGAAATGTAATGGTACGCAATTCTCCTCCTTACACGAGGTATCACAACAACGTTTCACAAGGCAACGCCGGTCAACTGCTGTTTGTGTATGAGAAATCGATTAGAAAGTTTCCTCATGTAAGCACGTTGTAGGTGTCGCCACCGGCGCCAACCTTGTGTGAATGCTCTGAAAAGCTAAGCATTTGCATATCACAGCATCTTCTTCCTGTCGGTTAAATTTCGCGTCTGTAGCACCTCATCTTCGTGGTGTAGCAATTTTAATGGCCAGCAGTGTAGAATGTCAGGCAGGGGTGTTTGTTGCAGGCTTCTAGTTCGAAACATTTACGAAATATCGCATTTTGAAAAGTCTCGCACGGAGACTTGTACAATACCTCCGGTAGCACACACTACAGAACAGCACTAGCGCATACACTAGGTACGAGACAAATTAACGTCACAGGTTGTGTTCAGAATGACCACCGGCAGCGGCAATAAACGCTTCCAGTCTGGTATGGAACGACAGCTGCACCACTGCTAGAATCTCAGCCGACATGTCCGAGCAGGCTGCAGTAATACGCCGTTGCATGTTATCGGGTGTAGTTGATTGCCCGTGGAGACAGTGTCTTTCAGCTTTACCCACAGAAAAAATTCTACAGACGTTTAATCCTGGAAACGGACCGGCCAAGATACAGATCCTCTGCGTACAATCCAACGATTTGGAAGCAATCCGTGAAGACATGCTGAAGTATTGCGTGCACTATGGACTGGACAGCCATCATGTTGGTACCACAGATTCCTCCTTGTCTTCAGAGGAACGTCTTCTAGCATCTGTGGAAGATGGTCAGCTAGGAGGCTGCAATACTTGTGCACGTTCAGCATACCGTCCATGAAACACGGGCCTATGAGCTGATGGCTCAGCATCCCACATCACACGACTACAGTCCATAGACGCTGGCGTTTCACCTGACGAAGCCAACCGGGATTGTCAACGGTCCATTAGTACATGTTTCGGCGGTTTACCTATCCATATTTGGTAAACGTGACTTCATCACTAAACAAGATACTTGATACTCTCGGAACATCCTGTCTTAATGCCCATATACAGAAATTATCACGATTCTCATGATCGTTTCCATGCACCTCTTGCTGGAGAAAGACGTGATAGGAATGGAACCTATGTCGATGGAAACGCGTAGGACTCTTCTGCAACAGCAGCAAGAACGTTAATTTCTCCATCTTCTGTTGTCACTTGTTTTCTTCTGTTACGTGGTCTAGGTGTTGCACTACCACTTTCACGTGAATGGTTGATGATGATGATGATGATAAGGTTCCATACTGCTAGACAGAGCGCACGAGACGATGCGAGAGACCCGCACCACCGTACTAGGCAAGGTCCTATGGGAGGTAGTTTGCCATTGCCTTGCTCTGACCGTAAAGGGGATGAATGATGATGATGAGGACGACACAACAACATCTAGTCAATTCGAGGCAGGTGAAAATCCCTGACCCCACCGGGAATCGAATCCGGGACCCCGTGCTCGGGAAGCGAGAGCGCTACCGCGAGAGCACGAGCTGCGGACTGACTGGTTGAAGAGGTTGATAAATAACTGCCGAGATGGTTGACATCTATTGGGATATCTTGCAACATACACGGTAAAAGAATGAATTGCGAACTTCCTTCATACAGCATGAGCATGTCAATTTTTTGAGCATTGATAAATGTCATCGTCCACTCACGACGTAGTGCTTCGGCAGTCACTCACATATCGACTAGCAAGTCGCAATGCACTTCAGGAACACAGAAGTGGCGGCCAGAGTGGCCGATCGGTTCTAGGCGCTACAGTCCGGAACCACTGGACCGCAACGGTCACAGGTTCGAATCCTGCCTCGGGCATGGATGTGTGTGATGTCCGTAGGTTAGTTAGATTTAAGTAGTTCTAAGTTCTAGGGTACTGATGACCTCATAAGTTAAGTCCCCATAGTGCTCAGAGCCATTTGAACCATTTTTTGAACACAGAAGTACACAGTAAGCAAACATAGCAACGTCGTACCTAGCAACTACGCACGTTGAATGGCACAAATAATTGTCGGTGTGGAAACTTTTCAAAATACGATGTCTCGTAAACGGCTCGCACAAACACCACTGATATTCCAATTTACCCAACCTTTAATTTGTTAATGTCAATAGGCATTGCTCCATTTAAAAAAGTTTATATTTGCATAAAAATACACTTTCTAGGTATTAATACAATATGTTTATTTGTTAACAATACGAGCCCCTGACTATCAGTCCATTCTGTGAAAACCGCGCATCAGCGTCTACAGTGAAAATTTTAGGTGATTCACGCTGTGTACGAGTATGTGTACGTAGCGATTTGAAGAGGACGGCGACAGAAAACTAATCGGGAGTATGGCACGTGGCAGACAGTTTCATTGGAAGAATCTTCAGATAATGTCGTCCATCAACAAAGGAAGACGCCTACAAAACACTCCTTCGACCAATACTTGAATACTGATCGTCAGTGTGGGATCGGTACCAGCTATGACTGGTAGACGAAATAGAGAAGATCCAAAGGAAAGCAGTGCATTTCGTTACAGATTCATTTAGTAAACTCGAAAGCATCGCAGAGATGATCAACAAACTCCAGTAACAGACGCTTCAAGAGAGGGAGACATAGCAGTAACCGTTCTTCCCGCTAACTGTTCGCGACTGAAACAGGAAACGGGGGGGGGGGGGGGAGTGACAAAGGTACACGAAGTACCCTCCGGACTATAGATATAGACATAGAATATCAGGGCTCGCTAGCTACATCGCTCGACTTTTCTACCCACCTTGCCTCATTATTTCCAGTGAATCAGCGATTAAATTCGGTTTTTTATGCAAGCGAAGCGTTAAGCACGTTTATGCTCGGCAGTTTGTTTTGGAGATTACCTTCATTGAAACTTATCTTAGTTGCCGTTTCGTAAAACGGGTGTACTACAAAGGAACCTGTTTTGTTTGTGCTGAAGTACAGTTTGTAATAACAGAGCTCTGTTGTAAATGCTGCAACGTAGAAAAGCTGAATGATATCTGCTGAGTATCCGTGCTAGCGAAAGCTTCTCATGTTTAACGCTTCGACTATAAATCTCCATCACACTAAATAGAGAATTATCAGGAGGCTTTTCTCCATTTTACTTCATGCTGTGCCGAAAGCCACAAACGACAAGAGAAAAACATAATGAACATAAAGTGCAAAACAGAACGTGGTAATCCTGCTAGCAGAACAAACCCCAACTCAATATGAAACAAATTCTGAGACCATTAGGCAGCAACTCAGAGATGAATCGCGTGAGTATAACAAAGAAGACAAATCATTTTCATAGCAATAGGTTGGTCGCCAATGGTGGCGGCGTATTTATTCCAGACAAGAACTGGATTATATCAAGCGAGGATGTCATGGAACCCGAGTATGAAATTGTAATCGGATGCTTTTATAGACCGCCTGTATCAAGAGCTGTAGTGGTAGAGCGCTTCAGAGAGAACTTACAGAATATCGTTAATAATTTTCCTGAACATACTGTTGTAATGGTGGGAAGGGAGAGGGCGGGGGAGGCGACTTGAACTTGACAGGTGTAGACGACGGAGAACCATGATATCAAAACTGCTGCTAGAGATTGGGATCAGTGTGACATTGTTCTGTTCATGTCATTGTGTGACATTGTTCTGTTTATGTCATTTGGTTTTTGTATGTCATCGATATCCACATCGGAGAGAGAGGAAGTTAGGTTACTGTTAAACAACCTTTGGCCTTTACCTCAGCGCAGTCTGATACATTGTTAGTTGAAGTGTTGCGGGTGATGGACGTCTGCAGTAGTGCTGTGTTGACTTGTGATTGTATGTTAGATAAAAAATATTGTAAAAAATAAGATGTTATTTTGCAATAGAAGGAGTTTGAGGTAAGACTTCAGCACTGCGCAGCTATGAAAGATTATTGTCAGCTAGTTAACTTGCTTAGAGTTGAGAGAAAGATGACCCTCCGCCAACCCCCCCCCCCCCAATTTCCTTAGTCACGCACTAACATATTAATTGATTAAGCTGTTTGATTTTATAGAAATTCTCTGTTAACATTACATTCTCTTTAAAAAATTGTTCACTCCGTTAAGTCTAGTACTGTTCAGGCCTAGGTTATGTGTAAAGATCACGCGCAGATTTACTCTATCTTTTTGTATATATACAGGGAAAGAAATACAGTAGAAGAAGAATGGGTAGCTTTGAGGGATGAAGTAGTGAAGGCAGCAGAGGATCAAGTAGGTAAAAAGACGAGGGCTAGTAGAAATCCTTGGGTAACAGAAGAAATATCGAATTTAATTGATGAAAGGAGAAAATATAAAAATGCAGTAAATGAAGCAGGCAAAAAGGAATACAAACGTCTCAAAAATGAGATCAACAGGAAGTGCAAAATGGCTAAGCAGGGATGGCTAGAGGACAAAGGATGTAGAGGCTTATCTCACTAGGGGTAAGATAGATACTGCCTACAGGAAAATTAAAGAGACCTTTGGAGATAAGAGAAACACTTGTATGAACATCAAGAGCTCAGATGGAAACCCAGTTCTAAGTAAAGAAGGGAAAGCAGAAAGGTGGAAGGAGTATATAGAGGGTCTATACAAGGGCGATGTACTTGAGGACAATATCATGGAAATGGAAGAGGATGTAGATGAAGATGAAATGGGAAATACGATACTGCGTGAAGAGTTTGACAGAGCACAGAAAGACCTGAGTCGAAACAAGGTCCCCGGAGTAGACAACATTCCAGTGGAACTACTGACGGCCTTGGGAGAGCCAGTCCTGACAAAACTCTACCATCTGGTGAGCAAGATGTATGAAACAGGCGAAATACCCTCAGACTTCAAGAAGAATATAATAATTCCAATCCCAAAGAAGGCAGGTGTTGACAGATGTGAGAATTACCGAATAATCAGTGTAATAAGCCACAGCTGCAAAATACTAACACGAATTCTTTACAGACGAATGGAAAAACTAGTAGAAACCGACCTCGGGGAAGATCAGTTTGGATACCGTAGAAATACTGGAACACGTGAGGCAATACTGACCTTACGACTTATCTTAGAAGAAAGATTAAGGAAAGGCAAACCTACGTTTCTAGCATTTGTAGACTTAGAGAAAGCTTTTGACAATGTTGACTGGAATAATCTCCTTCAAATTCTAAAGGTGGCAGGGGTAAAATACAAGGAGCGAAAGGCTATTTACAATTTGTACAGAAAACAGAAGATGGCAGTTATAAGAGTCGAGGGACATGAAAGGGAAGCAGTGGTTGGGAAGGGAGTAAGACAGGGTTGTAGCCTCTCCCCGATGTTATTCAATCTGTATATTGAGCAAGCAGTAAAGAAAACAAAAGAAAATTTCGGTGTAGGTATTAAAATCCATGGAGAAAAAATAAAAACTTTGAGGTTCGACGATGACATTGTAATTCTGTCAGAGACAGCAAAGGACTTGGAAGAGCAGTTGAACGGAATGGATGGTGACTTGAAGGGAGGATATAAGATGAACATCAACAAAAGCAAAACGAGGATAGTGGAATGTAGTCGAATTAAGTCGGGTGATGTTGAGGGTATTAGATTAGGAAATGAGACACTTAAAGTAGTAAAAGAGTTTTGCTATTTGGGGAGCAAAATAACTGATGATGGTCGAAGTAGAGAGGATATAAAATGTAGACTGGCAATGGAAAGCGTTTCTGAAGAACAGAAATTTGTTAACATCGAGTACAGATTTAAGTGTCAGGAAGTCATTTCTGAAAGTATTTGTATGGAGTGTAGCCATGTATGGAAGTGAAACATGGACGGTTAATAGTTTGGACAAGAAGAGAATAGAAGCTTTCGAAATGTGGTGCTACAGAAGAATGCTGAAGATTAGATGGGTAGATCACATAACTAATAAGGAAGTATTGGTTCAAATGGCTCTGAGCACTATGGGACTCAACTGCTGTGGTCATAAGTCCCCTAGAACTTAGAACAACTTAAACCTAACTAACCTAAGGACAGCACACAACACCCAGCCATCACGACGCAGAGAAAATCCCTGACCCCGCCGGGAATCGAACCCGGGAATGAGGAAGTATTGAATAGGATTGGGGAGAAGAGAAGTTTGTGGCACAACTTGACCAGAAGAAGGGATCGGTTGGTAGGACATGTTCTGAGGCATCAAGGGATCACCAATTTAGTATTGGAGGGCAGCGTGGAGGGTAAAAATCGTAGGGGGAGACCAAGAGATGAATACACTGAGCAGATTCAGAAGGATGTAGGTTGCAGTAGGTACTGGGAGATGAAGAAGCTTGCACAGGATAGAGTAGCATGGAGAGCTGCATCAAACCAGTCTGGGGACTGAAGACCACAACAACAACACAACTTCATTCTAAAATCATCGTCTTGCCACATCGTTTCATAGAAGTAGTTACTCTCCCCATCCCACTGCTTGTCATTACGAATTACGACATGCAACAGTTCGAATATGTATTTAGAAACAGAACTCTAGCTTAGCCGTTGGCTGCTTGCTGTTTACTGTCGTAATTTCGGGAAATCCGCAATGATGTTGTCAAGACGCGAGATAAGTGGAAATTTTGATTACAGCGAGATAATTGTTTCCCTTCAGTTGCGCATTTAACGTAAAACAAAGTTGCATTCAGACCAGATACAGTTCAGTTCATATTAGCCCCTGTTTAGTAAAAGTTAAGCATACAGGTTTAAGTTGAGTAACACTTTGCGGGGGACAGTTTTCGGCAATACGTAGATTCAAAGAGTGGGACGTAAATATGTTTTTGCCTAAGAAGAGTGACAGGATACAAACTGAGTAGTCAGCATTATATACTCACTGATGAGCACGAAGATGC
Source organism: Schistocerca cancellata (assembly GCF_023864275.1). NCBI lineage: Eukaryota > Metazoa > Arthropoda > Insecta > Orthoptera > Acrididae > Schistocerca > Schistocerca cancellata. Next base: position 73,983,120 of record NC_064631.1, read on the forward strand.
AGAACACAAATGGAAAAAATTCAAAGGCATCGTGCTATATGCCTTCGACAAGTATGTTCCGAGTGATGTCTTAAGGGATTGGAAAGACCCACCGTGGCTTAACAGCCGTGCTAGAAAACCGCTCCGTGAAGAAAGAACTTCATCCGAGATCATAACAAGTCAAAACCTAGCTGACGAAAAAAAAGGTGAACTAAGTGAAAATGAGCGTAAGGAAAGCAATGACACAAGCGTTCAGTGACTTTGAAAGTAAAATTTTGTCAACCGATCTGAATAAGAATCGTAAGAGATTTTGATCTAATGTAAAACCAGTAAGCGGTTCGAAACCATCTGATCTTTGACTCAGAGACCATACTGGCACCGAAACGAAAGATAACAGACAGCAGGTGTCTTCCTTAATTGTTCCACTGCGGGAGGTCGTAACACAGACCTTTCTTTCAATCATCGTCCGAACATCGAAATGGCAGATATTGAGATAGCCGATTGCGGAATAGAAAAGCAACTACTGTAGCTTAGTAGCGGCAAAACATCAGGACTGGGTGAAATACATTCTATAAAGATTATGAGAAAGAACGTGCTCCCCTTCTAGCAGTAGTTTATGGTACCTCGCTGGAGCAACGAAGGGTACCTGTTGTTGTTGTGGTCTTCAGTCCTGAGACTGGTTTGATGCAGCTCTCCATGCTACTCTATCCTGTGCAAGCTTCTTCATCTCCCAGTAGCTACCGCAACCTACATCCTTCTGAATCTGCTTAGTGTATTCATCTCTTGGTCTCCCCCTACGATTTTTACCCTCCACGCTGCCCTCCAATACTAAATTGGTGATCCCTTGATGCCTCAGAACATGTCCTACCAAACGATCCCTTCTTCTGGTCAAGTTGTGCCACAAACTCCTCTTCTCCCCAATTCTATTCAGTACCTCCTCATTAGTTATGCGATCTACCCATCTAATCTTCAGCATTCTTCTGTAGCACCACATTTCGAAAGCTTCTATTCTCTTCTTGTCCAAACTATTTATCGTCCATGTTTCACTTCCATACATGGCTACACTCCATACAAATACTTTCATAAATGACTTACTGACACTTAAATCTATACTCGATGTTAACAAATTTCTCTTCTTCAGAAACGCTTTCCTTGCCATTGCCAGTCTACATTTTATATCCTCTCTACTTCGACCATCATCATTTATTTTGCTCCCCAAATAGCAAAACTCCTTTACTACTTTAAGTGTCTCATTTCCTAATCTAATACCCTCAACATCACCCGACTTAATTCGACTACATTCCATTATTCTCGTTTTGCTTTTGTTGATGTTCATCTTATATCCTCCCTTCAAGACACCATCCATTCCGTTCAACTGCTCTTCCAAGTCCTTTGGTGTCTCTGACAGAATTACAATGTCATCGGCGAACCTCAAAGTTTTTATTTCTTCTCCATGGATTTTAATACCTACTCCGAATTTTTCTTTTGTTTCCTTTACTGCTTGCTCAATATACAGATTGAATAACATCAGGGAGAGGCTACAACCCTGGAAGGGTACCTAGCGACTGGAAAAAAGCGGAGGTCATTAACGTTTCTCATGAAGGTCCGCTGGACAGATGCACACAGTAATTGTAGACCTATATCATTGACACCAATCTGTTGTAGGATTATGGAACACGATTTCCACTCAACAACTGTGACGTTTTTGGAGAACGAAAATCTCCCCTATAAAAATCAACATGGATTCCGCAAACAGAGAACTTGGGAAACTCAGTTCGCTCTGTTCCTCCATGAGATCCATAGCGCTGTAAATATCGGTGCTCAGGTTGACGCTGCGTTCCTTGATTTCACGAAGGCATTTGATACCGTCTCGCACTGCCGTTTAGCCAAAACAAACACAAGCTTATAGAGTTATCGGACCGGATTTGCGACTGGATTCAAGACTTCCTTGCAGACAGAACGCGAAACGTCGTTCTTAAGGCAACAAAATCGACAGATGTAAAGATGATTTCCGGGGTATCCCAAAATGGTTCAAATGACTCCAAGCACTATGGGACTTAACATCTGAGGTCATCAGTCCCCTAGACTTAGAACTACTTAAACCCAACTAACCTAAGGACAACACACACATGCATGCCCGATGCAGGAATCGAACCTGCGACCGTACCAGCAGCGCGGTTCCGGACTGAAGCGGCTAGAATCGCACGGATGCAGCGGCCGGCCAAGGGAGTGTGATAGGACCGTTATTGTTTACAATGTATGTAAATGATTTAGTAGAAGGCTTTGGCTGCTCTGTTTGCAGATGATGCGCTTGTCTATAACAAAGCAGCAATACCAGAGGACATTATCGATTTGCAGGACGACCTGCAGAAATTAATGAATGGTGCAGGCTGTGGCAGTTGACCCTGAGCGTATACAAATGTAACGCATTACGCATACGTGGAAAATGAAATCCGCTATTTTACACCTACACTATTTATGATAAATTGCTGGAATACAGTATCTATTGTAAAATATCTAGGAGTGACTATCCAGAGCGACATTAAGTGGAGTGACTACATAAGACAAATAGTAGGAAAAGCAGATGTCAGGCTGAGATACATAGGAAGAATCTGAAGAAAACTCATCCACGAAGCAAGTGGCTTATAAGACGCTTGTTCGATCGATTCTTGAGTATTTTTCATCAATATTGGATCCTTAGCAGGTAGGTCTGATGGACGACTTATAAAAGATTCAACGAACATCTGCGTGTTTAGTCACGGGATCGTTTAGTCAGAACAAGAGCGTTACCGAGATGGTCAACAAATTCCAGTGGCAGACATTGCAAGAGAGGTGTTGTACATCACGGAGAGGTTTACTATTGGGAGCAATTTGCAAGGAAGAGTCTGATAACATATTGCCGGCCGGAGTGGCCGAGCGGTTCTAGGCGTTGCAGTCTGGAGCCGCGCGACCGCTAGAGTAGCAGGTTCGAATCCTGCCTCGGGCATGGATGTGTGTGATGTGCTTAGGTTAGTTAGGTTTAAGTAGTTCTAAGTTCTAGGGGACTGATGACCTCAGAAGTTAAGTCCCATAGTGCTCAGATCCATTCTCATAACATATTACTTCCTCCCACATACATCTTGCGTAATGATCACGACGAGAAAATTCGAGAAATGTAAGCCAATATAGATGCTTACTGTCAGTCATTCTCCCCAAGGGCCATCTGCGAACAGAAAAGGGTAGGGGGGGGGGAGGGTTATCAGTGGTACAGGGAGTACGCTCTGCTACGCGCCAGTAGGTGGCTTTCGGAATATGATGCAAATGTCGCGATACGGCAACACTACAATTACTGTCAGTGCAGACACGTAAAAAAGCAGTATTCAAAATTATTATAAACAAGAGAAATAAAAATCAAACTAATATTCGTGAAAGAAAAAGTGTATAGTCCTGATTAAGCCTCTTCACGAACTTAGAAAATACCTCAGATGATAAATAATGAAAAGTTTAGTAACAAATGTACATAAAGTTCTCAAGGAATCGAAATTTACTCCGATAGAATTGCGAATGGAAAAAAAATGATCCTGAAGGTGAAAACTAGAACAGAATACTTCTCGTTGATCGTACTACAGTACTACACTCTGTCGGGCAGGAGGAACAGACGAAAAGCGTAGCTACCGGCTTATGAAGCTCATGTCAATCTCTGCTGAGTGAATTTCTTATCTCGTAGCAGATTTCTTGGGAATTCTTGCAATGCACGCTTGTTATGAGGTAATGGTGGACTGCTCATGAATAATGACTACAGCAGATCATCACGAACTAAAGAGTTCAGTCTTCGCCGGCCAGTGTGGCCGAGCGGTTCGAGGGACCTCAGTCAGGGACCGCGCGACCGCTACGGTAGCAGGTTCGAACCCTGCCTCGGGCATGGATGTGTGTGATGTCCTTAGGTTATTTAGGTTTACGTAGTTCTAAGTTGTAGGGGACTGATGACCTCAGATATTAAGACCCATAGCGCTCAGAGCCATTTGAACCATCTGAGGTCAGTCTTCATCAAAGATTGGTCTACCTGAGCGTGCCAAGTGATCAGAACCAAGTGGTCCTGCTTAAAGGAAAGACCCAATGAATGTGCCACTTCCTCCTCCTTTTGATTACACAAAAGAGAAGAATGCTGTTGTTTTCACCCTCGATGTTTTTTTCTTAGTAAGCGAAATATAGCACAAATTTCCTTCATATCTGTAAAATTCGGAACATATGTGCAATCAAAATATAAGAAATAATACATAACTATCGACATAATATAACACACCAGGTACTGGGGACCCACGTTACCCTGGGAACTAATAAAAAAAATGGACGTCAGCAATCTAATAATAATTGCTGGCAGTGCGGTTTTGCTTTTGCTGCGTCACGTGTTACAACATAACGTGTTCCGCCTGCAACTTTCCTTCCGCTATTGCTCTTATAGTCTGAGATGAACTCTGTTACGTATGTTAAGTGTTGTATTCTATGGTTTATGAGTCAGTTGTTACTAATTGCTCTCGCTAGTCTTCACCAGAGATATTTCAGTATTCCAGTTTCGGAGTAATACTTGATTTTCTCATTGGTTCTGTGCGTTTTCGTACCCACATCATGTCTTAGCTGTTGTTGTAAGATTTCTGTATCACCTGTGTAGGCAAGGTATTCTATTCGGATAGGTAAGTAACAAACTTGTATCGAAGCACAGGCTTAGATACAAGTTTGTTAGTTGCGTATCATTTTTACTGTGCTTCGTTTACTACATTCTTCAAATTTTTCTGTGGAATATAGAACAGCTGAAAATAAATTCTGTCTGATTCTTGAAGTTGAATATTGTACTTGCAAATGTCTCATTGGTGACATGACCGTTCTGGAGTAAATTTTGCTTCCAGAGAATATATTTTTTACGGTTCATCTTTGTGACCAGGACAGCTGGCTTTCTTAAAGTAGGCTAACAGCGAGTATTTCACCCTTGTTAAAATCATCTGCCTCTACCAGCTATACACGTTGTTTGTTGTAACATGTGAAACGTCCCCTTAGAAAAATTATACATGACTGTGCTTAAACTGACACACAAAATTTTTTGAGCGCAACGCAATCTGACTTTCAGTAATCCCTGACTAAATTAACCTATACGTTTCACAAATCACTTACCTCACCAAAAATCTTCGTTGCTCGAACTACTGCAATACAGCGAGCGTTACTACTGCCAGCTAAATAAAAGATTCAAACTACGGAAGGCACTAACTACTGATAGGCATAGTTCGCAAATGAAAGATTTTAATAGAGAACAAACAATGTATTTACCTTAATAGTCATAATATATATAGCAGTTCATGACATCCATTCTTACAAATGTACTGTTTCTCTCACTTCCCCACATCCACCACTGCTGGTGGCTCGCCTCCAACTGCGCAACGCTACGCGCTATTAACATCCAGCTGCCCAACCCTACAATGGCAGACAACAACGCAAACTAACCACAGACTGCACACAGCACAGCCAGTGATTTTCATACAGAGCGCTACGTGGCGTCACCAATAAGAAAACCTAAACAGCCTACTTACACATGAGCCCATTAAAGTCTCGAAAACAACTCATCGATCGAAAAAAAAAATGTTCTAAGTGGGAAGTTTGCAGCAACAGCGGGGATATCTCTCTGTACTACAACTGCGCACCTCCTATCACTCCTCCTTGGACGGGGTCAACTATGTATTGTCAAATGCGAACCCGCTCCACTTTTTGTTGCGTATTCGGATTCTACGCCGCAAAATACATATAATTTACTCAAACCGTTTGTTCCCCATTCGTGGTGGAGGGCGCTGTAATCGACGAATATCAGTTGTGCATGTTTTTGCAATTCAAGACCGACGCATTTAATCCTACATTTAATTTGCGACTTAAACGTAAACCTTTGTGTTCTATCTGTTGGTACTGATGTTTAAACGTCACTAGTGTGTTCAAATGTGATTGTATAGTACAAACAACATGGCTAGACATTAGCATTTCTGGCAAACAAGTTACTTGTATGACAACGCAGTTTTGTGTTCCCTACGGGGTTGAGTGTGGTGAGTCCCCAAACCATGGGAGTGCTTGATTTCGGTGGGCGCTCTCTAAGGCTCGTTTCACACTGGGACACTTGTGACGGTCACCGGTGGCTGTGGCGAACACTCCTGGGCCACTGGTGTCCCACACTGCAGCTATTGCCAACTGATTAGTTGGTGAAATGGACTCGAGCGAGGAGGAACTGTTGTTAGTACTTGTAATGAGGAGGAGGAGGAGAATGAAGACAAAACGTTCATTACACATACATCCACTGCTACGTGATCGGCTGGAGAAAGGATTGTATTACACCCTTTATGACGATCTGAGACAATCTGAGAAGAAGTTTTTTCAGTATTTTCGAATGTCAAAAACTTCATTTGATGAACTACTAGTATTCTCCTTGTAGGTTATTAACCTATATAACCTATATTAACCTATATAAATATATTTCGCTATTCTTGTGGTCCGAAAAATACGGTATTAAAGTGAAAAAAGAATATAGAACTTACCAATTTTGTTTCTTTCATCTATGCTCTTTTCATCGAAATCAGGCACAAACTTCGTAATAATTTCTTGCCACGCTTTTATTTTCATGACTTCGTTACTGTAGTCATCGCTTTTCATATCCCAAATAACGGGACAACTTTCCACTTCACTTATAAAATCTTCTGTGTTGATGAACTCTAAACTCATGGCTGCACTATGTGGAGAACCACTGGGCTCAGCAACGGCTGCCTGTCTGTTAGCAACTCTGGAATGCCATGTCTGTGATCGGTGTCCCAGTGTGAACACTCCTATACAGGCTAATGCATGTCCGGCGGTGACCGCAGCGAACACAGTGTCCGTGTCCGTCACATGTGGCGAGGGTGAGTCACTACTGGGTCACCGTGACTCAGTGCAGTGTCCCGGTGTGAATGCTCCAATTCAAACGAAGGTATCTCTGTCAGTGACCGTCACCGGTGACCGTCACAAGTGTCCCAGTGTGAAACACCGTCATCATGGTGGCGGATTTCGCTGTGTGTTACCGTCCAACCGCCGGTAACTCTCGCGCTGTCCTTTACGCGGCTACCGGCGGAATACTAGCCACAACCTCTGTAATAAAATGAAATGTCCATGAAGTGACGGAGAAAGGCGCACCTGCCGTGGATATTCAGCGAAATCGAGCACCCAGTGGTGAGAGGCAAGGGAACTCAACGAAATCTATCATCCCGATGGGAACTGAAAATGTCGTTCCTGGATCGCGCTAAAGGTAAGTTTCTAACCAGACATTGAAACAGCTAACCGTATTTTACTGTACAACCAAATCTGCAACAGTCTAGGAACGTTTGAACATCAGTACCAACCATTGCAACACAAAGGTTTACATCTACATCATAAATGAAATTTAGAATCACATGCGTCGGTTCTTAATAGTAGAAAAAGGCACACTTGATATATGTCGATTACAGCGCCGACTGCCACGAATGGAAAACAATGGTTTGAGTAAACCGCACGTATTTTTTGTCGTAGAATCCGAATATGCGATAACGACGAGGGGTTCCTATTTGAAAATGCAAAGTTCACCCCGCACAGACAGGGTGGGTGGTTATGTGGTGGCCAGTTGTAGCACAGACTAATACCAACTTTTGGCTTAGAAATTTTTTTTCGTACGTTGCGTCGTTTTCGAGATATTTAGTTGTCTCGGGTTAAAACAAACAATCTGTGTAATGCATAACCTGGAGTCGAACATGAGATATGAGCAAACACAAACTAACACAGTTACTGTAGAAGAGTCCACGTATTCAAAATAGGGATTCTGCCACGGGAAGCTACACGAAAAGTTGGGGTAGAGGATCAAACACACGTGCACATAAATCAGCTCGGATATTTAGAATCTAAATGGCATGAAACTGAAATATAAAAAGGGCTCGCGAAGGCAAAACTTCCAGATGTCCTGACTGACCGATGATATGTCTAATGTTGGAGAAATTTACAGCAGCTACTGTTCTGCCTCATTTTCAACGTAGCAGTTAGGTTCAAATGGCTCTGAGCACTATGGGACTTAACATCTATGGTCATCAGTCCCCTAGAACTTAGAACAACTTAAACCTAACTAACCTAAGGACAGCACACAACACCCAGTCATCACGAGGCAGAGAAAATCCCTGACCCCGCCGGGTATCGAACCCGGGAACCCGGGCGCGGGAAGCTAGAACGCTACCGCACGACCACGAGCTGCGGACGTAGCAGTTAGGCAACATGTTCCATCGTCACAGTCTCCTTTTCCGCCTCCCTTCTTCCTCTGGTTGCCGCAATCCTCAATTTCAAATAGGTTTCTTATAACCAGGACAATAATTCCTACTGAAGTCATTCGCTACTAGTGAATACAAATCAGCAATTTTCTCGCAACTTTCATGTTTACTGCAATATTTTTGCTTGCTTTATCTTGCACTTGCACCCGCGTCACTTTTTACTCTTAGTTAACACTCATCCTGTGTGTTTAAGATAACATGCCTCTCCCAGACGAAGATCGTGAATAGGTATGCAGCTGGCTCTACATCTTGGCACGCAGTTTCAGCCCCTTGTTTGCCGATGATGCAGTGATGTAAGGCAAGGTGTCGAAGCTGAGTGACTGTAGCAAGATACAATACGACTTATACGAAATTGCCAATTGGTGTGATGAATGCCAGCTAGCCATAAACGTGTAAAATGCAAGTTAATGCGAATGAGTAGAAAGATCGAACTTGTAATGTTCGGATACAGTATTACTAGCGTTCTGTTTGATATAGTCAAGCCTTTAAATATCTGGGCATAACGTTGTAAAGCGATGTGAGATAGAACGAGCATGTGAGAACTGTGGTAGGGAAGGCGAAAAGTCGACTTCGGTTTATTGGGAGAATTTTAGGAGAGAGTGGTTCATCTGTACACAAGACCGCATATAGCACGCTGATGATACCTATTCCTCAGTACTGCTCGAGTACTTGGTATCCGTACCAGGTCGGACTGAAGGAAGACATCGAAGTAGTTCAGAGGCGGGCTGCTAGGTTTGTTACCGGTAGGTTTGAAAAACACGTGTAACGGAGAAGTTACGGGAACTCAAATGGGAATCCCCGGACGAAAGATGATGATCTTTTCGAGAACCACTGTTGAGAAAATTTAGAGGACAGGCATTTGAAGCTGACTGCAGAACGATTACACTGCAGCCAACATACATTGCGCATAAAGACCACCAAGACAAGATACGAGACATTAGGGCTCATACGGGCGGATAGTCGTTTTTCCCTCGCTCTGTTTGCGAGTGGAACAGAAAACGAAATGACAAGTAGTGGTATAGGGTACCCTCCGCCAAGCACCGCACGTGGTTTGCGGAGTATCGGTGTAGATGTAAGTGTAGATTCTTGCTCTTGGAGGCATTACTGTATTCCTGAGTTGAGTGATGCCAGAACAGCAGATAGACTATGACGTCACGAAGTAGAATGAGGCAATTACGGCCAATGGCGCTACCGTGATGCAGCGCTCGTTGGAAACTACGCCAGAAGAAACTCCTTAGGCTCTGAACGACTGCTGCAGAGATAGCTAGAGGGCATTATCCTCTTGTCTGTGCGCCAAGCCACTTCACTTTCATTTATTTACAGTTACTAAATTAATCTTCAGGTATAGTCCGAAATGGTACCTGAGATCGTCCCTGTACTGTAATACTGTGACGAAGTTAGAACATCATTTTACTTTTAAATTTGGATAAACAGTTAATTGTCTGAGGTGAGACTAATAACTTCGTACGTCATCCGCAGTGTAACGAATGACCGTCCAGCGAAGTGGTTACGCCAAACCAGTCAGTGTTAAGCCCGATGGCATGGCATTAGGAAGCGCAGATTATGAGTTCAGAGATATTTAATTTGTGTTATGATATGTTAATAACATTTATTATTCAGTTAGAAAGTGATGAAGGACAGAATTTTTATTATTTACATTGATCGATGATTATCGTGTGAATTTGATAAGCATGTGCACTATCGCGCAACACAGAACTCAGTTTGCAATTTTATCTGGTTGAATATCTTTAAAAACAACTGGGATCCCTATGAAATGCTGACTTCATTATTTCCAGTGTAGGAATAGGCACAGTACTATTTACCATAAAGGAGACACGTCAAGTTGCAGACAAGAACTTTTAAAAGACACTCACAGTGGACCCGGGTTTGATTCCCGGCCGAGTTGGATATTTTCTCTGCGTGTGGACTGGGTGTTGTGTTGTCATCATCATCATTCCATCATCGCCGACACGTGAGTGTTTGTGTGTGTGTGTGTGTGCGCGCGCGCGCGCGCGCGCGCGCGTGTGTGTATGTGTGTGTGTGTGTGTGTGTGTGTGTGTGTGTTTACTGATGAAGGCTGGATCCGAAATGAAATAATCGTGTGGCATTGACGGCCGGGCGCCCCAACCGGGGAAAGTTCTGCCGCCGAGTTGCAAATCTTATTTCAAGCGATTCCACACTGGTCGACTTGTGTGTCGGTGATGAAATGATGATGAGGACAACACAACACCCCGTCCACGTGTGGAGAAAATCTCCAACCCAGCCGGAAATAAAACCCTGGCCCGCTGTGTTCAAATGGTTCAAATGGCTCTGAGCACTATGGGACTCAACTTCTGAGGTCATCAGTCCCCTAGAACTTAGAACTACTTAAACCTAACTAACCTAAGGACATCACACACATCCATGCCCGAGGCAGGATTCGAACCTGCGACCGCAGCCGTCTCGCGGTTCCAGACTGTAGCGCCTAGAACCGCGCGGCCACTCTGGCCGGCGGCCCGGTGTGTCTTTTAATCGTGCCTATCTGCAACTTGACGTGTCCTCTTTATGGTAAGTAGCAATCTACCGTTTCCTATATTGTTGATATTCCTGCCTGGAGTTTCCACTGTTTGACTTCATTGTTTAGATGAAATAAATGCCGTTAGGAACAAGTTCAGCACTCTATCGCCTAGGGAGCTATATTACTTTTAACGCAGATAACGATGTAGATACTTTATAACAGATTTCAGAGTAGTCCTGTATGTGGCACTGTAAGCAGAACATTAAAAGATACGCGAAGAGACACAAAACTGAAATTCCATAATGTGATTCACGTACCTGTTGTACTGTGTGGTACTGAAATCTGGATTATGGAGAGGAAAGGTTTTGAGCGTGTTCAGGCGGTTGAAACGAAATTATTACGAGCTGACTAAAATTACACTAACAAGGGAATGGTCAGACTTGTCATGTCGAAACCTGTGTTGCTTTTTTTACCACTGTGAGTTAACATTGCAAGAAGTCTGTATGCAGAATTTTAGCTGCTGACATGACCTGGAAGTCTGTAAACAATTTTATGAAGTAAGACATTATTGTCGCATGGTTTCCACGCTTATAACTGCCTCTTGTACAACCCTGACCTCTCTCGCTACGTTATACCAACGCCATCTAGGGACAAGGTGGCGTTAGCTACGCGCCGCTCTCTTGTCACAGCGGTGAGAGAGCTGATTCCCCCAGTGAAAGCGATCGTATGATAATTAAACATTCGTTGACAAATATGGCTGATATGTTATCTACGACATTCTTTCCAAATAGCTATGAAATAGACACAAATAAATATACGGTTTAGAACACGTCCAAATTTTATTTCTTGTAATTACCGCAAAAATGCGAAACATTGATACATTGTTCAAAACATAGGTTTTTTGTGCACCAAGAACATACAAGTAAAGACGACATATGACAGCCCTGCGAATCACAGACGTTGTTAGATGTCCGTAGACAAAACTGGGCTGGTGTTAGGAATGAATCAGGCATATTTCGAGGAGTGCCACGCATATTTAATCAAATTCTGAAATCGTGGGGAGGAAAATTGATAATGTACTACTGATTGCAGCTTGAAAATATTGTCACGGTGATAGACAGGAAATTGCAGTGATCAGCACTCAATAATTTTCTCTGTTAGTTTTCTGTAAAATGCCTTCCACTGGCGGAAAAATTCTCTGTCTACAGGTTGAATTACGTTGGTCGTGCCTGGTGGAATCTGAAGCATCTCTACTTCTTTGTCAGGGTGGGCTCGAAATACAGCTTTTAATGAATCAGACCTTTTATGACCTGACCACGAATCTAGAAGGAGAAGAGATTTGTTCCCGCAGAACGGAAGAAAAGCATGACGTATGAAAAGTGTAACATTTTCGTTTGCCATTTTTCCAGACTTCGATGCGTCTACTACAAGACTGTTTGCGTAGAACATTGTTCTTTTGACACGTGGTCCAAAACGTCCAGTTGGTTCTTGAAGACACACATAAATTTTAGGCAGCAATGAACCATCCAGACTAATTATGGGCATTATAGTGTATGAATGGGTGAGTGCAGTCGTGGACTGCGCAATCGCCTTAATATGTTTTTCCCGTTTGAATGACAGTGTTCTTTTCGCACGCATTTCTTTTTGAAAACCTGACTGATCTGCATTGTACACGTATGATTCACTAAAACTAGCGATCTTATTTTTTGCATTCGTAAGAAAAGCTTCATCATTTCGATTTGTGTCACTTCATTTTCCGACCTGTTTCTCGATACAAATTTTGTTATTTTTCTTGCCACAATTTTATGTGATCTTTTGAAGCGACTAATCCAACTTTGAGAAGCTGTAAATTCTTTAGCGCCTATCGCGTTGGCAATCTCTAACGCCCAGTCACTCAAAGTTGTATTGTTCACACCAAATGACTGTTGTCTGTCATCGGTAAATAACTCAAAAAGTCGCGCAGTTATCTCCGTCGCAATTTCCAGTCGACTATTACGTCGTCGAGCGACTTGCTTTTTCCATCTATACAATTCACGTTAAGAACGGACAAAGCGATACTTATTTTGAACAGTACTGACACGTAGGCGTTTCTTACCACTTTCGTTCAACCAATACGTCATCGCTTTTTCTTTGTCTGATAAGATAATTGTAGTTGCTGGTGTTACTTTCGGAGATAATTGATGATGGTGCGCGGCACTATCACTCGAAGAGTCTTCACGAGTGCTACTTTCGTCGGTGTCTTCGCCGTCTGTATAGTCACAGTCTGCAATATCGAGTGTTCCAGTTGTTTCTAGCCACATGTCTACGCCATTTACATGCTCGTCTAGAAGTTTAACAACCATGTCGCACAACACATAGTCTTCACGCGTGTTTTCTGTTGATTGCTTCATTTGGCGTCTGTGGTATATCTCTATGGCAAGCAGCAAAACATTTACAGGGTTCGCCATCACTTGTGAGGGGAGATTGAATGTTCACCGTAAAGTGGCTTGCGGAGTATAGATGAACATGTACAGAACATCTTTCATATCTCTAACCAGTTTCAGGACGGTATGTTTCGAAATACGTACCAGAAATTAAAAGGACGTGCATGGTACAGAAACGAATATTCGTTCCTCCTTTCCACCAAAACCTTGCAGCGATATTCCTCTTTAGTGAACGCCGCGGTAAGACGGCCGCTCTTCCCGACCATGCGCACAACGCTCACGACTCGCCATTTCCAGGGGTGGCCAGCCGTCACTGCAAGCGCCAAGCAGGAAACACAGCCATGTTCGTGATTTTTTTTTTAGGGACTTCCAGTTCATGTCAGCAGCTACAATTTTGCAAACGGACCTTTTCAACAGTTAAATAACAGTGCTAAAAAAATCAATACATGTTTCGGCATGACAAGTCTGACCATTCCCTTGTAAGTCGGACAGGATTCCCAATGAAAGCATTAGACACGAACTGGATATGTCCCCAGTAAATGACAAAATAGAAGAACCGAAACAAAATTAGAAGGAACGGCTGCAACGAATGTAAGAAACACCTATTTTACAGATAGCTTGAGAAAAGATGCCCACAGGAAAGAGGGACATAGGTCGGCCAGTTAAAAGCTGCAACTGAGGCCAGAAGAGATCGAAAGGCCTAATCCGTGAAAGGCAGAAGAACAGAAAATCCCGATTCACTGTGTTTCCATAAAAGCCTCTGTGCTGAGTGGACAATGCATGAAGACGGCGGGTTGGTGGAACTGTTAGGAGTTTCAGTGTCTTTTTCTGACGTAACGAGGTACAAGTAGGCCCCACACAGTTGCTCCTACAACCACTACAGCACGTGCCATCTGTGCTGACGTCCGCAGCTCGTGGTCTAGCGGTTAGCATGACTATCTCTAGATCACGGGGTCCTGTGTTCGATTCCCGGCCGGGTTATGGATTTTCTCTGCTCGGTGACTGGGTGTTGTCCTCATCATTCATCATCATTCACGAAAGTGGCTAGATTGGACTGTGTACAGAGCAGGAATGTGCACGGCCGCTGATGACCGCGCAGTTGAGCACCCCACAAATCAATCATCATCATCATCATCAGTATCTGTGCTGACGCAGAGAAGGGAAGCACACTGATTCCATAATCACGTTCTACTTACTAGCCGCATATTTAATCGGTGGGGGGAAACGCGTGCTATTTTTATTTCGTCGTACACGGCATACCATGTGGTGAATAGTGTCCTAGTTTGATTTCCTTTCATAGCATGCTGATGCAGTGGCTCCGTGGTTAACCATCATACTTAACCACTCGCTCGACGAAAGATTCATACCCAAAGACTGGAAAGTTGCACAGGTCACACCAATATTCAAAAAGGCAATAGCAGTACTCCAATAAATTACAGGTCTATATCATTAACGTCGGTGTGTAGCATGATTGTGGAACATATTTCTTGTTCGGACATTATGAATTACCTCGAAGAGGACGGTCTACTGAAACACAGTCAAAACAGATTTAGAAAACATCTTTCTTGTGAAACAAAATTACCTCTTTAGTCGCGCGAAGTTTTGAGTGCTATTAACAAGGGATTTCAAATTAATTCCGTATTTCTAGATTTCCAGAAGACTTATAACATTGTATATCACAAGCGGCTTGTAATCAAGATGTGTGATTACGGAATATCCACACAGAATTTTCGGTGGACATCCCAGGACGGGATTCGTGATTTCCTGTCAGAGAGGTCACACTTCGTAGTAATTGACGGAAAGTCATAGAGTAAAACAGAAGTGATTTCTGGCGTTCTCCAAGGTAGTGTTATAGGCGCTATGCTGTTCTTTATCTGTGTTAACGATTTAGAAGACAATCTGAGCAGCCGTCTTAGGTTGTTTGCAGATACTGCTGTCGTTTATCGTCTGGTAAAGTCACCAGAAGATCAAAATTGCAAAATGATTTAGGAAAGATATCTGTATGATACTGTAACGTTCTCTGGCAGCACGCAGCCAAAGTGAAAGTTAAAAGAACATTTCGATGTATAATGCTCACTGTAACAAATAATTTATATGTATTTCTGTTAATTGAATTTCAAAAGGACACTTAATTTTGTGAGGAAAAAGATAATTATGAATTTTACTATTATAAATGATTATTCAAAGAGTGTGAAATACTAACTGTGGCGGAGTATGTGAAAACCACAGAAGAAACGATATGTAATTAAAAATGTACAAGAATTAGTTAAGATATAAATAGGCAAAATATTGTAATAGAATCGCTTGTCTTCTGCACGGACTGAATGGGAGAGGAATCCGTGACATTGTATTAGGCTCTTAGGTAGTCTTCATTTGTCATAAGTCGATGATCGACGCCATTTGTAGCTGGGATTGTAAAAGGTGTGTAAAGATTTTAATTGTTTCTGTTAAAATATATTTATCAAGTAAAATCTGTTTGCCACAATTACTGCAAAGTTCGCATCGGACGTTGCCCATTTTTTTAAAAGAAATTTCAGCATTTTATTGGATATCGCTGGCGGTGCGGAGCTGGGCAGTCTGCAGCAGCGGCAGATTTAAATATACGATCGCAATAACGACCACATCCTAAGAAGGGTACAGGTAGAGGTTTCTTTTCACAGCACTCCAGACGCAGAATAAAAAGAGATAGTATATTTTATCTTGTGCATACACAGGTGGATACAAGCTGCAGCTTTTGTAAATTTTCATTCAAAAAAGTGATATATTCTGAACATATCGTAAAGTGTATTTAAAAGTGGATAATTTTCATGAGAGCTTAGCAATATAAAAAAAGAAAACTTTTCATATAGTAAAGATAGTCTTATGCTTCAAAGCTAGTCGGGGTATATCCAGTTAAACAAAAATCCACTGCAACGTGAAAATGTTTGCTAAGTTCGATGGACAACAATATTTTCATTCTTCCACAAACAGCTTTAGTACATGAATAAAAGTAAAACTTGAATTATTATTTTGGAATATTCAAAGAAATTCATTAAAATACTGAAATTCATTTTTATTAGTCTGCAACAGAACATTTCATACGTAAAGTAATAATCACAGATGAAAAATTTATTGCAACCTTTCATTTCTCATGTGCACCCATGTATATGTTAAGTTCAATCTCAACGGTTTCCCAATCAAATTAAACGCAAAAAGCAAAGAAAGTTTGGAACCAGACGGTCAACTCCCGAATAATTAAAACAGACAGAATCGCATTAAAGTACGAGAATTGGAAGTTCAGCCTAATTAAAAGTGCGAGGCCATCCGCATGAGTGCTAAAAGGAATCGGTTAAACTTCGGTTACACGATAAATCAGTCAAATCTAAAGGTCGTAAAATCAACTAAATACCAAGAAATTACAATTACGAACAACTTAAATTGGAAAGAACACACAGAAAATGCAACGGATTTACTAAAGGGACTGCCTAAAGTACGCTTGTCGGTCCTCTTTTGCAGAAATGTTACGCGGTATGGGATCCTTACCGGACAGGATTAACTGAGTACATAGAGAAAGTTCAAAGAAGAGCAGCACTTTTTGTATTACCGAGAAATAGGGGAGAGAATGTCACGAACATGATACAGGATTTGGGGTGGGCATCATTAAAACAAAGGCGTTTCTCGTTGTGGCGGAATCTTCTTACGAAATTTCAATCACCAAATTTCTCCTCCGAATACGAAAATAATCTTTTGACGTCGACCTACTTAGGGAGAAACGATCATCATAGTAAAATAAGGAAAGTCAGAGCTCGCACGGAAAGATACAGGTGTTCGTTTTTTCCGCACGCTATTCGAGAGTGGAATAATAGATAATTATTGTGAAGGTGGTTCAATGAACGCTCTGCCAGGCACTTAAGTGTGACTCGCCCGATATCCTTGTGGAATCAGAAGTACGAGGTGCATTCAAGTTCTAAGGCCTCCGATTTTTTTTCTCCGGACTAGAAAGAGATAGAAACATGCACATTGTTTTAAAATGAGGCCGCGTTCATTGTCAATACGTCCCAGAGATGGCAGCACCGTACGGCAGATGGAATTTTACCGCCAGCGGCGAGAATGAGAACTGTTTTAAATATTTAAAATGGCGACGTTTTCCTTACTTGAACAGCGTGCTATCATTCGTTTTCTGAATTTGCGTGGTGTGAAACCAATTGAAATTCATCGACAGTTGAAGGAGACATGTGGTGATGGAGTTATGGATGTGTCGAAAGTGGGTTCGTGGCTGCGACAGTTTAATGAAAGCAGAAGATCGTGTGAAAACAAACCAAAACAACCTCGGGCTCGCACAAGCCGGTCTGACGACATGATCGAGAAAGTGGAGATAATTGTTTTGGGGGATCGCCGAATGACTGTTGAACAGATCGCCTCCAGAGCTGGCATTTCTGTGGGTTCTGTGCACACAATCCTGCATGACGACCTGAAAATGCGAATAGTGTCATCCAGGTGGGTGCCACAAATGCTGACGGACGACCACATGGCTGCCCATGTGGCATGTTGCCAAGCAATGTTGACGCGCAACGACAGCATGAATGGGATTTTCTTTTCGTCGGTTGTGACAATGGATGAGACGTGGATGCCATTTTTCAATCCAGAAACAAAGCGCCAGTCAGCTCAATGGAAGTACACAGATTCACTGCCACCAAAAAATGATGGTGTCCTTGTTCTGGGACAGCGAGGGCGTTACCCTTACCCACTGCGTTCCAAAGGGCACTACGGTAACAGGTGCATCCTACGAAAATGTTTTGAAGAACAAATTCCTTCCTGCACTGCAACAAAAACGTCCGGGAAGGGCTGTGCGTGTGCTGTTTCACCGAGACAACGCACCCGCACATCGAGCTGACGTTACGCAACAGTTTCTTCGTGATAACAACTTTGAAGTGATTCCTCACGCTCCATACTCACCTGACCTGGCTCCTAGTGACTTTTGGCTTTTTCCAACAATGAAAGACACTCTCCGTGGCCGCACATTCACCAGCCGTGCTGCTATTGCCTCAGCGATTTTCCAGTGGTCAAAGCAGGCTCCTAAAGAAGCCTTCGCCGCTGCCATGGAATCATGGCGTCAGCGTTGTGAAAAATGTGTACGTCTGCAGGGCGATTACGTCGAGAAGTAACGCCAGTTTCATCGATTTCGGGTGAGTAGTTAATTAGAAAAAAAAATCGGCCTTAGAACTTGCATGCACCTTGTAAATGTAGGTAGAGATGTAGCCCAGCGCGGTGCCGCGAACCCTGTGTGTCTAACCACTGAAGTCTGAGTACGTCACTGAGGCGATCACATGAGGGTATGTACGACTGGCCCAAGACCCAGGAATTTTCATCCGGTCCTCTGTCCTCGTAGCGCTCTGCCTTATTGCCGCTACGCCCCAAGCAATATCGTTAGGCTTCGGATCCAAGACAGGTCTGCACCCGAGAGAAAATGGTTCAAATGGCTCTGAGCGCTATGGGCCTTAACTTCTGAGGTCATCAGTCCCCTAGAACTTAGAACTACTTAAACCTAACTAACCTAAGGACATCACACACATCCATGCCCGAGGCAGGACTCGAACCTGCGACCGTAACGGCCGCTCGGTTCCAGACTGTAGCGCCTAGAACCGCGCGGCCACTCCGGCCGGCGCACCCGAGAGAACACACATGGCTTGAGGTCCTGTGGCTCTGCTTCTACAACTGCCGCGTAGCCATTGTCGGCGCTGGCCCCGTCGCGTCCTTGCAGTCGCAGGCATTCCAGTTTCCTGCCGCCGTAGCACGTCCGTGACCTCGGAGTATCACGTCGCACGCGTTGCATTGATTACATGCTTACGGTTCTTTCTTCTTTCTGCAAGACACCGCGAAGCTTCACGTGCCTGTGGACACTGCTCGGACATCTGTATCTTTTAGAATTGGCGTCTCTGCTCCTACAATAAAGAATGACCTATTCTGAGGTTCCGACGTGACGACACTCAAACTTTTTTTAAAATACAAACTGATCATGTACGAGTCTCACCTGCACTCTCAGGATTCCGTATAAACTTAATTATGAATATGGACAGTCTATCCATCCAACGAATCGAGAATCTCTATGATTTTTGCCTCCTATCGGTACTGATACTCGCAAGATATCGGTCTCGGAAATACCAATATTTTCGAGAATGCTTTATTTTTAAGTTTGAAGTCGGATAACAAATGAGAACAGAAATATATTTATGTGATATAGTTACAAATTAACAGTTTTCTTTTTTTTTTTTTTGCTTTGCTTTTACTGCGAAACCATGTCTCTTGCCAATTTTCATGACTGTAGATCAACATTTTGATGACTGCGAGTATCGAAATACGAGGTCTGTTCAAAAAAATTCCGGAACATTCGTAATATCGCGCCAATGGCGTGTTGTAGCGAAATACTGTTGGCATTCCTGAACACGTCTGTGTTGAATGTGTGTAACTGCCGGAAGTTTCATTGTTGTATGAAACTTCCTGGTAGGTTAAAACTGTGTGCCAGACCGAGACTCGAACTCGGGACCTTTGCCTTTCGCGGGCAAGTGCTCTACAGACTGAGCTACCCAAGCACGACTCACGACCCGTCCTCGCAGCTTTTCATTCTGCCAGTACCTGTCTCCTACCTTCCAAACTTCACAGAAGCTCTTCACTGTTGTATGTCTGTTAGCTATTGTTCAGTGCTGTATTGAGTAGAATGTTTGGTCGCACAGTTCGCGAATTTCGCGATGTCAGAGTTAGAGGAGCAACGGTCCACTGGGGGCCAAACCGCACAATAAACCTGGGTTCGGTGTCGGGTGGGTGGACTGTTGTGGCCTGTTGTAGCGTTGTGAACCACTGAGGGCTACGGCGGGACGAAGCCTCTTCGTCGTTTCTACGTCCTTGCATAATGAATGACATATTCAACATTTTCAGGTTTTGAACCCTTCTTACACACCAGTAAAAAGTATGTTGTTAATGTAAGCCAACAACAGTTAACGAATTTTGCTTGCTTTTTTTTACTTTTTTTTAGGATAGTCACAAAGCAACATCTCCCCCCCTTTCTCTTGGTAACGTGTGTTATACAAAAAGTATTGGTTTCATAAGGTTAATGAGTTGTGTCCGGAGGCGCCCCAAGTAGACAACAGGGAGTGGGATGGGGTAGGTATGGTCAAAGACCTTGTAAAAAATAACTAGACTCACTGATGGCGCTGCAGTATCGGGATAATTTGAACCTTCGGCTGGACGCCATTATAGTGGTAGTAGTCTGATGTGTTGTGTAGTACTGTTGTTTATGAAGACCCTGATTCAACGTTGTATATTTGTTGGGGCGTACATACAGTATTTGTTACTCGTAATTCTACTGTCTGTACGTTCCAATCAAAAGAAGTACAATGGTGAAGAGTTGTGCAGCGATTTAAGTTGTTTTGTATGTCAGTGCACTTGCTTAGTAAATGTTTTTGTAACACGGTATTAGCATAATGTCTGTGCATCTTTTTGCAGGTTTCCTTTCTCAAAACCACAGCTGTTACAAAAATGGTTACACGCTGTCAGGAGGCAAGATTTCCGACCGACAGAATACCATTTTATATGTTCCGATCATTTCGAAACAGTTGTTTCCTTGAAAATTATGTAAATCGCAGAAAGCTGAAAGATGATGCTGTTCCATCCATCTTTCGTTTTCCAGACCATATACAGCAGAAGATAAATTTTTCTTTGTGAACCACATTTTATTTTAACTATAAAACTTGAGTTGCAAGCAACACGAAATTTGAGTTAGCAGGCTTTTTATCGTTATAAAATGCAACTGAATGTGTGTAATTGTAATCTGATTTCACAACTTCTCTCGATGGAACAGTTGTTGAGGTTTATTTATTATATGAGAAAACCACTCATATAAACTAAAGTGTGCATCTTCGAAAGTAAATATTGTGACTAATGCGATACTGGTTGCCTGCCTGAAGCCTTGTTTGTTGTAGCTGGCTGATCGGTAGTGTTTTCATGGTCTAGGTTAGGTTGAAACTTGATAATTTGGTCGTGAGTTGCCAAAGCACTATGCCATGTATAACTCACTTTTCGTCATAAAATCTAAAGCAAGGTAGAGTCAGAAAATATCTATTAACATAGTGGGCAAATATTCGAGTATTTTGATGCATTTTGCGTACATCAATCGTAAATGAACTACGAAAAATGCTAGGGGTCCAGTGCATAACTTTTAGCTACGGCAGATTCCATGTACTACGTAACATAAATTCATAAACAGTGACTAGTTGCTGTTTGTTCATAAATTAAAAACTATAGTGTAGTAACGTATTTAAATGAGGCATTATGTTTGTGACCTAACTCTAGGGAAGGCATTTTACAACCAAAAGCGATGTATAAACATTCGAAATCCGCGCGTCAGTTTACCACTCTAATGGCCGCCGCCCAGCTATTGAATTTGTCCGCTCTTCACAGTCGACCACTCGTGCGGTTGTGGGGGCCTGGGTATGGTACAGACTACGAATTGCGGAGGGTAGACGGATACAGAAGGCGAGGCGGAGTGAGTCTGTACAGTGAGAGCGCTGTTGCGAGTTTGCTTACGTCAGTTCAGAGTATGGATAGCAGCGGCGCCGGTGCAGTTCATACAGGAATGCCGTCCTCATAGGCCCGCTCGTCGCGGTGCGTGAAAGCGTTGCGCAAGCGCAGCCCAACTTCCGCCGCGTGTGTGGCAGCGGCACGTCCTCCTCCGTGACGTACACCACCGAGGTTTCAATAATGTTTATCGATAAGGGCTCCGGTGACAGGCAACAGCGCTGTTGGTAAACTGAGTCTCGGACGGGAGTGTGTGCCTTGGGTAACAGACAGTTATAACTTCTGGTGCCCTGCTGTAGAGTCACGAGAGTGAATCAACCACTTTCACGAAAAATATGTACTTAGTATAGGTATTAATTTTTATAGCGCAACAAATGATTTGGCGAGAAAAGCGTTCCTGAAGAGGAGAAAGTTGGCAACGTAGAATATAGATCCAAGGCAGGAAGTCTTTTCTGAAAATGCACTACTGGCCATTAAAATTGCTACACCACGAAGATGATGTGCTACAGACGCGAAATTTAATCGACAGGAAGAAGATGCTGTGATATGCAAATGATTAGCTTTTCAGAGCATTCACACAAGGTTGGCGCCGGTGGCGACACCTGCAACGTGCTGACATGAGGAAAGTTTCCAACCGATTTCTCATACACAAACAGCAGTTGACCGGCGTTGCCTGGTGAAATGTTGTTGTGATGACTCGTGTAAGGAGGAGAAATGCGTACCATCACGTTTCCGACTTTGATAAAGGTCGGATTGTAGCCTATCGCGATTGCGGTTTATCGTTTCGCGACATTGCTGCTCGCTTTGGTCGAGGTAAAATGACTGAGCAGAATATGGAATCGGTGGGTTCAGGAGGATTATATGGAACGCCGTGCTGGATCCCAACCGCCTCGTATCACTAGCAGTCGAGATGACAGGCATCTTATCTGCATGGCTGTAACGGATCGTGAAGCCACGTCTCGATCCCTGAGTCAGCAGATGGGGACGTTTGCAAGACAACAACCATCAGCACGAACAGTTCGACGACGTTTGCAGCACCATGGACTATCAGCTCGGAGACCATGGCTGCGGTTACCTTTCACGCTGCATCACAGACAGGAGCGCCTGCGACGGTGTACTCAACGACGAACCTGGGTGCACGAATGGCAAAACGTCATTTTTTCGGATGAATCGAGGTTCTGTTTACAGCATCATGATGGTAGCATCCGTGTTTGGCGACATCGCGATGAACGCACATTGGAAGCGTGTATTCGTCATCGCCATACTGGCGTATCACACGGCGTGATGGTATGGGGTGCCATTGGTTACACGTCTCGGTCACCTCTTGTTTGCATTGACGGCTCTTTGAACAGTGGACGTTACATTTCAGATGTGTTACTACCCGTGGCTCTATCCTTCATTCGATCCCTGCGAAACCCTGCATTTCAGCAGCATAATGCACGACCGCATGTTGCAGGTCATGTACGGGCCTTTCTGAATACAGAAAATGTTCGATTGCTGCCCTGGGCAGCACATTCTCCAGATCTCTCACCAATTCGAAACGTCTGGTCAATGGTCGCCTAGTAAATGGTTCGTCACAATACGCCAGTCACTAATATTGATGAACTGTGGTATCGTGTTGAAGCTGCATGGGCAGCTGTACCTGTACACGCCATCCAAGCTCTGTTTGACTCAATGCTCAGGCGTATCAAGGCCGTTATTACGACCAGAAGTGGTTGTTCTGGGTACTGATTTCTCAGGATATATGCACCCAAATTGCGTGAAAATGTAATCACATGTCAGTTCTAGTATAATATATTTGTCCAATGAATACCCGTTTATCAGTTCTAGTATAATATATTTGTCCAATGAATACCCGTTTATCATCTGCACTTCTTCTTGGTGTAGCTATTTTAATGGCCAGTAGTGTGTTTGTATGGAGTGTAGCCATGTATGGAAGTGAAATATGGACGATAAGCAGTTTAGACAAGAAGAGAATAGAAGCTTTTCGAATTTTGTGCTACAGAAGAATGCTGAAGATTAGATGGGTAGATAACGTAACTAATGAGGAGGCACCGAATAGAACTGGGGAGGAAAGAAATTTGTGGCCGACTAGGAGAATGAATTGGTTGACAGGACACAGTCTAAGACCTCAAGAGGTCGCCAACTGCAAGTGGGAGGGGGGGGGGGGGAGTGTAAAAGTTGTAGGGAGAGACCAAGAGATGAATGCAGCAAGCAGATTCAGAAGGATGTAAGGTGCAGTTGTTATTGGGAGGTGAAAGGCTTGCACAGGATACATTGTATTGGAGAGCTGCATCAAACCCGCCCCTTCGGAATGAAGACCTCAACAACGACAGAACAAGAAATGATTTTCTCGTTCTATGTTTTTGTCTGTTTCATGATTTACCGAATGACGCGGCTGAGAGAAATGCAAATCCCAGACGGAGTGCAAAGCACAGACGGAGCTAGTCTGCAATTGCAAGATGGTCGACTTCGAACGACTGCGCCGTTTGTAATGAACGCACTGTCGACGGGACGTTAAACTCTAGTGTTCCTTCCTCTTTGTTTTTTTTTTCCTCCTAAGCTGCTGCTAAGTCGTTGCATATTGTTCTTTAACTGTTAAAATCGAAGCAAGACTAAAGCAAAATAAACACACGTTGATCGAATTTGTCTGCCTGGAATAAGCGTCGACAGTGTCAAACGGTGCAAGACGTTCGAAATTCTGAGAAAAATAGATGGTAAGCCATGGGGAGAGACGGGTAATGTTCAACACGTGCAAAAGCAAGGAGGTAACAATAAGATTGGAAGCCCAAGAACGAAGTGCTCGGATTAAAAAGGGCATCACACAGGGATGTAGTATTTCGCCCTTACTGTTCAATTTAAACGTCGAAGAAGCACTGCTGGAAATAAAAGAAAGGTTCAAGCGCGGAATTCAAATTCAAGGTGAAAGGATATCAATGATAAGGTTCGCTGATGACATTGCTATCCTCAGCAAAAGTAAAGAAGAATTATAGGAGCTGCTGAATGGAATGAACAGTCTAATGAGTGCAAAATATGGATTGAAAGTAAATGGAAGAAAAACGAAAGTAATGAGAACAGCGAGAAACTTATCGGGATTCATGGTCACAAAGTAAAGAAAGTTAAGGAATCCTGCTACCTAGGCAGCAAAATAACTAATGACGGACGGAGCAAGCAGGACATCAAACGCATATTAGCACTGGCAAATAGGACATTCCTGGCTAAGAGAAATCTACTAATATCAGACACGGGCCTTAATTTTAGGAAGAAATTTCTGATAACAAATGGTTCAAATGGCTCTGAGCACTATGGGACTTAACTTCTAAGGTCATCAGTCCCCTAGAACTTAGAACTACTTAAACCTAACTAACCTAAGGACATCACACCCATCCATGCCCGAGGCAGGATTCGAACCTGCGACCTTAGCGGTCGTGCGATTCCAGACTGCAGCGCCTTTAACCGCTTGGCCACCCCGGCCGGCGTTCTGATAACGTACGTTTGCAGCTTAGCATTGTATGATAGTGAAACAAGGACTCGGGAAAAACCGGAGCAGAAGAGAATAGAAGTACCGTATTTGAGATGTGACGCTACAGACGAATGTTGAAAATTAGGTGGACTGATAAGGTAAGGAATGAGGATGGCGCATTATCGTGATGCAGAATCTAATTATCGGCAATGTTGGCAGGGACACGAAGAAAACTCTTTTCAAAGTCTTTCTAAAATTTATTTGTAGTAATATTGGTTAACTGTCTGTCCAGGAGGCACCCACTCTTTATGAACAATTCCCTTGGAATCAAAGAAGCACACAAGCATGCATTTCACTTTTGATTTTTACATGTGAGCTTTATTTGGTCTAGGTGATCCCTTTGAGCACCATTGCGAACTTCGGCGTTTTGTCTCTGGATCGTACTGAAAAAAACAACTTCCATCAACCAGTTTAACGCAAAAAGAAATGGCATACCGTTGCGCAATATTATGCGGTTCCATTTCCGTGACGAGAGATACAAACACGTGGTAACTTATTACAGCACAACTCACGACTGAGCAGTTGCATTGATGTGCCGCTTGGACTAGAAGCAGCTTATAGACCAAGGTCAAAGATATTGTGTCTATGCAAGCCTGCAGGGTTGCCACATCTTGCAAAGAAAATCAGTCTCATTACATTATTATCGCACTTCGTACAAAACTAGTTGTTTGCGCACTAACAGATGAACAGAAAGAGGAAAGACGAATTTCTGCTGAACTACTGGCTACAGCCGAACGTGGCCCCACACTGTTGTCAAAGATTGTTGCTAGGGATGGAAGTTGGTGCTACCAGTATGACCCTCATACGAAGTGTCAAAGTGCTCAGTGGCAGAGTCCTGGATCACCAGCCTCTAAAAAAGTCGACCGACAACCTTCGAGTACAAATACAGGGCTATTACAAATGATTGAAGCGATTTCATAAATTCACTGTAGCTCCATTCATTGACATATGGTCACGACACACTACAGATACGTAGAAAAACTCATAAAGTTTTGTTCGGCTGAAGCCGCACTTCAGGTTTCTGCTGTCAGAGCGCTCGAGAGCGCAGTGAGACAAAATGGCGACAGGAGCCGAGAAAGCGTATGTCGTGCTGGAAATGCACTCACATCAGTCAGTCATAACAGAGCAACGACACTTCAGGACGAAGTTCAACAAAGATCCACCAACTGCTAACTCCATTCGGCGATGGTATGCGCAGTTTAAAGCTTCTGGATGCCTCTGTAAGGGGAAATCAACGGGTCGGCCTGCAGTGAGCGAAGAAACGGTTGAACGCGTGCGGGCAAGTTTCACGCGTAGCCCGCGGAAAATTGGCTCATGCCAGAACTGGAGACCTACAGCGCCGATTTCATCTTTCAACAGGATGGTGCTCCACCGCACTTCCATCATGATGTTCCGCATTTCTTAAACAGGAGATTGGAAAACCGATGGATCGGTCGTGGTGGAGATCATGATCAGCAATTCATGTCATGGCCTCCACGCTCTCCCGACTTAACCCCATGCGATTTCTTTCTGTGAGGTTATGTGAAAGAGTCAGTGTTTAAACCTCGTCTACCAAGAAACGTGCCAGAACTGCGAGCTCGCATCAACGATGCTTTCGAACTCATTGATGGGGACATGCTGCGCCGAGTGTGGGAGGAACTTGATTATCGGCTTGATGTCTGCCGAATCACTAAAGGGGCACATATCGAACATTTGTGAATGCCTAAAAAAACTTTTTGAATTTTTATATGTGTGTGGAAAGCATTGTGAAAATATCTCAAATAATACAGTTATTGTAGAGCTGTGAAATCGCTTCAATCATTTGTAATAACCCTGTACAATGCTGAAACTTTCTGGCAGATTAAAATTATGTGCCAGGCTGAGACTCGAACTCGGGACCTTTGCCTTTCGCGGGCAAGTCTGGAAGATAGGAGAGGAGGTACTGGCAGAATTGGAGCTTTGAGGACAGGTCGTGAGTCGTGCATGGGTAGCTCAGTCAGTAGAGCACTTGCCTGCGAAAGTCAAAGGTCCCGAGTTCGAGTCTCGGTCCGGCACAGATTTAACCTGCCAGGAAGTTTCATATCAGCGCACACTCCGCTGCAGACTGAAAATCTCATTCTGGAAATACAGTGTGGATCGCATTCTTTGATAGTAAAGGGTTAATTCATCATGAGTATGTTCCTTCAGATCTTTACATCGAGGTTTTGAAACATTTGTGACAAACAATTCGACGTGGCCGCACTGATTTGTGGCATCCGCGGAAATGATTCTTACTGCATGGCAATGCAAGATTCCATACTGCCTTATCTGTTACCGCATATCCCGCCAGACATTCTGTTATTGCCTCCCCCATCCGCCATATTCGCCAGAACTCCCGCCTTGCGATTTTTTGTTTCCCCGAGTGGAAAGGCGACTGAAATGAAAGCTTCATCAAGATATCACAAACATCTAATGGGCTGTGACAGATGAGCTTACAAGAATCGAAATTTAATATTTCCCTGCTTGCTTTCAAGACCTCCAGAAACGTTGACAAATGTGTATAGATAGCCAAGGGGACTACTTCGATAGATGCTAAGATCATTACTTGGCAAAGATCATTTTCTATTTTTAAAAGAACCTGTCCTGGAATGTTTCTACCAGAGGGAATATGTTACTCGTATCCTGCTTAATTTTTGCTGTCATCCGTAACATTGGTTGGGCAAATGATTCGATATTTGTTTATGTTTCGTATGAAACAGAAGCTGGTTTCTTCGCACGTCTATTTGTTACTGCTTACGAATCTGTGTGTGAATTGCTCGATTTTTTTGTACTCTCGCATTTAATGGAGGCCACCGAAATTTTCTTTGACTTCTGCCAAAATTTTCTAGTGAAGTACCTGTTAATAACATGCAAAAACATATGAGTAACTACTGTCGCGTTTTTAGCATTTGCAACGAAGAATGCTCTAGTCACCAAGATTACAAAGCATACTCATCTACATCAACATCCACGCAATGCAAAAAATGTTCAAATGTGTGTGAAATCTTATGGGACTTAACTGCTAAGGTCATCAGTCCCTAAGCTTACACACTACGTAACCTAAATTATCCTAAGGACAAACACACACACACACACACCCATGCCCGAGAGAGGACTCGAACCTCCTACGGGACAAGCCGCACAGTTTATGACTGCACACAATGCAACCCACTGTGAAAATGCATGACACTCAGTGGTCATACGCAACACCATTCAAAGCGGAATTACATACGTTCGCATTCAGTGACGAGACGTAATAAAGTTCAATACCAGTACTGTCCGAAACTGCTAACTTTAAATCCTTCATTAAATGCGAGAAAGAGCTGAATACAGATGTAAACAAAAATAAAGCAGAATAAAACAATATACTGACAACACAGTTAAATGGAGCAATTCACACACATGTTGGCAAGCAGTAAACAAATACACACAAGTCCACAGAACACAAGGCAATGAAAACAGATTATGCTTTTCTATGAAACAAAAATAAATATACAATCATTCACCCCTCCTCCCGCCGCCCCCGCCCCAATGATACGGATGTCAGCAGATCGCTACCACAATATGAGCAACATATTTACAATGCAATTCAAAGAATGCATACACACGAGAAGTCGTAATCAGAAGCACAATGTGATGAAATCAACTTCTGTTTAACTACGAAACGAAAACAATCATGGAAGACCCAATAAGAAAGCGAGTTGATGGACTGATAAACTTGCAGCGCTTCACGTGGCCTGGCAGCGAACCATGGTCATGTTACCAGAAGTCCCTGTATGAGTTTAACCCCCGTGATCCGTAATATCCTAGTTAGTGATGCCTAAAATGCGGGAGATATGAACGTGCTTTACGGTACGTTCCGTGTAGCGGGAAAATTGTACGTTTCCGAACAAGAGTTCCTATGCTAAACTGACCGCCTTTGTCCCCATAATATGTTCTCAACGTCTGTAAAGGGAATTTAGTTACAACCTGTACATACTGGAATTCGTGGAGGTCAGAGATTACTGTACCTTGTGTACAGGGTGATATGCCAAAATTCCCACCTCAGATGATTCAGTAGTCCTATGGACGCATCGTCATGGTGTACGATGGATTTTTTTATCCTGGGCTCTTCTTAAATATTTTTTATCCAGTTCGTCCACAAAGTCGTTATTGTAGTATTAGATACATATTGTTTGACCCTTCGGTGGTTACTCAACGAAAGTACGGGTTTTCCATGGCACCTTCAGGCTCAGAGTAACTAGATTCCACCGAATTCGCAAAAACAAATTTTCTCACATAATCAGTAAGATTTCTTTTAAAAATGCTAGACAAATTCCTTTATTCGTATTCTTTTGGCATAGCATTCCACAAAAAGTGGTACCGATTTTGTAGTTTAACAGTAAAAAATCACACTTTCTTCTGATACGTCTATAGTATCACCATTGTTAGACGCTTTTCACTGACTATGATCCAAACTGTGGCTGTTGTCGTGCGATGCCTGTCAAGCGGATAGTATCCAAAAGGAGATACGACCATGTTTAATATACGTCGCCTACTTATCAAATGTCTAAAATGATGGAGGAGAACACTTCTAAAATACAACGTGGAAGAATTTGCGTTGATGATAAAAAGTTAAAAACTTATTTTTTCAGCATAGTATTACAACTGCTACTCCAATTGGACATGTAAAATAATGTTCTCCACAAATCAACTTACTCTATAGACGTATTGTAATAATCGCTACTTACAAAATATCGAAGTGGGAGTTCAATTATTTCTTTTGTAGTATCGAAACCGCTCACTGAAACATTTTCAGCATCGAAATTACAGTCAAAATAAAATGACGAACTGCTTGTTAATAGCTTTTTTTTCATTTAAAATAACCCTTTTCTGAGCTTCATTCACATCAATAGTGCAAGTAATCGACTACCTCATCATTACGAATACAAAAATACTCGGCATACAACCCAGACAAAAGAACTTGAGAAAATCTGAATAGTGTCATAACGGAAATTAAGAAGCGCTACCACCCCAACACGTCCACCTTTCAGCCATAGTATCGTTGTATGATTCAAGAACATAAGCCTTCAAGATATTTACCCATCGAACGCAAAAAAACCATTTACCTCTAACTCTACGTGATGTCTGTCAGTGAGCATGGACAACATGTTGATATATTATGTGAAAAAAGTGGTACGAAAAATTTAATTTACAGAATGAAAAGTACAATACAAAAAATTATTTACAAACTAACAGAAACGAACCTATTTGCGAGAGCGTCTTTCAGGTCTTGAACAAGATACAGTAGACGTAATGAATCACGTATTGGGTACTACCTATTCAAAGTTACAAAAAATACATTTTATATAGTCAACTGCTGAAAGGCTAGCCTGAAGAAAAAAAAAAAAAAGAAACAGAATGTACTCAGAAGGGGACACGTCTTTCACAAATGTTGCAAGTAGAACGCGTAGAACTTCGGGATAGATACGTAACGCTTATTATTTGTACTCTTAATACGTACGATGCATTAGTATGCTGCTTTCTCGTCAAATTCATTGTTTAATCTCACTATTAAGTTTCAGCGACGTTTTGGGATCGATTACTATCGGCTACAACTGTTTAAACAATGAAGTTGACTGCGAAATCAGCATCGTTGACACGTTACCACACTTCATCTCTTGCTGGCACCATAGGGTAGGAATGTACACAGAGTGAGCAATCGGATGTGCGAAACAGTGCTCTTACCACCAACATACACTTTCTCCAAACTCAGGTGACTACCGTATGTCGCAAGGTTTTACGTAAGTGGTCTGAAGATCTGGAAACCATTACATTGCTGCTACCACAGACGGATCCCACTGGAAAATACTTTGAATTTTGTACACACGTTTCATAGGTACAGTATCTAAATAATTTATATTTGTACGTAGAATCCACCTGGCTGAAGGGCTTAAAGAAAGAAATTCAAAAGCATTTGGTTTCTTTGTAGCAAATGTCATAGCCCACTTTCGCTTTTTTTTTTTTTTTTTTTTGCTGTTGTTGTAGGGAAAAAAGGGACTACCATGGCTGGTTTTTTTTTTTTTTTTTTTTTTTTTGTAGATTGTGTATTGTATTGAATCGCATACCTGAATCTCTGTATTAATAAATCATGCTCGGGAGGAATTTCGAAATGGCTCTCCCGGTACACCAACGTGAAAGTCTGCATCTACAGAAATATTCCACAAGGTACCGTGCGGTGCAGGGCGGAGGGTACCGCGTATCACTATTAAAAATTTATTTTCCTGTTCCACTCGCAAACGTAGCGATGGAAAACGACCATCTATAAGCCTCCGTTCGAGTCCCAATTTCTCTCTTCTTGTCTTCCGGGGTCCCTACGCGGAATGTGTGTTGGCGGCGGTAGAATCGGTCTGCAGTCGGCCCAGATAGCAACTGTCTAAATTTTCCCAACAGTGCAATCCTCTAAATTTTCTCAACAGTGTTCCTAGAAAAGAGCGTCGTCTTCCCGTCAGGGATTCCCATTTGAGCTCACGAAGCATCTCTCAAATATTTGCGTCCTGGTCGAACCGACCGGTAATAAATCTAGGACCATGCCTCCGCATTGATTCGGTTGTTGGTTGGTTGGTTGGTTTGGGGAAGGAGACCAGACAGCGTGGTCATCGGTCTCATCGGATTAGGGAAGGATGGGGAAGGAAGTCGGCCGTGCCCTTTCAGAGGAACCATCCCAGCATTTGCCTGGAGTGATTTAGGGAAATCACGGAAAACCTAAATCAGGATGGCCGGACGCGGGATTGAACCGTCGTCCTCCCGAATGCGAGTCCAGTGTCTAACCACTGCGCCACCTCGCTCGGTGCATTGATTCGGTGTCTTCCTTTAGTCCGACCTTATGGGGATCCCAAAAACTCTAGCACTATTCAGAGAATGGGTCGGACTGGCGTTCTACTCCCTTTCTCATTAATACAGGGTGATTCAAAAAGAATACCACAACTTTAAAAATGTGTATTTAATGAAAGAAACATAATATAACCTTCTGTTATACATCATTACAAAGAGTATTTAAAAAGGTTTTTTTTTCACTCAAAAGCAAGTTCAGAGATGTTCAATATGGCCCCCTCCAGACACTCGAGCAATATCAACCCGATACTCCAACTCGTTCCACACTCTCTGTAGCATATCAGGCGTAACAGTTTGGATAGCTGCTGTTATTTCTCGTTTCAAATCATCAATGGTGGCTGGGAGAGGTGGCCGAAACACCATATCCTTAACATACCCCCATAAGAAAAAATCGCAGGGGGTAAGATCAGGGCTTCTTGGAGGCCAGTGATGAAGTGCTCTGTCACGGTCTGCCTGGCGGCCGATCCATCGCCTCGGGTAGTTGACTTTCAGGTTTCATAACTAACCTTTCTCGTAGGACCCTCCATACAGTTGATTGTGGAATTTGCAGCTCTCTGCTAGCTCTGCGAGTCGATTTTCCTGGGCTGCGAACAAATGCTTGCTGGATGCGTGCTACATTTTCATCACTCGTTCTCGGCCGTCCAGAACTTTTCCCTTTGCACAAACACCCATTCTGTGTAAACTGTTTATACCAACGTTTAATACACCACCTATCAGGAGGTTTAACACCATACTTCGTTCGAAATGCACGCTGAACAACTGTCGTCGATTCACTTCTGCCGTACTCAATAACACAAAAAGCTTTCTGTTGAGCGGTCGCCATCTTAGCATCAACTGACGCTGACGCCTAGTCAACAGCGCCTCAAGCGAACAAATGTACAACTAAATGAAACTTTATAGCTCCCTTAATTCGCCGACAGATAGTGCTTAGCTCTGCCTTTTGTCGTTGCAGAGTTTTAAATTCCTAAAGTT
Organism: Schistocerca cancellata; assembly: GCF_023864275.1. Classification (NCBI taxonomy): domain Eukaryota; kingdom Metazoa; phylum Arthropoda; class Insecta; order Orthoptera; family Acrididae; genus Schistocerca; species Schistocerca cancellata. The sequence goes on from NC_064631.1 coordinate 74,016,261, forward strand.
GTGGTATTCTTTTTGAATCACCCTGTATTCTTAGATTAGCTGCACTTTCCCGCCGGCCAGAGTGGCCGAGCGGTTCTAGGCGCTTCAGTCTGGAATCGCGCGACCGCTAATGTCGCAGGTTCGAATCCTGCCTCGGGCAAGGATTTGTGTGATGTCCTTAGGTTAGTTAGGTTCAAGTAGTTCTAAGTTCTAGGGGACTGATGACCGCAGATGTTAAGTCCCATAGTGCTCAGAGCCATTTGAACCATTTTGCACTTTCCCAAAATTCTCCCAATAAAACAAAGTAAAGCAGTCGCCTTTCCGAATACCAAACTGACATGTTCGTTCCATTTCATACCTAACTGTAACGTTATGCCCAAATATTAAACCGATGTTAGTGTGTCAAGCAGCACGTAACTAATGCTGTATTCGAATATTACACGATTATTTTCCCACTCATCCGCATTAACTTACGTTCTTCTACATGTAGAACTAGATGCCATTCATCACACTTATTAGAAATTTTGTCTAAGTCAGCTTGTATCCTCCTATAGTCACTCAACATCAACATTCAACGTCAACACCACAGCATTGTAAGGAAAGAGCTGCAGGTTGCTAAAATAATAGCAGTCCTATGGCACTCCCCTGCGGCACTCCTGACGATTCCCTTGTCTCTGATGAACACTGGCCGTCGATGACGACACACTGATTTCTGTTACTTAAAAAGTCTTCGACACACTCACACATCTGTGAACCAAATCCGTATGCTGTGACCTTCGTCAACAGTCTGCAGTGTGGCAAGGCGTCATACGTTTTCCAGAAGTCTAGGAATATGGAGTCTGCCTGTTACCCTCTATCCATGGTTTGTACGATATCATGTGAGAAAAGGGCAGGCTGAGTTTCGTACATGCGATGCTTTCTAAATCTGTGCTGATATGTGTTCAAGAGTTCTGCAGCAAACAGATGTTAAGTGCTACAGTTACCCCTTTTCAAATAAGCACAATAGTTTGGAGATCTCTAGCATCAGAAGGTAATCACTGAGATGCTCGCACATAAATCTTATCATTAAGCGAAAATTGCTCGAAACGTATACAGGGTGAGTCACCTAACATTACCGCTGGATATATTTCGTAAACCACATCAAATACTGACGAATCGATTCCACAGACCGAACGTGAGGAGAGGGGCTAGTGTAATTGGTTAATACAAACCATAAAAAATGCACGGAAGTATGTTTTTTAACACAAACCTACGTTTTTTTTAAATGGAACCCCGTTAGTTTTGTTAGCACATCTGAACATATAAACAAATACGTAATCAGTGTCGTTTGTTGCATTGTAAAATGTTAATTACATCCGGAGTTGACGCTTGAGTACCACTCCTCCGCTGTTCGATCGTGTGTATCGGAGAGCACCGAATTACGTAGGGATCCAAAGGGAACGGTGATGGACCTTAGGTACAGAAGAGACTGGAACAACACATTACGACCACATGCTAACACCTTTTTATTGGTCTTTTTCACTGACGCACATGTACATTACCATGAGGGGTGAGGTACACGTTCGACGGGCGTTTCATTGGACGTGGAGGACGCATAAATTGGCCAGTCCGTTCTCCTGATCTTACACCTCTGGACTTCTTTCTGTGGGGTACATTAAAGGAGAATGTGTACCGTGATGTGCCTACAACCCCAGAGGATATGAAACAACGTATTGTGGCAGCCTGCGGCGACATTACACCAGATGTACTGCGGCGTTTACGGCATTCATTACGCCAGAGGTTGCAATTGTGTGCAGAAAATGATGGCCACCACATTGAACATCTATTGGCCTGACATGTCGGGACACACTCTATTCCACTCCGTAATTGAAAACGGAAACCACGTGTGTACGTGTACCTCACCCCTCATGGTAATGTACATGTGGGTCAGTGAAAAAGACCAATAAAAAGGCGTTAGCATGTGGATGTAATGTGCTGTTCCAGTCTCTTCTGTATCTAACGTCCATCACCGTTCCCTTTGGATCCCTACGTAATTCGGTGCTCTCCGATACACACGATCGAACAGCGGAGGTGTGGTACTCAAGCGTCAACTTTAGGTTCCAATATCTCCGGATGTAATTAACATTTTACAATGCAACAAACGGCACTAATTACGTATTTGTTTATATGTTCAGATATGCTAACAAAACTAACGGGGTTCCATTTAAAAAACGTAGGTTTATGTTAAAAAACATACTTCTGAGCATTTTTTTATGGTTAGTATCAACCAATTACACTAGCCCCTCTCCTCACGTTCGGTCTGTGGAATCGATTCGTCAGTATTTGATGTGGTTTACGAAATATATCCAGCGGTAACGTTAGGTGACTCACCCTGTATATTCCACTGAACTGACACTATCGAATCTATCTAGCACTTATCGCATAAATATATGGCAATATAGACGCATAAATTAGAGCTACAACAATAAATCAACTTGGAAACTCATTTTGGGTTTAACGACTTGAAAAAAGCCTTCCGCGAAGTAAATACATCTAAACTACGGGAAATTATAAGTCATGATACCCCGAACATTTAATTCAAATATTAATAACAATGTGCCAAACATCTGATATTTTAATCAGTACCGGATAGACTAAGGATTTTATATTAAAAGCTACTCAAGGTCGAAGGCAAGAGCGTCACCGAATCGCTAAGAAAGGAAGACGTAAGTTCAAGGATAAAAATTGGTTCAAATGGTTCAAATGGCTCTGAGCACTATGGGACTTAACATCTGTGGTCATCAGTCCCCTAGAACTTAGAACTATGTAAACCTAACTAACCTAAGGACATGACACACATCCATGCCCGAGGCAGGATTCGAACCTGCGACCGGAGCGGTCACGCGGTTCCAGACTGAAGCGCCTAGACCGCACGGCCACACCGGCCGGATAATAAAAATTAATCATGATACACAAATAAATGTTTTACTCTTTCTAGATGATCTTATCAGTGAAACAAAAAAGAGAATGTGATCGTCAAACATATGTGCATAGACTTGAGTAAGAGTGCCGAAGAATATAACTCAAAAATTTCGTTGCCTGAAATGGAGTAATTGTGCAGAGTGTCCCACGGACCGGTTGATCATCTCTAGGCGAGTTGCCTGTGAAGTGGCAACACTCTCTCAAAAGTTGCTCTGTATTTTATCGGGAAGTTGAGTGCAGCTGTCTTTTAGTGCGTCAGTTGAGAGAAGCTCGTATTGTTGAGTTGTTGCAGAAATGGGGCAGTTTGCATTAGAATAGGGAATTGATATTGTGAAGTTACATAAAGAAAGTCAAAGAAATGTTCCAAGCGAAGAAACTATACGAGTAGCTCTATTCAAGATCCGTACAAAAAAGGGAGGCCTTTAGGATCCCTTCACAATATGCAGAGGAATGGGAGTCCGACAGTGAGGACACCTGAAACCACAGACAGAATTCGCATGGACATTACGAGCAGTCGCCGAAAGTCGGTAAGGTTATCGCAGCGGGCTGGTGTATCTCGTACATCGTGTACTAAAAGATATGAAATTAAAACCCTATTGTGTGAGCGTGGTGCAAGAATTGAAATTTGAGGAGAATTGAACTTTGAGGATCAGGAAAGAAGAGTTCATTATTGTAACTGGCTGTTAACATCGGTTGCTAATGGTTAATTGGACCCCTTGCTCAATTGGTTTCATTTGTCAGACTACGTAAATTTTCAGAATTGCAGATACTGGTAGCAGGACATCCCACATGTTCTGCAAGAAGACCGTCTCCACTCAGAGTAGACAAAGTGTGAGTTGTCCGGCAGACGAATTACAGGTCCCATATTTCTCAATTACACCTTAAACTTTGCCAAATATCTAGACATCTTTGACTCTTTCTATGCACAATGAACAGATGCAGAGAAGCTGCGCGCAGTATTCCAACAAGATGGAGCAACCGCTTGCACTTCTAACCAAAGTATGACCCACGTCACCGAAGTGTTTCTTAAGGACAGACATGTCAGCGGAAGCGTCTGGCCTCCAAGGTCCTCGGACTTGATTAAAAAATGGTTCAAATGGCTCTGAGCACTATGGGACTTAACATCTGTGGTCATCAGTCCCCTAGAACTTAGAAATACTTAAACCTAACTAACCTAAGGACATCACACACATCCACGCCCGAGGCAGGATTCGAACCTGCGACCGTAGGGACTTGTTTAACATAGAGTGACTTTTATTTAAGGGGCACACTGAAAAGCAATATGTATGCTGACAGTCCTCGGACAATAGACGATCTCAAACGGAACATTGTTAGAGAATTTAACATCACGGCTGCAGAATTACAGCGTGCTGCTGGTACAGTCTTAACTTCGTCAGATTCCCACGGCCAGCACTTCCGGCATTTCTTAGAAACAGATAACTATATATATTCTATCGTTTCTGTTACCTAATGATTTTTAATTTCTTCAGTATTATTTTAATATAGTACCTGTTTTATGTGGGTCACACTGTATTTCAGGGAAAATATCTAGTCTACTCAAAGATAATTATCAACAGAAAACAACAACGAAAAAATCTGTAACTTCTGATATCTAGAAGCAGACATACGTTACGATGAAGATCAAGATACATAAACTTAGATTCAGCTCTTTGAAGACATACTTGATACTATAAACAGAACGTTGAATGACAACGCAAGAAAGAACACAAGAATGACGGTTTATAAAGTAGTGGCAGCTCCAGTTTGAATGTATGGGAGAGAGACTTGCCTGCCTACAGAGAAGATCCAGACAACGGAAATGAGATTTTTATGAAAAGTTAAAGGACACTCAAGATTGGACAGAATATGTAGCGAAGACATAAGAACACAACGTGATGTTTATAATATTGGTGAAAGAGTAGTCGACTGCAGAAAAAATGGAAAGGACATATTAACGGTATGAATGAAGATAGATTCCCAAAGAAGATAAAGTTTTATAAGGAAGGAGAGATCCTGGAACGCCTAGGAAAATAAAGGAACAACTCTGAATGTGAATTCTGAACAGGTATTTTGCCTCGACCGTGAAGTGCAGAAGGATAAGAATGATACGAAGTCTTTATTGTACAGTAATTGGACATTCGCGGTAAGTAATTTTTCGTACTTTGATGCATTTCTATTTGCATCATCAGCAAAAGCAATTATTCGTCCTCTGGAACCACGCGACCACTACGGTCGCAGGTTCGAATCCTGCCTCGGGCATGGATGTGTGTGATGTCCTAGGTTAGTTAGGTTTAAGTAGTTCTAAGTTCTAGGGGACTGATGACCTTAGAAGTTAAGTCCCATAGTGCTCAGAGCCATTTGAACCATTTTTGAATTATTCGTCCTAGCTGACAGACTTACTCGACTTATTTCCTGTTGTACCTGTTGGATCATAGGACAGCAGCAAAGACCTTCTATCTGGTTCAGTTGGCAGCCAAACATTTCACTTCACTCCATGTTTTACCAGCTTTCAGAGCTTCTTCTTCCACCGTTCTTTTCCATGTCTTTTTCGGGCGGCCACGTCTAAGTGTTCCCTGTGGGTTCCAATCCAGTGCTGCCTTTTCAACAGCTCCTTCTTGTTTGCGTATTGTGTGACCAGTCCACCTCCATTTTCTTTCCTTTATTTGTTCACTGATTGGTCGCTGGTTTGTCATCTCCGACAATTCGTCATTTGATATAACATCTGGCCACCTCACATTTATAATTTGCCGAGGACACCGGTTTATGAAGACTTGCAACTGGTTTACAATAATGTTTGTTACCTTCCACGTTTCGCAACTGTACAGGAGGACTGACTTTACGTAGGTATTGAACAAGCGCAGCTTGGTTCGTCTCGAGATGTTCTTATTACGCCAGACAGGGTACAGTTGTACAAAGGTTCCATTTGTGTTCCGTATCAGACTCTTTACATCCTCCTCGACCCCTCCATCTTTACAGACGGTACTTCCTAGATATACAAAGTAATCTACTTCTTCTAATTCCTTTCCATAGTTAGCTTCGCTTGTTTTTCAGATCGCATTTGCATTTCCTTAGTTTTCTGAAAATTTATTTTAAGTCCTGCAATTTCTGCTTCCTCTTTCTGTTACTCCAGCTTTTCTTCCATGTTACGCAATCTTTGCGAGAGCAGACAGATATCATCATCAAAGTCAAGGTCTTCAAGCCCGTCTTGCAGTCCCCACTGAACACCTCTTCTCCTACCATCTACAACTCTTTTCATTATGCTGTCCAGTACCAACAAGAACAAGGTAGGTGACAGAATACATCCCTGCCTCATCCCAGCATTTGTTTGGATACATTCAGTAAGTTTCCCATTGTGTAGCACTCTACATTCATATCCACCACACATGACTTTAATAATATTTATTATCTTTGATGGTATTCCAAATTCTTCCAAGGTATGCCACATAACTCTTCTATTAAGAGTGTCAAATGCCTTTTCAAAATCAATAAATGTAAGGTACAGTGTGTTCTGCCATTCTGCACTCTGCTCAAGTATTATACGCAGTGTGTTAATGAGGTCGACACAACTTCTGTGCTCTCTGAGCCCAGCTTGCTCTTTTCTCAGTCGTGCCCCGACTGAGCCCTTGATACGATTCAGCATCAATCTACAGAGTACTTTATTTGGTACAGATAGGAGGCTGATGCCTCGCCAGTTATTACAGTTGGCAGTATCCCCTTTCTTTGGCAACTTAATAATCAGGCCTTCTTTCCAATCCTTTCAGCTGCTACTAATTAATAAATGTGTAAAAACAGAGCACATAGTGTTTCAGTCTTAATGCAGAACGTAAATAAAACAGCGTTACACCGAAGTAACCCAAGTCTGATGTTGGCAACATAGACCACAGACAGACCCAGACCGGACACGCCTTTGCCTCTGGCATGTTCAAGTTCGAAAGCAACATCTAACGCAAGTCACCTGATGCAGGGCGAACAGTGGAGTTACTGTTATTACGCACTAAAGTAGGGACGTCAGTTACAGTTTTCTCATCTATAGCTGAAATCAAGAACTGATTGCGACAACTGAAGGGTTTGTTGTCCGTATTAGTATTACAGACGTAATAGTACAGTTTACCTAATTTTTCCGAAATTATCAATATGAATGCGATGGCTGCTATTTTTACATTTGGCCAGGTGAATGTGTAACAAACAGTTTGAAACATTCTACGAGATGTCTTTATTTTTACAGACGAGAGAATTATCTGTTGCCCTGTGAGTCATTTAGGCGTCGCTTCCACTGGAGCAGAAACCGAAATATCAGTTTGGCAGGAAGCATTCAGTATTCTGACAATTTCTCAACGAAATGTTTCTACATCTAGATCGATACTCTGCAAATCACATTTAAGTGCCTGGCAGAGGGTTCATCGAACCACCTTCACAATTATCTATTATTCCAATCTCGTATAGAGCGCGGAAAGAACGAACACCTATATCTTTCCGTGCGATCTCTGATTTCTCTTATTTTATCATGGTGCTGTGTTGGTCGACGCCAACAAAATATTTTCGCATTCGGAGGACAAAGTTAGTGATTGAAATTTCATGAGAAGATCCCGCCGCAACGAGAAAGGCCTTTGTTTTAATAGTGTCCACCCCAAATCCGGCATCATGTCCGCGACACTCTCTCTTCTGTTTCGCGATAATACAAAACGTGCGGCTGCTCTTTGAACGTTCTCGATGTACTCCGTTAATCACATCTCGTAAGGATTCCACACAGCGCAGCAGTATTCCAAAAAGAGGACGGACAAGCGTAGTGTAGGCAGTCTCTTTAGTACATGTGTCGCATCATCTAAGTATTCTGCCAATAAAACGCAGCCTTTGGTTCGCCTTCCCCACATCATCATCTATGTCATCGTTCCAATTTAAGTTGGTCGTAATTGTGAATACTAGGTATTTAGTTGAATTGGCAGCCTTTAGATCTGTGCGGTTTACCGGGTGACCGAAATTTAATGAATTCCTTTTAGTACTCGCGTGGATGACCTCAAATGTTTCATTATTTAGAGTCATTTACCGCTTTTAGCACCATAGAGATATCGTGTCTAAGTCATTTTACATTTGGCTTTGATCTTCTAATGAATTTACTATGTTCCAGTCCTCCCTCGGGCATGTGTGTGTGTTGTTCTTAGCATAAGCTAGTTTAAGTAGTGTGTAAGTCTAGCAACCGACAACCTCAGCAGTTTGGTCCCTTAGTAATTCACACACACGGTTGAATTTACTAGACTAGGTAAATGCCAGCATGAGCTGCAAACAATCTAAGGTGACTGCTCAGATTTTTTCCTAAATCGTTTACATAGATAAAGAACAGAAGAGGACCTAGAGGAAGGCCAGAAATCTCTTCTGTTTTACGAGATGACTTACCGTCAGTTACAACCTCTCTGACAGGAAATCACGAATCCAGTCGCAGAACTCAGACGGTTTTCCATAAGCACGCTACTTGATTACACGCCGCTAGTGAGGTACGATGTCGAAAGCCATCTGGAAATCTAGAAATACGGGATCAATTTGAAATCCCTTGTCGATAGCACTCAACACTTCGTGTGAGTAAACAGCTAGTTGTGTTTCACATGAATGGTGTTGCCTTAATCCGTGCTGTGTCAAAAGACTGTTCTCATCGTGGTAATTCATAATGTTCGAACGAAGCATATGTTCCAAAATACTGCTGCATATCAACGTTAGCGATATGGGCCTATAATTTACTGGATTACTCCTATGCTGCCTTTCTTGAATATTGGTATAACCTGTGCAACTTTCGATTCTTTATGTACGGATCTTTTATAGAGCGGGCGGGTGTATATGATTGCTAAGTACAGAGCTATTGGATCAGCATACTCTCAAAGAAACCTAATTGGTATATAGCCTGAAGTGGAATTGCATCACTACTCACAGGATATCTACACTCCTGGAAATTGAAATAAGAACACCGTGAATTCATTGTCCCAGGAAGGAGAAACGTTATTGACACATTCCTGGGGTCAGATACATCACATGATCACACTGACAGGACCACAGGCACATAGACACAGGCAACAGAGCATGCACAATGTCGGCACTAGTACAGTGTATATCCACCTTTCGCAGCAATGCAGGCTGCTATTCTCCCACGGAGACGATCGTAGAGATGCTGGATGTAGTCCTGTGGAACGGCTTGCCATGCCATTACCACCTGGCGCCTCAGTTGGACCAGCGTTCGTGCTGGACGTGCAGACCGCGTGAGACGACGCTTCAAAAAAATGGTTCAAATGGCTCTGAGCACTATGGGACTCAACTGCTGAGGTCATTAGTCCCCTAGAACTTAGAACTAGTTAAACCTAACTAACCTAAGGACATCACAAACATCCATGCCCGAGGCAGGATTCGAACCTGCGACCGTAGCGGTCTTGCGGTTCCAGACTGCAGCGCCTTTAACCGCACGGCCACTTCGGCCGGCGACGACGCTTCATCCAGTCCCAAACATGCTCAATGGGGGACAGATCCGGAGATATTGCTGGCCAGGGTAGTTGACTTACACCATCTAGAGCACGTTGGGTGGCACGGGATACATGCGGACGTGCATTGTCCTGTTGGAACAGCAAGTTCCCTTGCCAGTCTAGGAATGGTAGAACGATGGGTTCGATGACGGTTTGGATGTACCGTGCACTATTCAGTGTCCCCTCGACGATCACCAGTGGTGTACGGCCAGTGTAGGAGATCGCTCCCCACACCATGATGCCGGGTGTTGGCCCTGTGTGCCTCGGTCGTATGCAGTCCTGATTGTGGCGCTCACCTGCACGGCGCCAAACACGCATACGACCATCATTGGCAGCAAGGCAGAAGCGACTCTCATCGCAGAAGACGACACGTCTCCATTCGTCCCTCCATTCACGCCTGTCGCAACACCACTGGAGGCGGGTTGCACGATGTTGGGGCGTGATTGGAAGACGGCCTAACGGTGTGCGGGACCGTAGCCCAGCTTCATGGAGACGGTTGCGAATGGTCCTCGCCGATACCCCAGGAGCAACAGTGTCCCTAATTTGCTGGGAAGTGGCGGTGCGGTCCCCTACGGCACTGCGTAGGATCCTACGGTCTTGGCGTGCATCCGTGCGTCGCTGCGGTCCGGTCCCAGGTCGACGGGCACGTGCACCTTCCGCCGACCACTGGCGACAACATCGATGTACTGTGGAGACCTCACGCCCCACGTGTTGAGCAATTCGGCGGTACGTCCACCCGGCCTCCCGCATGCCCACTATACGCCCTCGCTCAAAGTCCGTCAACTGCACATACGGTTCACGTCCACGCTGTCGCGGCATGCTACCAGTGTTAAAGACTGCGATGGAGCTCCGTATGCCACGGCAAACTGGCTGACACTGACGGCGGCGGTGCACAAATGCTGCGCAGTTAGCGCCATTCGACGGCCAACACCGCGTTTCCTGGTGTGTCCGCTGTGCCGTGCGTGTGATCATTGCTTGTACAGCCCTCTCGCAGTGTCCGGAGCAAGTATGGTGGGTCTAACACACCGGTGTCAATGTGTTCTTTTTTCCATTTCCAGGAGTGTATTCTACATTACTGATGGTGGCAGTTGTGCTTGATTCGAATTCTGAGATATTTACTTCGCCTTCTCCGGTGACGGAATTTCGGAAGGCTGTGTTTAGTAAATTTGCTTTAGTAGCACTGTCATCAATAGTATTTCCATTCTATCGCGCAGAGTTGGCATTGAATGTGTCTTGCCGCTAGCATACTTTACATACGACCAGAATGTCTTTGGATTTTCTGCCAGGTTTCGAGACAAAATTTCGTTGTGGAAACTGTTATAAGCATCTCGCATTGAAACCCGCGCTAGACGGCAGTGCAGACAGTACGTCAGAAATGAGCTCCATATACTCACTTTAAACTCTGCACCGAATTTGTCGTCTCCGTATGCCCGCAGTCTCGATTTGTGAATAAAATTTTTCTGGGTTTGTGACCGCATTGTCAATACGTGAAACTACCGACGTTTCGGTCACTGTTGCAGGTGACCTTCTTCAGGATGTAAACAAAAAACACCCTGAAAAAGGTCACTTGCAACAGTGACCGAAACGTCAGTAGTTTCACGTATTGACAATGCGCTCACACAGGCAGAGAAATTTTATTGACTGCGACAATGGCCGCGGAGGCCTACGTTGAAATCGACTTGTGAGTCTCCTCTGCAGCCCACTCGTCACGCGAGCCTGTTGTTTGGTACAAGTTGACTCGGCTCGCTCTGAAAGGAGGGAGAGTACATGAGTTCGCAGGTATAACCGCGGACACGCGGCATTCCCGCTACGTACGCAACCGTTTTTAAAGATATTCCCGCCATTAAACTGTGAATTGCTCTTTATTTAAGTTGTTATTGGTTTTCCGTCTTGAGCTTACTACAATTTAACTAAAGAGAATCTTACACGAGACGCATTTCGCTTTAATTTATCAAGCACCTTTCGTGGTTATTCTGCAAACTGGATACATAAGCTTGTGTATTTTTGGTTGTTTTAGATCAAAAACAGCGCTTTGTTTCTAAGGTTGGAGTGCAAGTTAGTCGAGCGTTTCTCTATATATATTCTCCAAACCACTGCTTCTCACCTCCTTGCTAACCTCCTTGCTAGCAGCGGTTGACGTCGAAAGACCTCTTTTCACATGTGCACTTGGCAGTTTTTGGCATTCTGCATATTTCTTGCGCTGCATTGGTGGTCATTTATACTTCGCCTTTATAAAACGAACTAAAGTTATGTGTCTTTCTCTCCCTGCACGTCATTACAGTGTTTGTTTTCGTGCGTGTTGAGAGCTTTGCCAGCCTATGAAACTACATGGATGGTCGTTATAGGACAGAACCTGGGAGGAGATGGTAGTGATAAATGGAGCGTGTAGTTATATGTGTGTATTTTATGTTACATTAAGTGGTCAGTCAGTTTAAAGAGTGTGTGTTGAAAGTCTCTTCGAGTTTGCTGCCTGATCCTAAAATCAACTTCTCGATATTTCGGCGACCCAACTGGTCGTCATCTTCAGGAGAATGCTGCTTCTGCTGATGAGTCCCGCTCAGAACTGACTCCAGGCTGCAAATCGACGTCCTATATACGCCACCGTTCAGTACACGGTGCATGCGCCGCCCGTCACGGCTGCTGCCCTCCAAGACAGGGAGGTGGCGCCGCCCTTAGTGGAACACTGCTGGCAACGATATATCGCACTCAGGGCCGCACCGAAGAACGTTCAATTTTGATGCGAGACAATACAGGATTCCACGTCTTGCTAAGAGGAAACCCATTGTCTCTGTTGGTTAAATTATCCGCCAACCTAATCTCATACTGTGTCCCTCATTTAAGCAGTGTTCTGCTACTGCCGATTATTCCGGCTGTTGTAGCCTCGTATGACGGCGATGTTCCACACACCTATCATGCACTGTGCGAATCGAACGCCCAATACAAGCCTTCCCACATTGAAACGGAATTTTGTACACATCGGGTTTCCTAAGCCCCAAATAATCTTTCACAGAGCCGAGTAGAGCCCTAATCTTAGAAGGCGGACGGAACACACTCTTAATGTTAAAATTCCTTAAAATTCGTCCAGTCTTAAACGACATGCCTCCAGCATAAAGACGCCGATCTATGTTCCTCTTCATGCACCTCCACAGATGGTCCAAACTCCATAGCCCGACGAATCTGCTTCTTAGGGTGTCCAATTTCTTTAAAAACAGCCATCAAATGCGCAAGTTCTGGGGTTAAGCTGTCCGCGTCGGAAATGGCATGTGCTCTCCGTACAAAAGTCCTAAGGATATCACTGCGTTGGTGTGATGGATGACAACTCTTAGAATGCAGATGCCGATCTGTGTGCCTCGGCTTCCGGTGAACACTGTGTCCCAAAGTACCATCTGGTTTTTTATAATCAATAACGTCTAAAAATGGAAGCATCCGATCACTTTCAACCTCCATAGTAAATTTGATGCGGGGATGAAGACAGTCGAAGTGGTCCAAAAATGCATTAAGAGCACCACGTCCATGCGGCCAGACGAAAATGTATCCCACATATCTCCAGAAGCACATTGGTTGCAAAGCTGAAGTTCTCAGTGCCATATCCTCGAAGTTCTCCATAAATAAATTGGAGACTATGGGTGATAAAGGACTACCCATAGCCACTCCGTCATTCTGTTCAAAAATGTTATCGTTAAATAAAAACTACGTGGATGTCAGCACATGACGACAAAGCTTCACCAGCTCTTCATCCAGCTTTTCACTGATCAAACTAAGGGACTCTTCCAGAGGAACTCGTGCAAAAAGGATCTGGCTTCACCAGCCCTTCATCCAGTTTTTCATTGATCAAACTAAGGGACCCTTCCAGAGAGACTCGTGTAAAAGGGATCCGGCAGCAAATCCGAAGAGACTTTCAAGACTTATCACGCCGGGAAAGTCTACGTAATAACATAAAGAGTGTGTGGTTTACCAGGTTGGTCTGGTCATTTATGACTTGTCCCTTTTCTGTTATGGTCTTTTGAATGTGGTTGTTTTCTTGTGAGGTGAGGAGTTTTCTGTTGTTGTTTATGCTTGTCATTTTAATGTCAATGTCTCTGGTGGTAATTTTATGTTGGTGTTGGTGTAAGTGTTCTGAAAAACTTGAATGACTTGTCCTATACTTCCCAGCTCTGACATGTTCTTTGTATGTGGTGTCAATTAGGACCTATATATCTTCCATCACATGTATTGCATTTCAGTTGGTATATTCCTGATTGCTGATATAGGTCAGTTTTTCCTATTGCTTTTGGGAGGTACTTTTTAACGGAATTTTTGTTCGGAAAATTTTGGAAATTTGTGGTAAGGTCTATGGGACCAAACTGCTGAGGTCATCGGTCCATAGGCTTACGCACTACTTAGTCAATCTTAACTTATGCTAAGGACAACACACGCACACCCATGCCCGAGGGAAGACTAACCTCCGACGGGGAAAGCCGCGTGAACCGTGACAAGGCGCCTGAGACCGCACGGCTACAAAACGCGGCAATTGCTCGTTTGGTGGGCTATTTTTACATCACATTTTTTAAAAATAGTAAAAACTGATCTATATCAGCATTCAGGAATATACTAACTGAAATGCAATACTTGTGATGGAAGATATATAGGTCAAACCAGGACATTTGACACCAGATACAAATAACATGTCAGAGCACGGAAGTATAGCACAAGTCATTCAACTTTTTCAGAACACTTACACCAACACAAACATAAAATTACCACCAGAGACACTGACATGAAAATGATAAGGATAAACAACAACAAAAACACCTCACCTTACAAGAAAACAACCACATTCAAAAGACAATAACAGAAAAGGAACAACTCTTAAATGACCAGACCAACCTGCCAAGCCACACGGTCATTAATTTGACTGACCACTTAATGTAACAGTAAATACACACATATAACTCCACGCTCCATTTACCACTACCATCTCCTCCCAGGTTCTGCCCTACAATGACCATCCATGTAGTTTCACAGGCTGGCAACGCTCATAGCCCGCACGAAACCAAAGGAACAATACCGTGCAGGTTGAGAAACATAACTTTAGTTCGTTTCACAAAGGCGAAGTGTAAATAACCCAAATGCAGCGCAAGAAATACTGCCAAGTGCACTTGTGAAACGAGGTATTTCGATGTCAACCGCTACTAGCAAGCCGGGGTGAAGCAATGGTTTGGAGAATATATAAAGAAACGCCGCAAGTAACTTGCACTCCAACTTTATAAACAAAGCGCTGTTTTTTATCTAAAAGAACCAGAAATGTACAAGCGTATGTATCCAGTTTGCAGAATAACCACGAAAGGTGTTTGATAAATAAAAGCGAAATGCGTCTCGTGTAAGATTCTCTTTAATTAAATTGTAAGCTCAGGACGGAAAACAAACAATAACTGATTTTAAAAGGTGCTCCGAAAGATGCCATGCGAATAAAGGTACTATTCATTTACTTCATACAATCAATATTTCGGCCTTATAGTCATTCTCATGTGCAAGTTGAAATGCCACAAAATGTTTGTTCTACCGAAATGACAGGAGCAAGTTATGTACCAGTATATCGACTGATCGGTTAGCAGCGAATGTTTTTTTCTGTTTATACATAAACATAAAATTTTATACTGACTCAAAAAATGTCTAATGATTTCGTTGACACACACACACTTTCGAGGCGTTGCCGAGTCTGCAACGTTAGTAACAGAGAACATGACATGAGCATGAAGTGCAATCTCTAAATGGTGGTTATTGAAATACATTACGAAAATGAGTGATAAGGTTCACGACTCGCTGTTAGTCCATAAACGCAAGCTGCCGAGACCAAATGAAAAGAAATAGCGCGGGGATATAACAATGACGTCGTTCCGCGCCAGTTTTAGTTTGACGCAGCACGTGTTTTCTCGTAGAGGGAAAGAAATAAACAAGAATACATCCATTTTCTTTGCACTGGACGAAATTTGTATGTTTTCGTCTGAAGGGTGGGCTACAGCGTGAAACTTATTGCAGATATCACCCTATCTGTAATGGAACAGATTTTCAATTGTGTAGTTTCGATCAATTTTCTTTCGTCTTACACCTCCAACAGTCTCACAAAACACAGCTTGTAAGTAGGCTGTTTAGGTTTTATGTTGGTAACGCCACGTAGCGCTCTGTATGAAAATCACTGACTGTGCTATGTGCAGTCTGTGACTGGTTTGCATTGTTGGAATATTTGTTTTCATTGTTGGAGTATTTGCTATTGTAGTGTTGGGCAATTTGATGTGAACAGCGCGTAGCGTTGAGCAGTTGGAGGTGGGCCGCCAGCAGTGGTGGATGTGGGGAGACAGCAGTGGTGGATGTGGGGAGAGAGATGGCAGAGTTTTGAGAGCGGACGATCTGGACGTGTGTCCGTCAGAAAAAGGAAATTTGGATATCATGACATGATATATATATGATGACTTTTGAACACTATTAAGGTAAATACATTGTTTGTTCTCTACCAAAATCTTTCATTTGCTAACTATGCCTATCAGTAGTTAGTGCCTTCAGTAGTTAGAATCTTTTTATTTAGCTGGCAGTATTGGTGCTCGCTGTATTGCAGTAGTTCGAGTAACCAAGATTTTTGTGAGGTAAGTGATTCATGAAAGGTATAGATTATTGTTAGTTTGGGCCATTCTTTTGTGGGGATTATTGAAAGTCAGATAGCGTTGAGGTAAAAATATTGTGTGTCAGTTTAGTGTTGATCAGAATAAGTAAAGAGAGAAATGTCTGAGTATGCTCTGTTTTGCTCAGCTGTTTGAAAATCAAATAACGTAACAACTTTTATCAGCACAGTCATTAATAATTTTAAAAAGGGGACTTTCACGCTTCTTTAAAGATCAGCTGATCCCGTCAACCGGTCAATTCGCCTTACCAGTGCTACTTTGCAACAACAAGATCTTCCGTACTAATATCAAGTCACGACTAGCGTTACACTCCAGCACGCTTCAATAAAGGAGAAGGAATGGACTGTATGATGCGACCGCAGCGCCACGGTTCTCAGACTCGTCATACTGGCGAAACTACAACGGGAACCTAAGCACTGTTGTAAGAGCGACACTTTGATTTGTGCAGTACGTGACACGCATTATTGTATTCGCTCTGTTTCTGATCCGCAGCGCAGCCAGACAGACCTACCTGTGCGATGAGCAGGTGGCCGCGAGCCGATGCCAGGCAACGTGACGTGACGAGGTGCTCTGGACGCGCCGCGGCGGCGGCAGCTGCGCGCTGGCCAGAGAGAGACGCGCACTGTGCTGCCGTAATACCGCGCCGGCTGCTACAGCTGTGGCTGCGCTGTTACGTCACGCGGGGCAGTCGGTCGGTCGGTGGGCCGCTTTTCACTTTTGCGGCCGCTCGCCGCTCCGCTGACTGGCGCCCTACCTGCTGGGCGGGTGATGTCGCTGCATCGGCGCCGGCGACGCTGCTGCCGCCCGGCGGCGGGACGCGGCACTTGCGCCGCCCGTTCGGTTTCCCTGTGGTCAGGCCTTCGCAACAGACGACCGAGACAGGTGATCTGTCTCGTGCGGAAAGTGCAGAGTCGCCGTGGTTCATTTGGTTACCCGCCATCGCCCACATCGATATACCTACGGGATCTCGGAAGGTAACATAAGTGAGCCGCCACCTTCGCGAATCCACTTCCTGGATCACCTGCTGTGTGCGCTCTAGCTCTTTAGATTTACATTTCTTTTTTTTTTTTGTCATCAGTCTACTGATTGGTTTGATGCGGCCCGCCACGAATTCCTTTCCTGTGCTAACGTCTTCATCTCAGAGTAGCACTTGCAACCTACGTCCTCAATTATTTGCTTGACGTATTCCAATCTCTGTCTTCCTCTACAGTTTTTGCCCTCTACAGCTCCCTCTAGTACCATGGAAGTCATTCCCTCATGTCTTAGCAGATCTCCTATCATCCTGTCCCTTCTCCTTATCAGTGTTTTCCACATATTCCTTTCCTCTCAGATTCTGCGTAGAACCTCCTCATTCCTTACCTTATCAGTCCACCTAATTTTCAACATTCGTCTATAGCACCAAATCTCAAATGCTTCGATTCTCTTCTGTTCCGGTTTTCCCACAGTCCATGTTTCACTACCATACAATGCTGTATTCCAGAAATTTCTTTCTCAAATTAAGGCCGGTATTTGATATTAGTAGACTTCTCTTGGCCAGAAATGCCTTTTTTGCCATAGCGAGTCTGCTTTTGATGTCCTCCTTGCTCTGTCCGTCATTGGTTATTTTACTGCCTAGGTAGCAGAATTCCTTAATTTCATTGACTTCGTGACCATCAATCCTGATGTTAAGTTTCTCGCTGTTCTCATTTCTACTACTTCTCATTACCTTCGTCTTTCTCCGATTTACTCTCAAACCATACTGTGTACTCATTAGACTGTTCATTCCTTTGAGCAGATCATTTAATTCTTCTTCACTTTCACTCAGGATAGCAATGTCATCAGCGAATCGTATCATTGATATCCTTTGACCTTGTATTTTAATTCCACTCCTGAACCTTTCTTTTATTTCCATCATTGCTTCCTTGATGTACAGATTGAAGAGTAGGGGCGAAAGGCTACAGCCTTGTCTTACACCCTTCTTAATACGAGCACTTCGTTCTTGATCGTCCACTCTTATTATTCCCTCTTGGTTTTTGTACATATTGTATATGACCCGTCTCTCCCTATAGCTTACCCCTACTTTTTTCACAATCTCGAACAGCTTGCACCATTTTATATTGTCGAACGCTTTTTCCAGGTCGACAAATCCTCTGAAAGTGTCTTGATTTTTCTTTAGCCTTGCTTCCATTATTAGCCGTAACGTCAGAATTGCCTCTCTCGTCCCTTTACTTTTCCTAAAGCCAAACTGATTGTCACCTAGCGCATTCTCAATTTTCTTTTCCATTCTTCTGTATATTATTCTTGTAAGCAGCTTCGATGCATGAGCTGATAAGCTGATTGTGCGATAATTCTCGCACTTGTCAGCTCTTGCCGTCTTCGGAATTGTGTGGATGATGCTTTTCCGAAAGTCAGATGGTATATCGCCAGACTCATATATTCTACACACCAGCGTGAATAGTCGTTTCGTTGCCACTTCCCCCAGTGATTTTAGAAATTCTGATGGAATGTTATCTATCCCCTCTGCCTTATTTGACCGTAAGTCCTCGAGAGCTCTTTTAAATTCCGATTCTAATACTGGATCCCCTATCTCTTCTATATCGACTCCTGTTTCTTCTTCTATCACATCAGACAAATCTTCACCCTCATAGAGGCTTTCAATGTATTCTTTCCACCTATCTGCTCTCTCCTCTGCATTTAATAATGGAATTACCGTTGCACTCTTAATGTTACCACCGTTGCTTTCAATGTCACCAAAGGTTGTTTTGACTTTCCTGTATGCTGAGTCTGTCCTTCCGACAATCATATCTTTTTCGATGTCTTCACATTTTTCCTGCAGTCATTTCGTCTTAGCCTCCCTGCACTTCGCATTTATTTCATTCCTTAGCGACTTGTATTTCTGTATTCCTGATTTTCCCGGAACATGTTTGTACTTCCTCCTTTCATCAATCAACTGAAGTATTTCTTCTGTTACCCATGGTTTCTTCGCAGCTGCCTTCTTTGTACCTATGTTTTCCTTCCAACTTCTGTGATGGCCCTTTTTAGAGATGTCCATTCCTCTTCAACTGTACTGCCTACTGCGCTATTCCTTATTGCTGTATCTATAGCGTTAGAGAACTTCAAACTTCCGTATCCCACTTATTTGCGTATTGATTCTTCCTGACTAATATCTTGAACTTCAGCCTACTCTTCATCACTACTATATTGTGATCTGAGTCTATATCTGCTCCTGGGTACGCCTTACAATCCAGTATCTGATTTCGGAATCTCTGTCTGACCATGATGTAATCTAATTGAAATCTTCCCGTATCTCCCGGCCTTTTCCAAGTATACCTCCTCCTCTTGTGATTCTTGAACAGGGTATTCGCTATTACTAGCTGAAACTTGTTACAGAACTCAATTAGTCTTTCTCCTCTTTCATTCCTTGTCCCAAGCCCATATTCTCCTGTAACCTTTTCTTCTACTCCTTCCCCTACAACTGCATTGCAGTCGCCCATGACTATTAGATTTTCGTTCTCCTTTACATACTGCATTACCCTTTCAATATCCTCATACACTTTCTCTGTCTGTTCATCTTCAGCTTGTGACGTCGGCACGTATACCTGAACTATCGTTGTCGGTGTTGGTCTGCAGTCGATTATGATTAGAACAACCCGGTCACTGAACTGTTCACAGTAACACACCCTCTGCCCTACCTTCCTATTCATAACGAATCCTACACCTGTTATACCATTTTCTGCTGCTGTTGATATTACCCGATACTCATCTGACCTGAAATCCTTGTCTTCCTTCCACTTCACTTCACTGACCCCTACTATATCTAGATTGAGCCTTTGCATTTCCCTTTTCAGATTTTCTAGTTTCCCTACCACGTTCAAGCTTCTGACATTCCACGCCCCGACTCATAGAACGTTATCCTTTCGTTGATTATTAATCTTTTTCTCGTGGTAACCTCCCCCTTGGCAGTCCCCTCCCGGAGATCCGAATGGGGGACTATTCCGGAATCTTTTGCCAATGGAGAGATCATCATGACACTTCTTCAATTACAGGCCACATGTCCTGTGGATACACGTTACGTGTCTTTAATGCAGTGGTTTCCATTGCCTTCTGCATCCTCATGTCGTTGATCATTGCTGATTCTTCCGCCTTTAGGGGCAATTTCCCACCCCTAGGACAAGAGAGTGCCCTGAACCTCTATCCGCTCCTCCGCCCTCTTTGACAAGGCCGTTGGCAGAATGAGGCTGACTTCTTATGCCGGAAGATTTACATAGTCTGTCATTAATACTCGTATTCGGTCACTTCCGTATATCTAATTCTGTATGCTGATTTGTCGAAAAAAAAAAGTTCAAATGGCTCTAAGCACTAAGGGACTTAACATCTGAGGTCATCAGTCCCCTAGAACTTAGATCTACTTAAACCTAACTAACCTAAGGATATCACACGCAACCATGCCCGAGGCAGGATTCGAACCTGCGACCGTAGCAGCATCGCGGTTCCGGACTGAAGCGCCTAGAACCGCTCGGCCACAGCGACCGGCTTTTGTCAAAAACTGGAACAAAACTCAGGTTGCCTCTTGCAGAGAAGAGAATAGCGACCAGCCACTGCACACATAGCTCCGCTACGGTTTCGAACCGACAGGTCCATTATCAAATGGCTGTTCGCATTTAGATACATATTTGTTGCTGTTTACATTAGTTTTCACTTTTAATTTGACCTTGAGCTGAAAATTTCTTGCGGCTAACAGGGATTGAAAAGAATGTTAGCCGGCCGGGGTGGCCAATCGGTTCTAGGCGCTACAGTCTGGAACCGCGCGACCGCTACGATCGCAGTTTCGAATCTTGCCTCGGGCATGGATGTGTGTGATGTCCTTAGGTTAGTTAGGTTTAAGTAGTTCTAAGTTCTAGGAGACTGATAACGTTAGAAGGGAAGTCCCATAGTGCTCAGAACCATTTGAACCATTTTTTGAAAACAATGTTAACAAATCCTTAAAGTGAACCTGGTTTAATTTTAGCTTGCTTACGTCGAAACTCCCGCGTGATTAGGTAGTAAGCATTGCAACTTCGACGTAAAGCTAAAACTAAAACAGTACCACTTTAAGGATTTGTTTACATTCGTTTCAATCGTTATTTGCTAACATTACAGTTAAATAGGCACCACCCCCATATATTTTCACGACAGGGGAGGGGGGAGCAGAAAATGAAAACTAATGTAAACAACAACAGATATGTATCTCAACGCGAACACCGTTTGATGATGAACCTGTCGGTTTGAAACCGGTAACGGCGCTATTTGTGTCGCCGGCCGCGGTGGCCGAGCGGTTCTAGGCACTTCAGTCTGGAACCGCGCGACCGCTACAGTCGCAGGTTCAAATCCTACCTCCGGTATGGATGTGTGTGACGTCCTTAGGTTAGTTACGTTTAAGTAGTTCTAATTTCTAGGGGACTGATGACCTAAGATGTTAAGTCCCATAGTCCTCAGAGATATTTCAACCATTTTTATTTTTTGAGCTTTTTGTGTGAATACACAGCGTTATTGAAGTGGCTGGTTTCTGTTCCCTTCTCTGCAAAAATCAACCTATATGGAACAGCAAATATTTTAGTAGTTAGTAGTAAAGACTAATCCAAGAAAAATATGCCATATCGCATGTTTCCAATTTTTGTTGATTACAGAAACAGAACTGATGGAATGTAACCCAAATAAGTACTTACAGAAGGTATTAAAGAAAGTCAAATGATTTAAGTTCAAAGTTGATTTTCGTAAATTCCACCTCCCACTCCAGCCCACTTTCGTATCCTCTCGGCAGCACCATGTGCAGCTCCTCTGACGTCATCTTTACGTTCTTCTATGAGGACACAACTATACATAATCCGTGCGATCAGTTCCTCTCTAGTGTTTACCTTTTCTTTGCGTATCTTCGCCTTTCAACCATCCCCGCAGGCAAAAACCCAAAGGTGTAATGTCTGAGGACTTAGATGGTTAAGAAATGTGGTCTTTTATGCTCGTCTATGTTCGAGGAATGTCAGGTTTAGATGATGTGTCTTGACGACCAGGATCTGCAGAGCGGCTGCAATGCTGCAAGAACATCGCCATCCACGTAGCCAAAAGAAGCTCTACCGTAATGCTGTCAGCTCGTTTTCAATAAAGCCTACGTAACTGGAGTCTATAGGACAATCCGGTAACACAACAGGTCCAATTAAATGATGTCTGTGATACCAAATCATCAGACGCTTGCGGAGGAGCATTATTCAAAATGTGTCTTCGTAAAGGTTTGTGGGTGTCAGTTACGAATGATATTGATACCGTTCGTCATGAATGGAAGTGGCTTAATCAGTAATCAGTATTAATGGGGTTACTAGGCGACTTTTGGTTAGACAATTCCAATCGATTACCTTTATCAGCTTCTCGAAGGTGTTAAATACATCATGTCCGCCATATACTGTATAAGGAACACGGATACATGTAGAACTTCTGCGTTTTCTTGCTGAAGGACTATGTTTTATCAACTAAATATTGGGTTCTGCTTCATCTACTCTGTTTATTCACACACTCAGATTATATATGAGTGCTGGGCAATGCCCAGTCTCACGCAGTTTAGTGAAAACACTCTCGAATCTTGGACTTTGCGATTAAGAAATCGTCTACTGTATTCTCTTTCAGCATTTGTAAATGCGCTAATCAGCTACAACATTATGAGCATCGACCTACTGTCGACATAAACCCGTCCAAGCGATAGCAGCGTCACCTGGAGAGAAATGACTGCTAGTCAGACACACGTACACCGCATGTACAGGGTGTTTCAAAAATGACCGGTATATTTGAAACGGCAATAAAAACTAAACGAGCAGCGATAGAAAGACACCGTTTGTTGCAATATGCTTGGGACAACAGTACATTTTCAGGCAGGCAAACTTTCGAAATTACAGTAGTTACAATTTTCAACAACAGATGGCGCTGCGGTCTGGGAAACTCTATAGTACGATATTTTCCACATATCCACCATGCGTAGCAATAATATGGCGTAGTCTCTGAATGAAATTACCCGAAACCTTTGACATTGTGTCTGGCGGAATGGCTTCACATGCAGATAAGATGTACTGCTTCAGCTGTTCAATTGTTTCTGGATTCTGGCGGTACACCTGGTCTTTCAAGTGTCCCCAAAGAAAGAAGTCACAGGGGTTCATGTCTGGCGAATACGGAGGCCAATCCACGCCGCCTCCTGTATGTTTCGGATAGTCCAAAGCAATCACACGATCATCGAAATATTCATTCAGGAAATTAAAGACGTCGGCCGTGCGATGTGGCCGGGCACCATCTTGCATAAACCACGAGGTGTTCGCAGTGTCGTCTAAGGCAGTTTGTACCGCCACAAATTCATGAAGAATGTCCAGATAGCGTGATGCAGTAATCGTTTTGGATCTGAAAAATGGGCCAATGATTCCTTTGGAAGAAATGGCAGCCCAGACCAGTACTTTTTGAGGATGCAGGGTCGATGGGACTGCAACATGGGGCTTTTCGGTTCCCCATATGCGCCAGTTCTGAAACTTCCTGGCAGATTAAAACTGTGTGCCCGACCGAGACTCGAACTCGGGACCTTTGCCTTTCGCGGGCAAGTGCTCTACCAACTGAGCTACCGAAGCACGACTCACGTCCGGTACTCACAGCTTTACTTCTGCCAGTACCTCGTCTCCTACCTTCCAAACTTTACAGAAGCTCTCCTGCGAACCATGCAGAACTAGCACTCCTGAAAGAAAGGATATTGCGGAGACATGGCTTAGCCACAGCCTGGGGGATGTTTCCAGAATGAGATTTTCACTCTGCAGCGGAGTGTGCGCTGATATGAAACTTCCTGGCAGATTAAAACTGTGTGCCCGACCGAGACTCGAACTCGGGACCTTTGCCTTTCGCGGGCAAGTGCTCTACCAACTGAGCTACCGAAGCACGACTCACGTCCGGTACTCACAGCTTTACTTCTGCCAGTACCTCGTCTCCTACCTTCCAAACTTTACAGAAGCTCTCCTGCGAACCATGCAGAACTAGCACTCCTGAAAGAAAGGATATTGCGGAGACATGGCTTAGCCACAGCCTGGGGGATGTTTCCAGAATGAGATTTTCACTCTGCAGCGGAGTGTGCGCTGATATGAAACTTCCTGGCAGATTAAAACTGTGTGCCCGACCGAGACTCGAACTCGGGACCTTTGCCTTTCGCGGGCAAGTGCTCTACCAACTGAGCTACCGAAGCACGACTCACGTCCGGTACTCACAGCTTTACTTCTGCCAGTACCTCGTCTCCTACCTTCCAAACTTTACAGAAGCTCTCCTGCGAACCATGCAGAACTAGCACTCCTGAAAGAAAGGATATTGCGGAGACATGGCTTAGCCACAGCCTGGGGGATGTTTCCAGAATGAGATTTTCACTCTGCAGCGGAGTGTGCGCTGATATGAAACTTCCTGGCAGATTAAAACTGTGTGCCCGACCGAGACTCGAACTCGGGACCTCTGCCTTTCGCGGGCAAGTGCTCTACCAACTGAGCTACCGAAGCACGACTCACGTCCGGTACTCACAGCTTTACTTCTGCCAGTACCTCGTCTCCTACCTTCCAAACTTTACAGAAGCTCTCCTGCGAACCATGCAGAACTAGCACTCCTGAAAGAAAGGATATTGCGGAGACATGGCTTAGCCACAGCCTGGGGGATGTTTCCAGAATGAGATTTTCACTCTGCAGCGGAGTGTGCGCTGATATGAAACTTCCTGGCAGATTAAAACTGTGTGCCCGACCGAGACTCGAACTCGGGACCTTTGCCTTTCGCGGGCAAGTGCTCTACCAACTGAGCTACCGAAGCACGACTCACGTCCGGTACTCACAGCTTTACTTCTGCCAGTACCTCGTCTCCTACCTTCCAAACTTTACAGAAGGCAAAGGTCCCGAGTTCGAGTCTCGGTCGGGCACACAGTTTTAATCTGCCAGGAAGTTTCATATCAGCGCACACTCCGCTGCAGAGTGAAAATCTCATTCTGGAAACATCCCCCAGGCTGTGGCTAAGCCATGTCTCCGCAATATCCTTTCTTTCAGGAGTGCTAGTTCTGCATGGTTCGCAGGAGAGCTTCTGTAAAGTTTGGAAGGTAGGAGACGAGGTACTGGCAGAAGTAAAGCTGTGAGTACCGGACGTGAGTCGTGCTTCGGTAGCTCAGTTGGTAGAGCACTTGCCCGCGAAAGGCAAAGGTCCCGAGTTCGAGTCTCGGTCGGGCACACAGTTTTAATCTGCCAGGAAGTTTCATATCAGCGCACACTCCGCTGCAGAGTGAAAATCTCATTCTGGAAACATCCCCCAGGCTGTGGCTAAGCCATGTCTCCGCAATATCCTTTCTTTCAGGAGTGCTAGTTCTGCATGGTTTTCAGGAGAGCTTCTGTAAAGTTTGGAAGGTAGGAGACGAGGTACTGGCAGAAGTAAAGCTGTGAGTACCGGACGTGAGTCGTGCTTCGGTAGCTCAGTTGGTAGAGCACTTGCCCGCGAAAGGCAAAGGTCCCGAGTTCGAGTCTCGGTCGGGCACACAGTTTTAATCTGCCAGGAAGTTTCATATCAGCGCACACTCCGCTGCAGAGTGAAAATCTCATTCTGGAAACATCCCCCAGGCTGTGGCTAAGCCATGTCTCCGCAATATCCTTTCTTTCAGGAGTGCTAGTTCTGCATGGTTCGCAGGAGAGCTTCTGTAAAGTTTGGAAGGTAGGAGACGAGGTACTGGCAGAAGTAAAGCTGTGAGTACCGGACGTGAGTCGTGCTTCGGTAGCTCAGTTGGTAGAGCACTTGCCCGCGAAAGGCAAAGGTCCCGAGTTCGAGTCTCGGTCGGGCACACAGTTTTAATCTGCCAGGAAGTTTCATATCAGCGCACACACCGCTGCAGAGTGAAAATCTCATTCTGGAAACATCCCCCAGGCTGTGGCTAAGCCATGTCTCCGCAATATCCTTTCTTTCAGGAGTGCTAGTTCTGCATGGTTCGCAGGAGAGCTTCTGTAAAGTTTGGAAGGTAGGAGACGAGGTACTGGCAGAAGTAAAGCTGTGAGTACCGGACGTGAGTCGTGCTTCGGTAGCTCAGTTGGTAGAGCACTTGCCCGCGAAAGGCAAAGGTCCCGAGTTCGAGTCTCGGTCGGGCACACAGTTTTAATCTGCCAGGAAGTTTCATATCAGCGCACACTCCGCTGCAGAGTGAAAATCTCATTCTGGAAACATCCCCCAGGCTGTGGCTAAGCCATGTCTCCGCAATATCCTTTCTTTCAGGAGTGCTAGTTCTGCATGGTTCGCAGGAGAGCTTCTGTAAAGTTTGGAAGGTAGGAGACGAGGTACTGGCAGAAGTAAAGCTGTGAGTACCGGACGTGAGTCGTGCTTCGGTAGCTCAGTTGGTAGAGCACTTGCCCGCGAAAGGCAAAGGTCCCGAGTTCGAGTCTCGGTCGGGCACACAGTTTTAATCTGCCAGGAAGTTTCATATCAGCGCACACTCCGCTGCAGAGTGAAAATCTCATTCTGGAATCATCCCCCAGGCTGTGGCTAAGCCATGTCTCCGCAATATCCTTTCTTTCAGGAGTGCTAGTTCTGCATGGTTCGCAGGAGAGCTTCTGTAAAGTTTGGAAGGTAGGAGACGAGGTACTGGCAGAAGTAAAGCTGTGAGTACCGGACGTGAGTCGTGCTTCGGTAGCTCAGTTGGTAGAGCACTTGCCCGCGAAAGGCAAAGGTCCCGAGTTCGAGTCTCGGTCGGGCACACAGTTTTAATCTGCCAGGAAGTTTCATATCAGCGCACACTCCGCTGCAGAGTGAAAATCTCATTCTGCGCCAGTTCTGTTTATTGACGAAGCCGTCCAGGTAAAAATAAGCTTCGTCAGTAAACCAAATGCTGCCCACATGCATATCGCCGTCATCAATCCTGTGCACTATATCGTTAGTGAATGTCTCTCGTGCAGCAATGGTAGCGGCGCTGACGGGTTGCCGCGTTTGAATTTTGTATGGATAGAGGTGTAAACTCTGGCGCATGAGACGATACGTGGACGTTGGCGTCATTTGGACCGCAGCTGCAACACGGCGAACGGAAACCCGAGGCCGCTGTCGGATCACCTGCTGCACTAGCTGCGCGTTGCCCTCTGTGGTTGCCGTACGCGGTCGCCCTACCTTTCCAGCACGTTCATCCGTCACGTTCCCCGTCTGTTGAAATTTTTCAAACAGATCCTTTATTGTATCGCTTTTCGGTCCTTTGGTTACATTAAACTCCGTTGAAAACTTCGTCTTGTTGCAACAACACTGTGTTCTAGGCGGTGGAATTCCAACACCAGAAAAATCCTCTGTTCTAAGGAATAAACCATGTTGTCTACAGTATACTTGCACATTGTGAACAGCACACGCTTACAGCAGAAAGACGACGTACAGAATGGTGCACCCACAGACTGCGTTGTCTTCTATATCTTTCACATCACTTGCAGCGCCATCTGTTGTTGAAAATTGTAACTACTGTAATTTCGAAAGTTTGTCCGCCTGAAAATGTACTGTTGTCCCAAGCATATTGCAACAAACGGTGTATTTCTATCGCTGCTCGTTTAGTTTTTATTGCCGTTTCAAATATACCGGTCATTTTTGAAACACCCTGTAGTATCAGTGAGCGTACTGTCTCTATGTAGAACGGGGAAGGCGCGCGATATTTCTTAAGGCCCCCCATAAGCGATCAGACATATTGTAAAACCTAACTATACTTGCCAAAAATTTGATCATGTACGATACAGTTTGATGCATTTGTCAAGCATAGATCACGTTTGAGGTGTTTGCGAGAAATTTTATTGGAAAGGAAGTTTGATAAGATGGCGGACGTTGTGTGTGTCGAGGTTTCGCCGCATATGTTTAGTGAAAAATTGTTTTATTTTTATTTCACTGTATCGCGTGTTTCTACTGCTATGAAAACTATGATCGAAAATAAAAACAAAATAACACTGACAGTTACTAAACTGGAAGGAGAAACACATCTGTGCCAGCCATATGTTAACGCAAGAAGAGGTTATGAACAAAATCAATATTTTACGCTTACAGTGACGTACAAGCGGAGTGAAATGAAAGAAAAGAAATCGGAGCTCTCCAGTTCTTCCATGGACGTTGCAATATTTTAATCACTTGTCATTATAGAACCAATTAGAAGAGAATAAATTTAAAATTAAAAAATGAAATATTTTTTTAAGTAATGCTTAACACCTTAGCACTATAATTTCTTCAATATTCAGAAAACACACAATTGTTTTTGAATACACAAACAATATTAAAAGGCAAATATTTGTGGGATATCCTTCGCACTTTATAACAGCTTCCGAAAGATCTTGCCCGTAACCAACGATTTTTGCGGTCCACGAAGTCTCAATAGTTTCTATTCTTCCGTCAGGTTTTTCTTCAAATTTTTCTTTCGAGTTGATCATAGTTCTTCTGACCATTCTACAGGGCTCGTCCCATAAACTCTCCTTTGGGAGAAATTTCGCTAGAGCATGTTGACGGAATCCCCATTATTCGTCGTGCTGTCAGTGAAAGTAATTGCACCCTACACCAGATGACGAAGAGCAGTACCGTACCAAAACGCTACGGCCACTATGTTTTACATCTAGTTGTAAATGCTTTACCTGCAGCTCATAAATTGGTTATCACCGTACCATATTCACCATACCACAGTTGTTCCTTATGTTGAACAGACTTTCACTTCCGAAAGAGATTTTCACTCTGCAGCGGAGTGTACGCTGATATGAAACTTCCTGGCAGATTAAAACTGTGTGCCGGACCGAGACTCGAACTCGGGACCTTTGCCTTTCGCGGGCAAGTGCTCTACCAACTGAGCTACCCAAGCACGACTCACGCCCGCTCCTCGCAGCTATACTTCTGCCAGTACCTCGTCTCCTACCTTCCAAACTTTACAGAAGCTCTCCTGCGAACCATGCAGAACTAGCTCTCCTGAAAGAAAGGATATTGCGGAGACATGGCTTAGCCTCAGCCTGGGGGATGTTTCCAGAATGAGTTTTTCACTCTGCAGCGGAGTGTGCGCTGATATGAAACTTCCTGACAGATTAAAACTGTGTGCCGGACCGAGACTCGAACTCGGGACCTTTACCTTTCGCGGGCAAGTGCTCTACCAACTGAGCTGCCCAAGCACGACTCATGCCCCCTCCTCACAGCTATACTTCTGCCAGTACCTCGTCTCCTACCTTCCAGACTTTACAGAAGCTCTCCTGCGAACCATGCAGAACTAGCACTCCTGAAAGAAAGGATATTGCGGAGACATGGCTTAGACACAGCCTGGGGGATGTTTCCAGAATGAAATTTTCACTCTGCAGCGAAGTGTGCGCTGATATGAGCACTTGCCCGCGAAAGGCAAAGGTCCCGAGTTCGAGTCTCGGTCCGGCACACAGTTTTAATCTGCCAGGAAGTTTCAGACTTTTACTTTTCTCCAACCAGCAAATGTAATATCATTATGCCACTAAGACACATCGTTAACGTGGATCCTTGTTAACTGGCGGATTGCGGCTCGGTTCACTTTGTTGATGTATGGCTCTTTTCTTGCCACTCTTCCGTTGTAACTTTCTTCTCTGATGACCATTTGGACAGCTGATTCACTTACTTGCTTACCACATTCTTGCAGAAGACGGACTGCAATTTTAGGTGCACTTAATGTAAGATTATGTTACCTTTCTTATGATTAATCGCCTTTCTGTTACATTTAGCTTTCTTTTCTCCCTATTTAAGGGACACATACAAGGGGCCCTCCTCCTCAGACCATCTTGTGCCGTCCTCAGCAGTACTTCTAGGCACAGTCAACAGACCAGCAATATCTGTGTGAGTGTGACCCTTCGCTAGGTTTAAGAAAAAGCTCTCGCCGCTCGAACGTCGTGTTGATTTCCTTGCGTTCTAGCGCGACCTTGGAGATCAAGTCGCAGCACGGAACAGTAACAAATCAGCGGACGGGAAGAAACTGGCCTTGTCATGCCACCCACATCACCCATTTGCACGGTTGGCTTCAAGACAAGTTCTTACGTGATGGAATATTAAATATTCGTTCCTTCACGACTCTCCCAAATTAATTAATTTAAAAACGAATATTCTTTCATTTCATTAAAAAAACGTAAACACGCAGTACTGGTGTGCCATAGTAATATTTATTTAACAGTACGTTATGAACCGAATTTCATCTTTCTAGCCAATCCACACATAACACCAAACAGATAGTCCACAGAACACCAGCGACAGTTCATAGCAGTACAAATATTGGTTTTGGCGTTTTACAACTGTATACTGATACACATACACAAGCGTAACTGAATTCACAAAGAATCTCCGAAGAAATAAATCTTATATTACTTTATACTCAGATTTAAAATGTAGGAATGCATTAGGCAAAAGCGTTGTACAAGTGAGTAATGTCATAACTTCTATGTTAAAAGGACAAACTAGTGAATGCAACGGACAAACTAGTGAATGCGATGAACAGGACGAAAAGACTGAGCATCAAAGGAGTTGGAGACTGAGGAAAGAAAGAGTCCACCTTCTCTGAAACTGTCTTGAGTTAATATCGTTCTCGTGATATTAAAATGTGATGTTCTCCATAGAAGAACTTAGAACAAAAACCTGATAGCAATCGAAATTCTGGGTATTAATAAACACCAGTCAAAGAATCCTGGCCCGGTTCTTGATAATCAAACACAGTTACATTATTCGCAATTACTAAAGTGGCAGCAGCCAATTAATATTTTTCTCACCATTAGATAATATACAGGGTAATTACAAATGATTGAAGCTATTTCACAGCTCTACAATAACTTTATTATTTGAGATATTTTCACAATGCTTTGCACACACATACAAAATCTCAAAAAGTTTTTTTAGGCATTCACAAATGTTCGATATGTGCCCCTTTAGTGATTCGGCAGACATCAAGCCGATAATCAAGTTCCTCCCACACTCGGCGCAGCATGTCCCCATCAATGAGTTCGAAAGCATCGTTGATGCGAGCTCGCAGTTCTGGCACGTTTCTTGGTAGAGGAGGTTTAAACACTGAATCTTTCACATAACCCCACAGAAAGAAATCACATGGGGTTAAGTCGGGAGAGCGTGGAGGCCATGACATGAATTGCTGATCGTGATCTCCACCACGACCGATCCATCGGTTTTCCAATCTCCTGTTTAAGAAATGCCGAACATCATGATGGAAGTGCGGTGGAGCACCATCCTGTTGAAAGATGAAGTCGGCGCTGTCGGTCTCCAGTTGTGGCATGAGCCAATTTTCCAGCATGTCCAGATACACGTGTCCTGTAACGTTTTTTTTTCGCAGAAGAAAAAGGGGCCGTAAAGTTTAAACCGTGAGATTGCACAAAACACGTTAACTTTTGGTGAATTGCGAATTTTCTGCACGAATGCGTGAGGATTCTCTACCGCCCAGATTCGCACATTGTGTCTGTTCACTTCACCATTAAGAAAAAATGTTGCTTCATCACTGAAAACAAGTTTCGCACTGAACGCATCCTCTTCCATGAGCTGTTGCAACCGCGCCGAAAATTCAAAGCGTTTGACTTTGTCATCGGGTGTCAGGGCTTGCAGCAATTGTAAACGGTAAAGGTTCTGCTTTAGCCTTTTCCGTAAGATTTTCCAAACCGTCGGCTGTGGTACGTTTAGCTCCCTGCTTGCTTTATTCGTCGACTCCCGCGGGCTACGCGTGAAACTTGCCCGCACGCGTTCAACCGTTTCTTTGCTCACTGCAGGCCGACCCGTTGATTTCCCCTTACAGAGGCATCCAGAAGCTTTAAACTGCGCATACCATCGCTGAATGGAGTTAGCAGTTGGTGGATCTTTGTTGAACTTCGTCCTGAAGTGTCGTTGCACTGTTATGACTGACTGATGTGAGTGCATTTCAAGCACGACATACGCTTTCTCGGCTCCTGTCGCCATTTTGTCTCACTGCGCTCTGGCGGCAGAAACCTGAAGTGCGGCTTCAGCCGAACAAAACTTTATGAGTTTTTCTACGTATCTGTAGTGTGTCGTGACCATATGTCAATGAATGGAGCTACAGTGAATTTATGAAATCGCTTCAATCATTTGTAATAGCCCTGTACTTGGTACAACTGTTTCACACCCTGATTCTATAGACTCATTTCTCCCCTCTGCTTCCCCCCTTCCCCTACTTTGCTTTTTTTCGGCCTCTTCATCGCATCACCACTTTGTCCATGAAACATAGTAGTCTGTGCTGTCACTCACTTGTACAACGTTTATGGCTTACCCGAGGTCAACTTTTTTATCCTCTGATCAGATGCAAAATTAAAATCACAGTTAAAACCCGCCGAGACTTTGGGCAGATGTGTTTCGCACTGTCTGTAGTACACCCGCTTTTAGGTTTGCATCGCACTCTTCAGTTCTGAGTGCGCGGCCAGCACGTAAAGACGCCTAGAAGTTAGTGTCTCCCGCCAAGTGTGAAATCGTTGTGAGGGTTGTCGTCTGATGTCACGCAGCCCATATAACTTTATGACAATTCTCAGCCGCACCCTATAGGAGTAACGAAGACGTTTCTGTAGCATTTTCGGTGGGAATTGTTTGATCACCCACAATGCAGACCGACCTTGGCTCCCTCTGATTTTCGTCTCTTCGCTCCTCTTCTATGAGGACATTCTGGCACAGACGACAAGCTGCAGACCAGTGTAGAGAAGTGGCGAAAATTGTAAGCGGCTGCCTTCTGTGACGAGGGTATTGGAAAGTTGGTACGACGCTACGACAGCGGTCTAAAGTAGAAATAGCTACTATGTAGAGAAGTAGCTGGAAGGTGTAGCTAAATGTTGCAGATGAAACGTTTTTTATTTTCTCTGTTGTTTCCATTTCGTGACCGATCGTTTGAAAAAAAGTGGCCCCCGTTCATTGCTATATCTTTTAGCATAAAGCAGCGCTTCACAGCAAACGAGCTCCGCGAGCAGATGGTAAGTGCGAAGAGCCAGAACCGTAACCCCTCCATCATCACAGGGAGTGTGCTGGGAAGATGCGTGGAGACTTGTGTAAAAGAGGAAATCGATCCTGGGGGAAATTTAGTCCGTATATTCTTTGTCGATTTACTGATCATTTACTTCCACCTGCAAGTCAACGCAAATGGAGTACTGGAAGCTTTTTCATTTTTCCATTCAGTTCCGCTACGAATCCTCATTTTTTTGCCCCCAACATGACTGGCGCTCCCCCTGTAGACACACAAACTAATAAATTCCATGACAAACTTATTTTTTCTAGACTTTGTTCAACGCTGATAAGAATATCACATACAGCCGTGTGCCTGTGACATCTGCACGTTCATAGTGCGCTAAAGAATATCCAACACAATCTCTGCAAAACTATGCAAGCTGAGTCTGAACGTCATTTGGCATAAACTATGTTCTACGCATGACTGTCTTGCCAGATAACGGTACCACGCGCGATTGTCCTGCCTCAAGGGGACATGAATATTCAGTTGCAACCATAAGGTACTTTTTTAATTAAATCATCTATCGTGAAAGGACGCAAGGACTTTGCTAAAAATAGTGCAGTGTTGTAGCTTATCCGAACGGCACACTCACTCGCTTTTCCTACCTTTTCTTCTTCTTTTTCTTTATTTTTATTTCATCGCCTCCCCCTGCACCTCATAAGGACAGTGGGTGGGCTATCAGCGGATAGAATTTGCCGCTCTTCAGCCACATGAAAGTAGAATTCTTAAAAAAAGTAATATAAACGTTGGACACGGTGGTTGATAAACGTTTCATACAATAAAAAGACAGATTGTCAGCTGCATAAGTTAAAATAAAAAAGGTTGGTTTGGTGATTAATTAAAATATAGAAGAATGGAAAAAGAGTTTCGTACAGGAATACTTAAAAGCAGATAGAAAGACGCATAAGGTAATACGGAAAGGCCGACGTTTTGACTGATTAAAATAGGTACATAGATGCGCGAAGAGATGAGTGGATGCAGATTGCTAGGGATAAGAGTATTATGGGAACGTGGCATTCAAAGGTAGTGCGTAGGAGGATGTTTGTGTGGGTGGATGTTAGGAGGAAGGATAGGCGAATAGTGGACGGAGATACGATTCCAAACCAAGACTTAGGAAGTGGGTGGACAGGATTGGAGGGGAAGGGAACCCTAAAAAGGGGAGTGTGGTGGAGATCTCCTTGATCTGGATGGGCGGATTTCATGGTCAGGTAAGGGAAGGCGATTAAAGTTTCGTTGGGAGAGGATGTGGAGGGCGTGGAGGTATAGTGCTGGGGGAATGTGGTGGTAGCTTTGAGGCAGAGTACCAGGATCAATCAACAGTGGGGAAACTAGGGGGTGGATAGCGTCGACTTTACGGGTAGCATAAAATATTCAGAGGTGTTCAAGATGGAAGAGTAGACCGGGGAATTTTATAAGTTGTTAGGGGATGTGGGTGAGGAAGGATACGCAGATCCAAAAGCCTAAGCAGAATGCTTGGTTTCGGGGATATGTGGGGCGTGATAAAAGGACGGAGTAGCGGAAGTCCATGCCTCATAGGTTAGCACAGGTTGAATCGGTTCAGGGCTTTATGGTGTCGAGGATTGGGAAGGGTGCAATTTCCCATGTTTGGCTGGTTAGTAGTTTTAGTAATTTTAGTTTATTGTGGGCTTTCTGTTGAATGGTTAGTACATGGAGCCTCTATGATAGTCGGAGATCACCGTATTTTAGAACGTTAGTTAACTGGATGGGAAGATATGGTAAAAGTCGTGGGGGCGCAAGCTGTGGGTGGTTTGGCCTATAATTTTTAACAGGGTTTTGGTAGGGTTGATTTTGAAGAACCTCTGGTTGCACAAGAAGATCGACTGATTGAGATGGGGATGGAGGGATCTTTGCGATTTCTGGAGGATAGGGTATTTGGTGATGAAGGTGGTGTCATCAACATACTGGAGGAGACAGTGTAGAGAAGGTACAGAAGAGGCCACCTGCAGTGGGATGGAAGATAGGTGTTGGTGTTCTTGATGGTGTCATAAGATGGGCGGTTAGAGAGAAAGGAGGCTATGAGGCGGACAGAATTCACGAGAAGTGCATAGGAATGCCATACACTGCTAGGAATGCCATACACTGTCATAAGCTTTCACAAGATCTAGGGAAACAAAATGGTGGATTTGCGGTTGTTTGGTGGAATAGGAGACGAGTAAGGTACAGTAGTTGGGATAGAACTCACATTGATGGATGGGATGGGCTAGGTGTTGTTGTAGGTGTTTATGGATACGTTGGGAGAGAATGGACTCGGCTAAATATGGAGGTAAGGCTAATGGGACAGTAGGAGAATGTGTCAGTGGCAGTTTCAGGAAGAAGAGGATTCGAGACGTTTTCCGCAGCTGATGATAGATACCCGTATGTAGGATTATTATTAAGGATGGCTAGAATTTCCAGGAAAGAGAGAGAGCATTCTTTCAGGTGTCTGTAGGTGATGCAGTCATGACTGGAAACTGTGTTGTGTTTGTGATCAAGTACCTGTTGAATGTCTTGTGTTGTTATTGGAGTATTGAACTCTGTCTATGGGTGCTGTCGAGCTACTGGAACCTAGGCGTGAGAGGTGCGAGGAATAATTGCAGTGTGTGTCATTTGGGGTGGTGAAGATGTCAGAGAGGTAGGACGCAAAGTGCTTGGCTTTGCCTAGGTTGTCAAAAAGAGTGTGATTATCGTGTAGGAGGGATAGGAGGGAGCATGATTTTTTCAGTAAGGCGGTGAAAAGCCTTCCAGTACCTGGAAGAGTTTATGGGTCTCGCGGCTTTGACGGTTTGTGGATGTTTGGCGCTGAACACGGTGTTTCTTTGCATTCAGCAGATTTCAGATATGTCGTTGTAGTTGTCAGTGGTGAGTGTTTCTGGGTCAAAGGTCTACAGGAAGGATAGGAATCAAGTGGGAGTAGGAAAGCATGTGGAGGGAATGTGAGACGGTGTGGGTAGTTGGATTTTGTCAGAATGTGGTGAGTTATGGCGTTTGACAAGGTCTGTTGTAGGAAGATGGCAGGGTGGTGGCTGTTGTGGGGGTGTTGGGAGGATAAGGGATGGCTTCCGAGTTTTGTATCAATGAATTCCCTGTAGGTATCCCAGTGTAAGGAAGTAGCCGTGGATGTGTTTGGGAGAGGCAGGAGGATTGGGTTCACAGGTAGGGTGTGTGGTGTAGGGGATGGTGAGTAGGAAAGGGAGATGGTCACTTCCGATGGGATCGAAGACTGCTGCAGTAATGCACTAAAGTTGGTTTGGAGAGGCGAGGATAACATCACGAATGGAATTGCTTTCAGAGTGGGTATGCAGTGGGAGAGAGACGATATCACCATGGAGGAAATCATGGATGTTAAGGTCAGCAGCAATAATATAGATTGAAAAGGTATGATCCATGTGGGTGAGGAAATCGTATAGAATGGGATGATGTGATTGGATATAGATAGTGGCACAAGTAACTGTTACGGGTTAGAGGAAGAGAGTGAGAATATGGTTTAGTTTACCCATTTTGAGCTGCAAGGGGTGATCTGCGATAACAGATTAGAGACAATAAACTTCTTTGCCAATATCGCTAATAATAATCTTTATTCATGACAATAGGTTTTGGGAATGTTTGTTACCATCTTCTCAGGATGGTAGTTTGATTACCCAAACCATTTATCGTGAATAAAGGTTATTATTAGTGATCGTGGCAAAGAAGTTTATCTTCTCTAAACTACTGAGAAAAAGGTGTTCGATAGGAGTGTTGTAGAGGGGTTGTGGCCGAACAGGAAGGTTCTTGTGGTGGCCAGTAGCAACTCCGGCTTGAGCCATGGGGAATCTGTTCTGTGGAGGATGAATGGTGAAGTTCGAATAGTATGATGACGTTGTAGGAAGGCTTCATTCAGAATGAAAGTATCAAATAGAGGTTGGGAGAGGGTGTGCATAAAAGAGGTGTTTATTGGCTGAGAAGGATTGGAAATTGTGAAACAGGGTATTATATTGCGGTCACGCCATTATTTAGGGAGAGAAATGGTGGTGAGGATGGGTGTCAGGGGTTTGTTTAAACTAGGATGTCGAGGCAGGTGAAAAGAAAGTGCACCTATTCCCCTTTTTAAAGACGTCAATTCTTCTTCAACTCAACTGTCTGCTCGTTATCCCAGTATCTACAGCATTGGAGAAATTCAGACACACATGATGATTCCTCACCAATTTAGTACCCCACTTCCTTCCACATTGATTCTTGCGGATGATTTTCTTCGGATTCAGGCTACTGTTCACCAATACTAAATTGCAATATGAATCTATATCTGCAATTGGGCACGTCTCGCAGTCCGTTATTATCTGACTGCGGAATCTCCGTCTCACAAAGATGTAATACAGCCAGAATCTTCCCCTCTCCAGGCCTTTTCCAAGTATACGTGCTCCTGCTCTGATTGACAAACAGTCCTTTCGCTATTACTGGGTAAAATTTATGGCAGAACTTAATCAGTTACAAAAATCATATGTCGTTTATTTTGCCGCCTCAGTTGCACATTTTTTACAGTATGAGTAGTTTCGATCACAGTCGATCGGCGTCAGATCTATGTCGTTGTGTAAGCAACCCGTCGTGTCTCAACCGGAACCACACGTCAGAATACTGATAGTTCTTCCGCCTTCTAGTTTTGGTACTACGCTCATCTTAGGACGTGCCTGCTATTCCTAGTTACACTTTTGCCTTCAGTAACTTGTGTATTTCTGGAAATGTTACCGTTTATTGTTGTGGTCTTAATTATTAAATATTGCAGGTTGGAAAGTTTTAAAATATATAAGAGAATATGCTTTACTCCTTTGAAATAATATCTGTCATAGAGACCGATGAGTTAGTTATCTAGACGCATAGATTCTTCTGAAACACCATAGTGAATCACGTGTGTCTTGGTGGTCATTTCGAATGATACATCTAGATATACTGTATAATGGGCTGGTTTTTTGGACATAATTTACCCCACTTCAGATCGGTACAAATCTGAAAGAAAGTTTCACGTCAGATAAAAGAAAAAGAAACAGCTGGTAACAATCCCAGCAGGTTTACTGACAGGTTGCTAATAAGTCGTTTACACTCTACCGAGTGAGGTGGCTATGGCAGTGGTTAACACACTGGACTCACATTCGTGACGACGACGATTCAAACACGGTGCTTCCGGCCATGCTGATTTAGGTTTTCCGCGATTTCCCTAAATCGCTTCAGGCAAATGCCGGGATGGTTCCTTTGAAAGGGTACGGCCGACTTTCTTCTCCATCCTTCCCTAATGCGGTGGGACCGATGACCTCGCTGTTTAGTGCGCTCTCCCGAATCAAGCGACCAACCAACTTACACACTGTGACGTGATTTCGCATTTGTCTTTCTCAGAGCATACTGGTAAATTATAGGTGTTTTATATTTTAAAGAATGTACAGAACAGTGCATGAAATAAGCTTATCGAGTGGAAAACATCGATCACAACTGTGAACCATTTCACGAAGGCGATAAGTGATGTGTTGCCATCTGTTATCTGCAGAATTACACCAAACAACCTGTACTTATAATGCCGTTTTTTCGTTAAAATTCATTAAGATTTGTTAGTTGCTATATCCAGGCAATGACTTTTCGAACATGTACTTTAGACACATGGTTCAAATGGCTCTGAGCACTATGGGACTTAACTTCTGAGGTCATCAGTCCCCTAGAACTTAGAACTACTTAAACCTAACTAACCTAAGGATATCACACACACCCATGCCCGGGGCAGGATTCGAACCTGCAACCCTAGCGGTCGCGCGGTGCCAGACTGAAGGGCCTAGAACCGCTCGGCCACAGCGGCCGGCGTCTGCAGCTGTAATGCACACTGATGCCTGTGTTTCAACCCTACGTCGCCGTACCAGTATCGGCGCCTAACAACAAATCGCGACACTAACGCAAATCCTGCAGCGCATAATCTGAACATCATTGCTATAAAATTGGGTACCCATACGGTAAACACTTTTACGTCTACACTGGCTCAAGAAACGAAAGTTTAATTATAGTCACGCTGTATATGACTGGAGCAAAGACGTTTGGGAGAGAAGCTAGCGACGATACGGAATCCAAATGGGGAAACCCACTGACATAAGCGACTCTGGCAAAGGGAAGATTCTTGAGGCCTGGCACGTGGGGAGGAGCACGTGAAAGCTTCTTATATATTTTAAAGTCGTGTTCGTAAGTGTCAAGTTGGTATCTGAAAAACGTGTAAAACTTATTGTCGATGTTGAAATACACTCCTGGAAATTGAAATAAGAACACCGTGAATTCATTGTCCCAGGAAGGGGAAACTTTATTGACACATTCCTGGGGTCAGATACATCACATGATCACACTGACAGAACCACAGGCACATAGACACAGGCAACACAGCATGCACAATGTCGGCACTAGTACAGTGTATATCCACCTTTCGCAGCAATGCAGGCTGCTATTCTCCCATGGAGACGATCATAGAGACGCTGGATGTAGTCCTGTGGAATGGCTTGCCATGCCATTTCCACCTGGCGCCTCAGTTGGACCAGCGTTCGTGCTGGACGTGCAGACCGCGTGAGACGACGCTTCATCCAGTCCCAAACATGCTCAATGGGGAACAGATCCGGAGATCTTGCTGGCCAGGGTAGTTGACTTACACCTTCTAGAGCACGTTAGGTGGCACGGGATACATGCGGACGTGCATTGTCCTGTTGGAACAGCAAGTTCCCTTGCCGGTCTAGGAATGGTAGACCGATGGGTTCGATGACGGTTTGGATGTACCGTGCACTATTCAGTGTCCCCTCGACGATCACCAGTGGTGTACGGCCAGTGTAGGAGATCGCTCCCCACACCATGATGCCGGGTGTTGGCCCTGTGTGCCTCGGTCGTATGCAGTCCTGATTGTGGCGCTCACCTGCACGGCGCCAAACACGCATACGACCATCATTGGCACCAAGGCAGAAGCGACTCTCATCGCTGAAGACGACACGTCTCCATTCGTCCCTCCATTCACGCCTGTCGCGACACCACTGGAGGCGGGCTGCACGATGTTGGGGCGTGAGCGGAAGACGGCCTAACGGTGTGCGGGACCGAAGCCCAGCTTCATGGAGACGGTTGCGAATGGTCCTCGCCGATACCCCAGGAGCAACAGTGTCCCTAATTTGCTGGGAAGTGGCGGTGCGGTCCCCTACGGCACTGCGTAGGATCCTACGGTCTTGGCGTGCATCCGTGCGTCGCTGCGGTCCGGTCCCAGGTCGACGGGCACGTGCACCTTCCGCCGACCACTGGCGACAACATCGATGTACTGTGGAGACCTCACGCCCCACGTGTTGAGCAATTCGGCGGTACGTCCACCCGGCCTCCCGCATGCCCACTATACGCCCTCGCTCAAAGTCCGTCAACTGCACATACGGTTCACGTCCACGCTGTCGCGGCATGCTACCAGTGTTAAAGACTGCGATGGAGCTCCGTATGCCACGGCAAACTGGCTGACACTGACGGCGGCGGTGCACAAATGCTGCGCAGCTAGCGCCATTCGACGGCCAACACCGCGGTTCCTGGTGTGTCCGCTGTGCCGTGCGTGTGATCATTGCTTGTACAGCCCTCTCGCAGTGTCCGGAGCAAGTATGGTGGGTCTGACACACCGGTGTCAATGTGTTCTTTTTTCCATTTCCAGGAGTGTATTTTAAACTCGTGTTCGTAAGTGTCAAGTAGGTACCTGAAAAAATGTGTAAAACTTATTTTCGATGCTGAAATATGTAAATCTCAGTGCAGGGCGACAGAACTATATGAAAATTTAACTTTGAACGGAAATATGTGGAGGTGAAGGTACACGATGCGAAATCCAGACTAGCCGATACATCAAACAATTCGTCTGCAAGGAAGCAATTTCTGATAAAAACGCTTGAAAATTCATGATGTGGCACTTTACTGAAATAGTTTTCTGATATTAAACATCTGAACTGATACTGATATTATTTTTACAAATACACTCTGCCACTTTACAGTGGACAGGAACTTTGATGGTAATTAAATTTATCGTCCCACCTGTACGCACAGAACGCTTGTCTACTCTCCATGTTGTTGCTATTAGGAATAATGATGTGACTATCAAAAATCAAATTTCATTTACGGTACTTGCAATGTGCAATGCAAGTGGTATCTTGCCAACTTTCATAAATCCTTCTCAGTACACAGTTCACCGTGTGCAATGCGAGTGTGCAAACAGTCTTGAAAGTAAATGAAACTAGGGAACTAATCTTAACTGCTGATAAATGAGAAGAAAGACTCCAAGTTTAATTGTGCTTCATCAAGCCATAACAGCAATGTACCTTTTCATTAAGTTCTCACACCTAGACAAGTTAGAAAATATTTTGTAGTAATTCTTCTGTGTACAATTGCCTCCGTTGACACTGGTTTCAACCTCAAGACAAGAGCATATGCTTCGTTATATAATTTCTACAGCAAACTTCAACCATACACAATGTTTTAACAATGAGAAGATACGCAGATGCAGATATAAAGCACTGGAGTACCTCAAAAGTTCGCTTTTATCATTCTGTGATTAATATAATCTCAATTTTATCAAAACTGGACATGGTTATCTCACTGGGAATTCCGCGTTCGTTCATGATATAAAATAGGGCGTTTCAGTCTTCGATCGCTATTCTTTTATTTTCAATTACCGGTTTCGGGCTAGCTGCCCATCCTCTGAAGATGGGCAGCTAGCCCGAAACCGGTAATTGAAAATAAAAGAATAGCGATCGAAGACTGAAACGCCATATTTTATAATCTCATTTGTTAAATATTTTTCCTCGAAATGTATTATGACAATATCCTTTTTAAATATTGTTGCCGGCACTGCACAGCAGGCCAGCTTCCATCCTTTGTAAAACAAGTACGTTGCCAGACTCTCCAACACATTCTGCTACTGCTACTCCCTGACTTACACTGACAAGTGAAAGTTAACCTCTTTTACCAACATATCTGGTCTCAAACGCAGTCTTACGAAGAATATGATTATGTCGATACTACAGAGCTTGAGTCCGTTAATCAATTCACAACTTCATTCACATTATGGCCAAAAACTTCCTGAAAATCGCCATGGC
Organism: Schistocerca cancellata; assembly: GCF_023864275.1. Classification (NCBI taxonomy): domain Eukaryota; kingdom Metazoa; phylum Arthropoda; class Insecta; order Orthoptera; family Acrididae; genus Schistocerca; species Schistocerca cancellata. The sequence goes on from NC_064631.1 coordinate 74,058,421, forward strand.
AAACAGGACAGCCCCCTTTCACATATCGGTCGGCTCTTCGCGAGCTACCGTCTCGAGGATCTGTGGAAAGTCGTCGTATGATGGTGAAACCATGAGAAGGCGTCAAGGTGTTGGGCGTACCGAACGTGGATTTCATATTCTCACAGGATGGCAACATAGTGAAAGAACTGGAAGCGAGGTGTAGCAAAGTAATGCAGTGAGCGCTCAGCTACGATCTACTCTCTTCTGCAAGAAGGAAGTCAGTACCAAGACTAAGTTATCTGTGCACCGTTCAATCTTTCGACCAACTTTGTTGTATGAGAGCGAAAGCTGGGTGGATTCAGGTTACCTTATCAACAAGGTTGAGGTTACGGATATGAAAGTAGCTAGGATGATTGCAGGTACTAGTAGATGGGAACAATGGCAGGAGGGTATGCACAATGAGGAAATCAAAGTAAAACTGGGAATGAACTCTATAGATGTTGCAGTCAGGGCGAACAGGCTTAGATGGTGGGGTCATGTTACACGCATGGGAGAAGCAAGGTTACCCAAGAGACTCATGGATTCAGCAGTAGAGGGTAGGAGGAGTCGGGGCAGACCGAGGGGAAGGTACCTGGATTCGGTTAAAAATGATTTTGAAGTAATAGGTTTAACATCAGAAGAGGCACCAATGTTAGCACTGAATAGGGGATCATGGAGGAACTGTATAAGGGGGGCTATGCTCCAGACTGAACGCTGAAAGGCATAATCAGTCTTAAATGATGATGATGATGATGATGATGATGATGATGATGATGATGATGATGATGATGTCCGGTCTGTAATGCAGGGCAGGGGGCGATCTGTGGTAGGTCTGACAAGGGAGTATGGTACTGATGCAGGCACAAGTGTTTTTCGGCGTACACCGTTCATCGCACACTGGTTAGCACGGGGCTGTGCAGTAGATGACCTCATGTTGACCTAACGCCATCGTTAGTTACAACTGTAGTGGAAGCGGGATCATCGAGTTTGGACATAAATGAACAACAGGTGTCGCCTGTTCGGATGAACAACGTATCTTATTGTACCACGATGGCGACGGCACCTTCCAGTTGGATAACTGGCCGTGCCACAAGACCAGAATCGTGCTACAGTTGTTTGAGGAGCATGATATTGCATTCCCGTTGACGTCTTGGCCAACGAATTCGCCTTATCGGAAGAACGCGTCTGGGAAGCTAGCGGTCGCCAGCTCCGCGTCGACAAACCATCGGTCCGTAGTTCATGGGAAATGCACCACCAGTCCGTGGAAATACGATGCCACATAACTCCAGAAACGTACTAACGCCCTGTCCAATCCGTACCACGCTGAGTCACCGCTGTATGGCGTTCCAAAGGTGGTTGATTGACTGGGTGATTTTGGGCAAAGGACCAAACAGCGAGGTCATCGGTCCCAGCATATTACGGAAGGATCGGGAAGAAGTCGGCCGTGCCCCTCCAAAGGAACCATCCCGGCATTTGCCTTTAGCGATTTAGGAAAATCACGGACAATCTAAATCAGGATGGTAGGTAGGTCTGAACCGTCGTCCTTCCAAATGCTAGTCCAGTGTGCTGATCACTGCGCCACATCGTCCGCTCCCAAAGGTGGAACAGGCTATTAAACAGGTGGTAATAATGTCTTGACTCGTCATTGTAGTACACTACTGGCCATTAAAATTGCTACACCAAAAAGAAATGCAGATGATAAATAAGTATTCATTGCACAAATATATTATACTAGAACTGACATCTGATTACATTTTCACGCAATTTGGGTGCATAGATCCTGAGAAATCAGTGCCCAGAACAACCACCTCTGGTCGTAATAACGGCCTTGATAAGCCTGAGCATTGAGTCAACAGAGCTTGGATGGCGTGTACAGGTACAGCTGCCCATGCAGCTTCAACACCATACCACAGTTCATGAAGAGTACTGACTGGCGTATTGTGACGACCCAGTTGCTCGGCCACCATTGACCAGACGTTTTCAATTGGTGAGAGATCTGGAGAATGTGCTGGCCAGGGCAGCAGTAAAACATTTTCTGCAACCAGAAAGGCCTGTACAGGACCTGCAATATGCGGTCGTGCCTTATTCTGCCGAAATGTAGGGTTTCGCAGGGATCGAATGAAGAGTAGAGCCACGGGTCGTAATACGTCTGAAATGTAACGTCCACTGTTCACAGTGCCGTCATTGCGAACAATAGGTCACCGAGACGTGTAACCAATGGCACCCTATACCATCACGCCGGGTGATACGCCAGTATGGCGATGACGAATACACGCTTCGAATGTGCGTTCAGCGTGATGTCGCCAAACACGGATGCGACCATCATGATGCTGTAAACAGAACCTTGATTCATTCGAAAAAATGACGTTTTGCCAATCGTGCACCCAGGTTCGTCGTTGCGTACACCATCGCAGGCGCTCCTGTCTCAGCGTCAAGGGTAACCGCAGCCGTGGTCTCCGAGCTGATAGTCCGTGCTGCTGCAAACGTCGTCGAACTCTTCGTGCAGATAGTTTTCTTGCAAACGAGCCCATCTGTTGACTCAGTGATCGAGATGTGGCTGCACGATCCGTTACAGCCATGCGAATAAGATACCTGTCATCTCGACTGCTAGTAATACGAGGCCGTTGGGATCCAGCACGGCGTTCCGTATTACCCACCTGAACCCACCGATTCCATATTCTGTTAACAATCATTGAATCTCGACCAACGCGAGCAGCAATGTCGCGATACGATAAACTGCAATCGCGATAGGATACAATCCGACCTTTATCAAAGTCGGAAACGTGACGGTACGCACTTCTCCTCCTTACACGAGACATCACAACAACGTTTCACCAGGCAACGCCGGTCAACTGGTGTTTGTGTATGAGAAATCGGTTGGAAACTTTCTTCATGTCAGCACGTTGTAGGTATCGCCACCGGCGCCAACCTTGTGTGAATGCTCTGAAAAGCTGTTCATTTGCATATCACAGCATCTTCTTCCTGTCGGTTAAATTTCGCGTCTGTAGCACGTCATCTTCGCGGTGTAGCAATTTTAATGGCCAGTAGTGTACTTGTAAAACTACCAACTCACTGAGTCGCTAAAACTGTCACTTTATTGGTACTACGATAAGACGACGGTAATGAGAAGTAGTAGAAGTGCGAACAGCGAGAAACTTAACATCAGGATTGATGGTCACGAAGTCAATGAAGTTAAGGAATTCTGCTACCTAGGCAGTAAAATAACCAATGACGGACGGAGCAAGGAGTACATCAAAAGAAGATTCGGTATGGCAAAAAAGGCATTTCTGGCCAAGAGAAGTCTACTAATATCAAATACCGGCCTTAATTTGAGGAAAAAATTTCTGAGGATGTACGTCTGGAGTACAGCATTGTATGGTAGTGAAACATGGACTTTGGGAAAACCAGAACAGAAGAGAATCGAAGCATTTTAGATGTGGTGCTATAGACGAATGTTGAAAATTAGGTGGACTGATAAGGTAAGGAATAAGGAGGTTCTACGCAGAATCGGAGAGGAAAGGAATATGTGGAAAACACTGATACGGAGAAGGGACAGGATGATAGGACATCTGCTAAGACATGAGGGAATGACTTTCATGGTACTAGAGGGAGCTGTAGAGGGCAAAAACTGTAGAGGAAGACAGAGATTGGAATACGTCAAGCAAATAATTGAGGACGTAGGTTGCAAGTGCTACTCTGAGATGAAGACGTTAGCACAGGAAAGGAATTCGTGGCAGGCCGCATCAAACCAGTCAAAAAAAAAAAAAAAAATCTGCAGCGACTCTTGTGAAACAGTCAGAACACTTGTTTCTTTGGACATTCGTCACTTCGACTTTCGACTGTCGCGAACCCCTCCGAGCCGGTGTCGGCCGCAGTGAGACTCGGCACTTAGCGGCTGCTGCCAGACAATGCACACTGCGGCCAGACAACTTGTAGCGGGAGAGGAGAGGCGTCCGTCTGCTCCGGTTTCCCAGAAAAAAAGGAGAAACGTGGGCGGCAAACCGCGACGGTGGCGCAACCGACTGGCGGATGAGCCGCGCGCCATGTGGCGCAGTGGGAAGGGTAGGCCGTCTGCCGTGCTTCCGCCTGTGTACTTCGCGTCCCACAGTCAGACTTCTGGTGTCCTCTCTGAAACTGGTACTTCAATTCGTCCCGTCTCTTCAGTCTTCTTATTTTTTAAATATCTTCAACATTTGGCGACCCTGTCAGCAACTGTATAAATATTAATTTTAATTTTAATAATGAGCAGCCTCTGTTGCACCATTTATCTAGAATTTGCCTAGGTTTCAGTCGGGATAACCCAACCTTCTTCAGAATAACAGTAGCTACCGTTTGTCCATAGTGGACATGGTCAAGCTGAAACTACAAATCCATAAATTATCGTCAAACTGTAAAACTTATCTGGCACTGCCTCGGCCCTACTTCGCGACCGCCATGTGGCAGCCACGAGTGCTGTACTGGAACTGACCGTAGCGTCAATGAGGCCCGCCTAGGCGGACACAATACCTTGCGCCTGCGCATAAACTGTATGATTGTTACTTGTTGGGACAAGACGTGAACTCAACTCCTGACCTTGAATTTACTAGTAAAGTGAAATAAAAGGTAGAGTTGAGGAAAAGGGCGTATATGTTAACCTGTGCAGTACGTACTTAGATCGACTGTGTTAACATTTATGAAGTATTCATTGGTCATGATATGAGGAAGACATCATGTGCTTACAAGGTATGGCCTATCTAGGAAAATTCTTTGTGCTTAAGCGCGAAGTTTAATTATCTAAAAGAACTTAGGAGTGGGAAGGACAATATAAAGACAACATTGTCACTATTACGAGTAGGTCTAGAGATTTTTTAAGACGCAATTGTTAAGTATTTGCTTAGCTATGGTTACAACGCATGAACTATTGACTTAGCACACAAATGTTCATGACTGAACTTATGAACAAGTCTATATCTAATCTGTAACATCCGGCAATACGGGCCATACAAATTAGATGGTCATTATTCAAGTTTAGTATACTTGACCTGAAATGGTCTAGAATCCAGTCAAAAACTAATGCACGTGCCTGATTGAACTTCTTGGCGAAGTTATGGTTATGAGTTGCAGAAAACACTATACCGGGTGATCAAAAAGTCAATATAAATTTGAAAACTGAATAAGTCACGGAATAATGTAGATAGAGGGGTACAAATTGACACACATGCTTGGAATGACATGGGGTTTTATTAGAACCAAAAAAATACCAAAGTTCTCAAAATGTCCGACAGATAGCGCTTCATCTGATCAGAATATCAATAATTAGCATAACAAAGTAAGACAAAGCAAAGATGATGTTCTTTACAGGAAATGCCCAATATGTCCACCCTCGTTCCTCAACAATAGCTGTAGTCGAGGAATAATGTTGTGAACAGCACTGTAAATCATGTCCGGAGTTATGGTGAGGCATTGGCATTGGATGTTGTCTTTCAGCATCCCTAGAGATGTCGGTCGATCACGGTACACTTGAGACTTCAGGTAACCCCAAAGGCAATAATCGCACGGACTGAGGTCTGGGAACCTGGGAGGCCAAGAATACCGAAAGTGGCGGCTGAGCACACGATCATCACCAAGCCACACGCGCAAGAGATCTTTCACGCGTCTAGCAATTTTTTTTTCGGTTCTAATAAAACCCCATGTCATTCCAAGCATGTATGTCAATTTTTACCTCTCTATTTACATTATTCCGTGGTTTATTAAGTTTTCAAATTTATACTGACTTTCTGATCACCCGGTAGTAGGGGATAATGTGGCGGCAATGGGGTACTCAATTTGCCTTCATGGAGGTGATCCACACACATACTGAAAAAACTGTGTGTGGACCACTGCCATCATAATTCGTGGCTGGAGACCACTGCCATTGAACTTAGGGAAATGACAGCGAAAATATGCTTAAAACTAAGGTGTGACTTGGCGAACATCGCTCCAGTCAACACACTTAAAAACTATTGACAGACATAGGTCAATTACGCTCAAAGCTAAAGTGTGACTTGGCGAACATCGCTCTGGTCAACAAACTTAAAATAATTGACCGACATAGGTCAATATGTACTTAAAGAACTAGTCTAAATTATAGTATGGTGACGGGAAATTGTTAAATTATGATGTGATTTGGCGAGCAACGCTCCAAGGATACCTTTAGACGTCATTGAGCAAGATCAATTCTATCTGATCCGGCTAGTCTGAGCCAAAATTTCGTATCCAGTAGATTGTGGCAAGGTGACGTTACCCACTCGTGATACTTATATGGATATGACTGCCATTAATTAAGTTAAAAAAAGTTGTGTATGACTAGGTGATAGCACCACTGCTGTCATATACACATAGTATTGACCACAATCGGTCATACTGAAGGATTATGTGGTAGCACCTAATTTCTGTAAAGGGGTAGTGACTTGGTGATCGTCATTCCGGTTAATACACGTACATGCTATTGACCGACAAAGTTATTATCGACTAATTAAATCAAGTCTTGAAACCGTTCTTAACTCTAGAATGTGCATACCGAATATCGGTTGACCATCTGTATGCATGTTCAAGGTGTTCAATACGCCAAATATTAACCATTTACCCTGTTACCCTAGAAAATAATGAAATATTACTTAGGTAACTGATTATTCCTATATAACTAATAGACAACTTCATAGATGGGCGCAAAAATTTTTTCGGTGTCGAAGTAATATACCTACCTATTCAACCAACAGGAGTACAGACATATGTTGACGATGGTAAAGCATACCCCGCATTAACATTACAGTGGATGAAATAATGGTTGTAGACCATCAAAGAAGCTTCTATTTCGCAGCTGCACTATGGACAAACGGTAGATACTGTTATTCTGAAGAAGGTGCGGTTATCCCGACTGAAACCTAGGTAAATTCTAGGTAAACGGTGCAACTGAGGCTGTTCATTATTAAAATTAAAATTTCTTAATTTTTCTTTAAGTGATAGGCGCATACTTGTTTTGTCATCTCCGTAAGTAGCTCCATTATCTGTGGTAACTTTGTATTTGATCTCACCACCTCTTTTGTGGTGTGGTCCCCTACTGGTCGATAATTCGTTATTATTTTGCATATTCTATTTTCATTCATTCTTTTGCCATGATCTCTCAAATTACTTCTACACTCCTTGATCTGTTCCCCCTCTTCCGCCTACTGACAAATGAACGACCGTAGTTTTTAGTCTTACCAACATTAGTACCAGGGTGGCACAGAAAGTAATGGCTTCTGTGTCATTAAAAGGCCACCCGGAGTGGCCGTGCGGCTATAGGCGCTACAGTCTGGAGCCGCGCGACCGCTACGGTCGCAGGTTCGAATCCTGCCTCGGGCATGGACGTGTGTGATGTCCTTAGGTTAGTTAGGTTTAATTAGTTCTAAGTTCTAGGCGACTGATGACCTCAGAAGTTAAGTCGCATAGTGCTCGGAGCCATTTGAACCATTTTTGTCATTAAAAAAAAAATACACGGAAGAGCCAAAGCAATTGGTATAGGCATGCATATTCAAATACAGAGATATGTAAGTACGCGGAATACGGCGCTCCCGTCGGCAACGCCAGTGTAAAACAACAAGTATGTGGCGCAGTTGTTAGATCGGTTACTGCTGCCACAATAGCAGGTTGTCAAGATTTAAGTGAGTGTGGACGTGGTGTTATAGTCCGCGCACGAGCCATGGGACACAGAATCTCGGAGATAGCGATGAAGGGCGATTTTCCCATATGACCAATTCACAAGTGTACCGTGTTTATCAGGAATCCGTTAAAATATCAAATCTTCGACATCGCGGTGGCCGGAAAAATATCCTGCAAGAGCGGGACCAACGACGACTGAAGAGAATCGTTCAGCGTGACAGAAGTGCGACCCTTCCGCAAATTGCTGCAGATTTCAATGCTTGGCCATCAGTAAGTGTGAGCATGCGAACCTTTAAACGAAACATCGTCGATATGCGCATTCAGAGCCGAAGGCTCCCTCGTGTACCCTTGATGACTGCACGACACAAAGACACAATGACTGGAAACATGTTGCCTGGTCGGACCGGTCTCGTTTGAAATTGTATCGAGCGAATGGACGTGTACGGGTATGGAGACAACCTCATGAATCCATGGATACTGCATGTCAACAAGGGAATGGCCAAGCCGGTGGAGAAACTGTAATGGTGTGGGGCGTGTGCAGTTGGAGTGATATGGGACCCCGGATACGTTTAGATACGACTCTGACAGGTGACACGTACGTAAGCATCCTGTCTGATCAGCTGCATCCATTCGTGTCCGTTCTGCATTCGGACGGGCTTGGGCAATTCCAGCAGGACAATGCGACACCCTCACACGTCGAGAATTGCTACAGTGTGTGTCCAGAATTACTTTTCTGAGTTTAAACGCATGCGCTGGCCACCGAACTTCCCAGACATGAACATTATTGAGCAATGCCACGTGCTGTTCAGAAGAGATCTCTACCCCCTCATGCTCTTACGGATTTATGGACAGCCCTGTAGGATTCATGGTGTTACTTCTCCAGCACTACTTCAGACGCTATTCGAGCCCATGCCACGTCGTGCTGCGGCACTTCTGCGTGAAACCGGAGGCCCTAACGATGCCGAGCAGGGTGTACCAGTTTCTTTGGCTCTGCAGTGTACTTGCCGAAATAGGCTGCATAATTCAGTTGGCTCTTGATAAGGTTTCAAAGTGGTGGAAAGAATTACTTTAAATGTTCGTAATTCCAAATCTGCGCTTCACAAAACGAAACTTAGTTTCCTGTGCTATAATATTAACCAGTCACGACTGGAATCGGTCAACACATACAAATAAATGTATGTAACGATTTCCAGGGATATCAAATGGTACGATCATACAGGCTTAGTCCACACAAAGTAAGCTAGAGGAATTCAGCAAAGCAGTAGACTATTAAGGATATGCAATAATTCTACAAGGAAGATTTCTTACGAGAGAATCGTGCAACCTATCCTATAATAATGCCCAGTGTGTGGTGCCTGTACAAAATATGACTTACTGTGGAATCGCACGTACTCAAAACGGCCAGTGCGAATGATTACAAATTTGTTTGACCCGTGGGAGAGAGATGCTTAAACTACAGAAGAGACTTGATGATAGAAGCAAACAGTCCTGATAAAAACCTAATTACAAAGTTTCAAGCTTTAAGTGGTGACTCCAGAAATGTAGTGCATTCCGTAGTAATCGTGAGGGCAAGCTTAGGTTAACTGCAGCAACCCACAGAGGCAATTAAACATTTTTCGCGCACTTCATGTGTGAATGGAATGCGAAAAAGCCCTAATAACTGGTACAATGGAATGTACCCTCTGCCATGCACATCACAGTGGTTTTACGGATTAATGATGTAGATGCTGATGGAAGTAGTAGGGTAGTGGGGTTTCGAGCACACTTTTGATATCAAATTGATATGCAAATTAATTAAATTGATCATTTAATCACCCCCACCCCCAACACCAACCACGCCCACCCCTGCCCCCAGATGACGACGCTGGTGTCTGGAAACATGTTGCATGGTCGGACCAGTCTCGTTTCAAATTGTATCGAGCAGTTGGATGTGTACGGGTATGGAGACAACCTCAAGTGTGCCCCAGCCTCCTCCTCCCACCTCCCCCGCACTGCCCCCCTAACCTACCCTATTGGTGGTAATTTCAAATTTTGGCGGGAATTTCTTTGTCCCTGCGCCTGCTGACATCCCTCCCCACCCCCACCCAGGAATTAGCGGGAAATTAAAAATTGGAAATACCATTTCCGTGACTCGAACTCTGGTCCTGATGGATGGAAATGCCAAGTGCACCACCTAACACAATTAAACCACCAGATGTGCTTGGAATAGACGGGAAATTAAAAATGTCATTGCCCATTCTGGGACTCAAACCCCTGTTCTCCTGGGTGGAAAGGCCAAGTGCACCCATAACACATGGAAACTGTCTAGATGCGGGAGAGGAAGGTTAGATTAGTGTGCTTTATTTATTTTGGTCTGGGTACTGACGCAAAGAGCGATCCTGATTACGTAATTAATCACAAAGATCAGGACTAATTACACAACTATATGCATAGCACTGCACAAGGACGGCATAAAATCGCAATACAACTCATGTAGGAACGAAAAGGGGCCCGCTACGCTTTCAACTGCCTAGTTTCAACTACTTTTCAAGGTCATCCAACCACCCACTTCCACACTCAAAATACATGCACATAGATCGTTGTTTATAGGAAATGCCTTAGGATTTTCGGTAGGTTAGCAAATAAGGCAGGTATACATTCTTGTACAAAATTTTTATTTACTTCTGCACATAGATTAACACACAGAAAACAACTATTTCTTTATTTTTGTTAGGTGTAGTTTTAAAAATGTTCAATTTGATTTTTAACTTATAACTTAAATTCACATCTGAATCATCTATTTCTTTCTCCAAGCAGTAATTTTACAAATGCAGAGAAGGTATATTCTCGAATTCTAAAACATATCTAATTTTCTTCCTGTAAAGTACTTGTTTTATGGCTTTAACTATTAGCTCAGTTCCTTACTGCAGCTCTTCTAGGCGAGAGCATTCGGGGATTTTAATTTTTCCCAAATATCCTCCATGACGCTACTGTTAAAGCGTTCTACGTCTTTTTGTGTGTATGTCGGCAACTCTCCTGCTCCACATTGTTGCGGGATTTCTGTGTAGAACTTTAAGTTTACAACTTTTGCAAACGAGTGTCCATTAAATGTAGCTATTCCATCAGTTTTAAACTCGGAAAAATGGCTGTTCTGTTGCTAGGTGGACAACATTCAGCTCGCCACACTGAGACAGAATATAACCATCCCTTTTTAAACCGATCCAAATGGGAACAGAGCTTAACATACACATTTTTCGTGTATCTCTTTATATAGTAAACGTTCTCGATTCCATTGATTTCGGCCAGTACTCCAACACGTGACCAGTTTCCATTGCTGTTTACTGTAAATGCCAATATTTTCTATTCCCCTTCGTAGACAGATTTTTCCATACACTGTGTTTAATGCCGTATGTTAACTTGGCATGCACATCCGGAATAGCCTCTTCCTTTTCCATTTGCAGCGTATATTCTTCCTTTATGGCAGTTGTCTTCTCTGATTACTCTAGTTTTCTTTTCTTTAGTTCGATGTCTTCTATTTCCAGTTTCCTTTTTTGTGCACATTAAACATTAACTGTACTGAAAGGTGTTCAAAAATGGTTCAAATGGCTCTGAGCACTATGGGACTTAACATCTATGGTCATCAGTCCCCTAGAACTTAGAACTACTTAAACCTAACTAACCTAAGGGCATCACACAACACCCAGCCATCACGAGGCAGAGAAAATCCCTGATCCCTCAGGGAATCGAACCCGGGAACCCGAGCGTGGGAAGCGAGAACGCTACCACACGACCACGAGATGCGGGCTACTGAAAGGTGTAATTTCTTTAATAGAAAATGGTTTAAGTCTGTGTGATACATTTACTCTTTTTCTTTGGACTTGTGGATTGACGTTGTTCGTGTCAACCAATCCCAATTCTGCAATATTTACATCGGCCAGTATTGTGGAGAACAGTATTCTAGACTGAGAAAAATAAGATTCTCCTGCTTCAACGTAAGCTTTTCTCTGTCTGGAGTATCTGGAAGACTTACTTGTACGCCTGTCAATTTTCAGATATTCTGATTACCCCAGTACACAAACTGCAGAACGTTATTAAACACAACACAACAGTTATTCTGTACATTATCCGTTAATTGACAACACATGGAAGAACGTGGCACAGTGTAAAGTGGAGCACATTGTAAGTACTGTTAATTGGTGTCTAATACACGTAAACACTCGTGCACAGGGTCGCATAAACGATCCATTCTGTAGTTGTATATTGTAGCCTCCAACCTGGTAATGCCATGCTGCTTAGCCGAGGAAGACCTAAAGGTTTCTCGTAGTCGCATGTCTGGGCACTTTATAAACTCCATAACGTGGTTACCAATATCTTGATTCACTCCTGGACTCGTGATCTGACATATAAATTTGTTATATATCTTTACTCTACAGTTGGTGCTTAACCACATTAGACAGTCTATTCCGACTGTCTTATCGTTGTCCACAATCACATTGCTGTTTCTCTGATGATCTCCTTTCATGCAGAAGTCCTGGGTTGATAATAAGTAGTCGCACAATTCCATTTTGTTAAAAATTCCGGCGAAGTCTTGCGTTATGCCCAAATCCAAAAGGTAATATTTGTCTACACTTGGCTGCTGCAATATTCCAGGCAGCTCTTCCATTAGAACATCAATTTCAACATCAGATAATTCCAGTTTATATGGTATAACCACAGGACTATTATATTTCTTCGAAGTACTTTCCAGTGCTTCCTCGCCGATTTTTTCCCATATCCCTCTTGGTGTCACACCATCGTTTCCGTGTAGGAGGAAAGGCAGGTTCGTTCAAAATGGTTCAAATGGCTCTCAGCACTATGGGACTTAACACCTGTGGTCATCAGTCCCCTAGAACTTAGAACTACTTAAACCTAACTAAGGACATCACACACATCCATGCCCGAGGCAGGATTCGAACCTGCGACCGTAGCAGTCGCGCAGTTCCGGACTGAGCGCCTAGAACCGCTAGACGACCGCGGCCGGCAGGCAGGTTCGTCTTGCCACCATGTCTTGCAGTGAGGAAATGGAAGAATTTACTACGTAGATAATAGTTAAATGAACCTCTCATCTCCTTCTTTAACAGTACAGACCGTCGTCTTTCTAAATGTTCTTGACAGTCTACTTGATCACAGATTTTAATCACCATAATGCTATCGCAAATAGGTGTAAGCATATTTACATTCTTCTCACTAAGTAGTTTACCATTTTCGGTGTAATTTATGTTGCCAAAGTCAGTAGCAAGATTATCCAGGTTCTGCTGTAATAACCACAAACCGAAGGGTTCGTCCGTTGGTCTTGTCTTCATCCCTAATAGCTGAGGAATCGATGTTCACACTTCCAACTACCGCGGAAGACTGATTAGTTGCAGCTGTCAAGCCTTCTTTTATACTCTACGACTCCGAGATGATTGCACTTTCGGTCACGTGATTTCCGGTCATACACACTGCTTACATTCCAGCCCAATTGCGGTATTTTGTGTGTAAGGTGCCCATGGTAGGGAGAGAGAGTGTCCCTAAATAAGACATTTCCTACATACAACGATCTATGTACATGTATTTTGGGTGTGGAAGTGGGTGGTTAGATGACCCCCAAAATTATTTGAAACTAGGTAGTTGAAAGCATAGCGACTCCCTTTTCGTACCTATAGGAGTGCAATCCGAAAAAAAAGCAAAAACAAAAATTACTCGCCATGCAAAGTGACTCTCATCAATTTAATTTCGAAATAACGACGATATTCTGCGGTGATCCGTAGTTTTTGCATCAAAATAGTGGTTTTTCTTCCTGATTTTAGACAGGGTGGATATGTCTCTGCTGATCCACCGATGTGGCGGTACACTTCACTAGACGTCACAAAATAATGAGATGCGTGTGCAGTCGAACGTAAAAAAACTATACCGATTTTGCTCACAAAACTGAAATGGACTTTGACTATTTTCATGGATAGAGGATATTTATTATCGTCATGTATTACCTGGGCTGTATGGTGATTTTTAGTAGGCGTCTGTAGCGAACTCTGGCGTGAAACAATGATGGATACTGTGTGCTTGTAGGTAATACACTTTTTAAACTCCTGTCTGTCCTACACCAGCATCTAGCCAGTTGAACATATTTCCCACCAAAAAGAATAAAGATGGTACCTTACAACCCAGCCTTTTTCCCGCCAGCTTTTAGGTGTAGGGTAGAGTTTGACTGTTCCTGTCGCTGGCTTCGAGTGGTATTGCGAAATTTTTTCCCGGCAGGATAGCACTAGTTGTATGGTGTCACCAATTTTTGAGTTGTATTGCGCTTTTATGCCGTCCTTGTGCAGCGCTATGCATATAGTTCTGTAATTAGGACCTATCTTTGTGGTTAATTACGTAATTAGGATCCATCTTTGCGTCAGTTTCAAGACCAAAATAAGTAAAGTACACTAACCTAACTTTTCTCTCCCGCATCTGGACAGTTCCCATGTGTTGGGGATGACTTGGGCTTTCTGCCCAGGAGCACCAGAGTTCGAGTCCCGGAAAGGGCACCGCCAGTTTTAATGTCCCGCCAATTGCTGGGTGGGAGGTGGCGAAGGATGTCAGCACAGCCCTGGGACAAAGAAATTCCCACCAAAATTAGAAATTCCCGCCAATAGTGTAGGTTGGTGGCAGGAGGAACAGGGAGAGGAGGGGGATGGGGCACACATGCAGCTGGGAAAAACACGTGACGTCATCTGGGAGCCGGGGATGGGTGTGGTTGGGGAGAGGGTGGACAGGGGTTGAGGTGATTAATTGATCAATTTAATTAATTTGCATATCAGTTTGATATCAAAACTGTGCTCGTAACGCCACTACCCATCTACTGATAGAATCCTCCTTGGTTGTTAGCCGAGTAACATCGTTACATGTTAGACAGTATTCCCCCTCGTTTTTATTACTCTTTTAAAGAAATAATTGGAGTCTCTCCACGCCAGGGCTCGTAAGTAATAATCTGTTCAAACTTAGTTTATGCTACTGACAGCTCGACAGAAGTTGTGGTGTGAGTCTCACGCGGTATGCAAGACACGCATTCAACCTGTAGATAACCATAGCAACTACTTGGCGTTTCCCAATCAACAACCCCCTCCCTCCCCTCCCCCCTCCCCAGCATTGCAACACTTTCGTTGCGGCTTGCACAGCGCTTCTGTTGCCATGTTGCTGGCTACCATGTGGGATCAAATGGTTCAAATGGCTCTGAGCACTATGGGACTTAACATCTATGGTCATCAGTCCCCTAGAACTTAGAACTACTTAAACCTAACTAACCTAAGGACATCACACAACACCCAGTCATCACGAGGCAGAGAAAATCCCTGACCCCGCCGGGAATCGAACCCGGGCGCGGGAAGCAAGAACGCTACCGCACGACCACGAGCTGCGGACCATGTGGGATCGTTCGACACAAGCTGAAATTTTGTTTGTTTTCGTTCCTTACAGCTACACATTGATGACCCAAAGCATTATTACCATCTGCTTAATAGCTTGTTAGTCCGTATTTGGAACCCAGCGATCCAAAAATTTGTTGGTAGGTTTGTGTAGGTATGTGGTATTAGATGTCTATTCACAAGTCACGTACTTCGCGTAATTAAAGGGCCACTGATTTGCGTACGCGGTGATAGCGGCCGATAGCGTTTTAGATGGGTTCCATAGAATTTACACCAGGAGAATTTGGTCGCCGAGATATCAACGTGAGTTTACTTAATGCTCCTCAAACACTGTAGCAAGGTTCTGCTGAAAGATGTCATCGACGTCATTGGGTCAACATGTGACTACATAGGTGTGGTCTGCTGCGGATCTCAATGTTCAATAATGTACGATGAACGGTGTGTTCCGAAACACTTGTGCGTGCACCAACACTGTGCTCTTTTGGCAGAAGTGCCACGGATAACCATATACAGGACTATTACAAATGATTGAAGCGATTTCATAAATTCACTGTAGCTCCATTCATTGACATATGGTCACGACACACTACAGATACGTAGAGAAACTCATAAAGTTTTGTTCGGCTGAAGCCGCACTTCAGGTTCCTGCCGCCAGAGCGCTCGAGAGCGCAGTGAGACAAAATGGCGACAGGAGCCGAGAAAGCGTATGTCGTGCTTGAAATGCACTCACATCAGTCAGTCATAACAGTGCAACGACACTACAGGACGAAGTTCAACAAAGATCCACCAACTGCTAACTCCACTCGGCGATGGTATGCGCAGTTTAAAGCTTCTGGATGCCTCTGTAAGGGGAAATCAACGGGTCGGCCTGAAGTGAGCGAGGAAACAGTTGAACGCGTGCGGGCAAGTTTCATGTGTGTATCTGGACATGCTGGAAAATTGGCTCATGCCACAACTGGAGACCGACAGCGCCGACTTCATCTTTCAACAGGATGGTACTCCACCGCACTTCCATCATGATGTTCGGCATTTCTTAAACAGGAGATTGGAAAACCGATGGATCGGTCGTGGTGGAGATCATGATCAGCAATTCATGTCACGGCCTCCACGCTCTCCCGACTTAACCCCATGCGATTTCTTTCTGTGGGGTTATGTGAAAGATTCAGTGTTTAAACCTCCTCTACCAAGAAACGTGCCAGAACTGCGAGCTCGCATCAACGATGCTTTCGAACTCATTGAGGGGGTCATGCTGCGCCAAGTGTGGGATGAACTTGATTATCGGCTTGATGTCTGCCGAATCACTAAAGGGGCACATATCGAACATTTGTGAATGCCTAAAAAAACTTTTTGAGTTTTTGTGTGTGCAAAGCATTGTGAAAATATCTCAAATAATAAAGTTATTGTAGAGCTGTGAAATCGCTTCAATCATTTGTAATAACCCTGTATCCTCTTTTACAGAGCAGACAAGCCTCGGAAACCCCCGTTCTGTGAAGAGTCGTGGACGTCGAACCGTTTAGCGCATAGCAGTATTTTCACTGTCCTTCCACCTTTTTCCTTAGGTGCACACGACAGGAGCACGCAAACACTGACCAGCTTCGCCGTATTCGAGATATACTCGTTCATAGGCTCTGCGTAATAACAATCTGCCCTTTGTTAAAGCCGCCTCTCTTCATGGATTTCCCCTTTTGCAGCGCGTGACTTCGTTAGGGCGATGCCGTGCCGGTGTCTGCTCTGCCTACATACTTTCGTCACCAGACGGCATTCGACGTCGTGGTGGGCAGTGGTCATAATGTTTTGACTGATCAGTGTAAGGTTAGTGTCTTATCTACTACTACTGTTGTTGATGTGTGTTGTGTGATACTGAACAATTTCAGAAGCAGTTTCATCAAACATTGTTCGGTGGAAAATTTCGACGTGCAAACTATTTCTCTCGAGTCTCGACTGGCCTCGTACGGAACTCCTCTGCAAGAAAACAGAACTACACCGGTAAAAACTGCATACAACGTGCAGTCTGTAATGATCGTAACGCATGTAAAGCGAAATTTCTGACTGTACTGAGGATTTCTTGATAGGGATGACTTAGTGTGTCATCTTGGATCGAGGATTATCGACATATCTACAAGTGACTTCACGTGTGCCCCAGCGAGGTATGTTTTATATTAATGAACTTACAGACCTTTTAATACTAGTAATAACATTGGGTTTTTCGTATATGATGCAGTTACCTACTGGGTGTAAAAGAAAAGATACTCAGATTTTTAGAATGTTTAAAGGAAGTAAAAAGAAACATACTCTTATGCGACAGAAATGTCACAGATGGACTTCCGATGTTAGCACCACCACCCTCTCTCCATCAACAGCTTAGCGTACATAGTGAAAACACAGGTTGTGCAGAATTAAAATGTCTGTTGTATGTGACGATAAATAGCTTTCCTTATAGTAATGACAGGTGTGTGTACCAAGAATTCTGCGTCAAGAACTACATATTTCCTTGTGTTCGGAACATTTGTTCTTTACTGCTTATGTTTATATTTGATTTTATACTCAGTTTCGTTCATGCAAACATGACAATTTCTGTATTTCGTCTTGTTTCTTCTTCCTTTCTCCTAGTTTTGGCCATGTGAGGACTACGTTCATTCTGATCAGCTTTATTTCAGCTTTAATTTCAAAATTTTTTTCACGTGCAACAGTCTTCGCTCTACGGCCCATGATGTTTTTGTCCTCATTCTGATTGTGTCCTGGGAACCTAAGGCGTACTTAAATTTTTATTTGGAAATTATTATGTTGTAGATATTTGTTTTCTGCATTACCGTTTCTTCAGTATGCCTTTCTACTTCTTTGGTGCAGCGTCCTTTGGTTCTCACGTTCATAAGAAACTTCAATATCCAATGTGTCGTGGCCGTCCGCGGTGGCCGAGCGGTTCTAGGCGCTTCAGTCCGGAACCGCGCGACTGCTACGATCGTAGGTTCAAATCCTGCCTCGGGCATGGATGTGTGTGATGTCCTTAGGTTAGTTAGGTTGAAGTAGTTCTAAGTTCTAGGGGACTGATGACCTCAGATGTTAAGTCCCATAGTGCTCAGAGCCATTTGAGCCACCAATGTGTCAACCTTCCTTGGTCCATTCCAAGGATGGGTTCGAAGAACACTGTCCAACGTTCCCAGATTATGTCCGAAATCCTCTCTATCTGACTATGAAATTATGTGGTTCGCTCTTCTTCTATCCTGACCTTCTCCTGTGCTTCGAACTGCCAAGGCCCTCCTAAAAACCCTTTGTTGCACATGCTGCAGCTTGCTAAGCAATCTTTGTCCATCAAGATTCTGGATTTTTTCTGCACATAAGACCCCAGGACACATTTTTGTTGGATAGGGATGCCAAGTTATCGGAATTTCCGCTAAAGTTGACGGATTTTACACAGTGTCAGCGGTTGAAATTTTGCATTTGTGGGTCAACGGATTTTTTGACGGATTTGTGGTTCAAATGGCTCTGAGCACTATGCGACTTAACTTTTGAGGTCATCAGTCGCCTAGAACTTATAACTAATTAAACCTAACTAACCTAAGGACATCACACACATCCATGCCCGAGGCAGGATTCGAACCTGCGACCGTAGCGGTCGCTCGGTTCCAGACTGTAGCGCCTAGAACCGCACGGCCACTCCGACCGGCGACGGATTTGTGGATTGATGTCTGCAACAATATTTTTCCACTTGATCAGTTTTTCCAATATACAATTTGAAATTATATTTAGCGTGTAAAATCCTAAACTGGCAACAAAATGGCTCCAGCTAATTCTTAACAATCAGATTTCGATACAGTGTTTCCCCTACCTCAACACAAAACAACAATTCTTTACAGCCTTAGTTCTTTGCTTTTAGCATTGCAGTTACAAGTTACCGTGGACCGAAGTCGGTACAGTGCATAGTGTTGAATTGTTAATGTTTATGGTGCACTTAATCGCTTTGTAATCAGTGATTTTCTTCTCTTTTTTATTAGTTGTCTCATGTCGAAGAAAAAGGACAAAAATACACCCAAAAGTTTAGGAAAAAGTGACTTAGCAACAAGCAATTGAAAGACTGGGCCGGCCGATGTGGCCGAGCGGTTCTAGGCGCTTCAGTCTGGAAACGCGCGACCGCTACGGTCGCAGGTTCGAATCTTGCCTCGGGCATGGATGTGTGTGATGTCCTTAGGTTAGTTAGGTTTACGTAGTTCTAAGTTCTAGGGGACTGATGACCTCAGATGTCAAGTCCCATAGTGCTCAGAGCCATTTGAACCATTTGAAAGACTGGCTTCTTGAGATCTACGCCGATCGTTGTAGTGTGGGATGCCGATTTTGCCAGTGCAATTTAAATACGCGTCTGTCTGATTTATTGAATCATTCAAAAAGTATGTAAAAGCTGCGTCACCCTTTTCTTCACAGGGGCAGTTGAAAGGAGATGCACATGTAGTTACGCAGTCCAATGAAGTTTCTGTTGCAGAAGCTGCGTTATGTTTATTTGTGGCTAACCATTCCGCAATAAGATATGTGGATCACCTCTGCAGCCTTTCAAAAAGGTGTTTTGTAGGTGCTGACCATGTCTCTCATATGCGTTTGCATAGAAGCAAGTGAAGTGTTGTGATTAAAAACATTCTTTACCCACATTTGAAGGTCAGAAATGTATTCCTGGTTTTCCATGTCTACATCTCGTCAAATTGCTTATAGAAAGTTATTCAGTGCAATAAATAACGGAGCTAATCCATTGAAAATAGTTCAGAAGTGCAATACGCGTCGGATGTCTATTTTAGAGGCTGTTTCTCCTGCTTTGTCTCAGTGACTAGAACTCTCCATCATAGCTTCGAATTTTACCATTCTATTTCTCTTCCTCTAACCTATCTACCTCTTCTATATCTCTTTCACCCCATTCTATCGTCTTATGTCTCTGCTTGATTAGAATAACTCACAAGGTGCAAGAATATAACGAGAAAATTCCCAACTAGCAATAGGACTGACATTCATAAAAGAAAAAACATGTTTACTTTCCTATACATAGTCATTACTATTATTATTATTCTTGATTGTTATAATTATTTTTTGATTGTTATAATTATCATTGTACTACTTTTATAATCTCTAATTTTTTTCTGTAACATTAATACTGTATAACATGTTATATGTCCTTAATGTTCTGTAGAAACTGAAATTTGTTGAATCCGAGTATGCCTGGTTAGGTGTAAGAGAGGGCCTGAAGGCCCTAATCTTGCCAGGTAAAATAAATGCATAAATAAAAATAAATAAATAAGAACCCACTTTGAGATAGCAGTGCTTTATGAGAAGTGCCGTATTGCCCAAGTCCTCCATAATATGTACAGTGATGACGTAAACAAAATTTATCTTACTTTTCTGAAACGTAAATAAGGAATTTCAATCAAATTCAGCAGACCAATCACGGCTCCTAAACGATGTTGTTTTACTAATCAGGGGGCTCGTAAGGAGAATTGTTCTACCAGGGTATAGAGGCGATCTTTTAACAGCAGATTTTCGTAAATATAAGTCGCCAAGAACATACTTAGCTCATGAAGTGGAAGTCTTGCTGCCGGATATGAATACTTCCAACAAAATTTCATCTCATGTTGAGAGTGCCATAAGGAATAGATGTGAAGAGTCTCTTGTACAGTAAGAGCTGGTCTTACCGTGTTGGTAAGTGCCGTCACGATTACGAGCTGCCGGAGAATGTTCTCCAAGGAATCGGCACCGCAAGAGCGTTTGCCCCACGGGACCTTCACTCGGTCCCAGTACTTCAGCAGTGGACGCGGAAGACAACCTACAGCAAGATGAGGGGGAAAATGAAATACTGTGGCTTGAACTACATTAATGTGGTGAATGGAATCTGAACTTAGCAAACTTCATTTTAGTAGTGGTAGAGTAGTAGTAGTAGTAGTAGTAGTAGTAGTAGTACTAGTACGAGGGCAGTTCAATAAGTAATGCAACGCATTTTTTTTCTCGGCCAATTTTGGTTGAAAAAACCGGAAATTTCTTGTGGAATATTTTCAAACATTCCTGCTTCGTCTCGTATAGTTTCATTGACTTCCGACAGGTGGCAGCGCTGTACAGAGCTGTTAAAATGGCGTCTGTAACGGATGTGCGTTGCAAACAACGGGCAGTGATCGAGTTTCTTTTGGCGGAAAACCAGGTCATCTCAGATATTCATAGGCGCTTGCAGAATGCCTACGGTGATCTGGCAGTGGACAAAAGCACGGTGAGTCGTTGGGCAAAGCGTGTGTCATCATCGCCCCAAGGTCAAGCAAGACTGTCTGATCTCCCGCGTGCGGGCCGGCGGTGCACAGCTGTGACTCCTGCAATGGCGGAGCGTGCGAACACACTCGTTCGAGATGATCGACGGATCACCATCAAACAACTCAGTGCTCAACTTGACATCTCTGTTGGTAGTGCTGTCACAATTGTTCACCAGTTGGGATATTCAAAGGTTTGTTCCCGCTGGGTCCCTCGTTGTCTAACCGAACACCATAAAGAGCAAAGGAGAACCATCTGTGCGGAATTGCTTGCTCGTCATGTGGCTGAGGGTGACAATTTCTTGTCAAAGATTGTTACAGGCGATGAAACATGGGTTTATCACTTCGAACCTGAAACAAAACGGCAATCAATGGAGTGGCGCCACACCCACTCCCCTACCAAGAAAAAGTTTAAAGCCATACCCTCAGCCGGTAAAGTTATGGTTACAGTCTTCTGGGACGCTGAAGGGGTTATTCTGTTCGATGTCCTTCCCCATGGTCAAACGATCAACTCTGAAGTGTATTGTGCTACTCTTCAGAAATTGAAGAAACGACTTCAGCGTGTTCGTAGGCACAAAAATCTGAACGAACTTCTCCTTCTTCATGACAACGCAAGACCTCACACAAGTCTTCGCACCCAAGAGGAGCTCACAAAACTTCAGTGGACTGTTCTTCCTCATGCACCCTACAGCCCCGATCTCGCACAGTCGTATTTCCATATGTTTGGCCCAATGAAGGACGCATTCCGTGGGAGGCACTACGTGGATGATGAAGAAGTTATTGATGCAGTGCGACGTTGGCTCCGACATCGACCAGTGGAATGGTACCGTGCAGGCATACAGGCCCTCATTTCAAGGTGGCGTAAGGCCGTAGCATTGAATGGAGATTACGTTGAAGAATAGTGTTGTGTAGCTAAAAGATTGGGGAATAACCTGGTGTATTTCAATGCTGAATAAAACAACCCCTGTTTCAGAAAAAAAATGTGTTGCATTACTTATTGAACTGCCCTCGTAGTAATATGCCTTGACGATGACAAAAAATTTCTTTGTAAGTTATCAGTGCATTGAAATTTAGTTTTTAGGAGAGTAAATAACAATAATTAGCATTTAGCAGATTTTAGCGGAATTCTAACTTCAGTTTAGTGGAATAAATATTTCTGTGTTGGCAACGCTGCTGTTGGAAGCGTCGTAATGTTTGCTGCTGGAAATTTCTTAATTTAGCATTGATCGAAAGATTATTTGTGTTGTAGATCTTCAAAAAGGGTCTGTATGCTACATTAATCTTGTATTCTAAATAAGTCATTCTGTATGAAAGAAAAGCTAAGAATACTTTGAAGGGCAATGAATATCGTGCAATACACATCAAATGAATTCGCAATTGCGAATAAGGACTATCATCAGTTGTAGAATGGAATGACGACAATCAAAATTTGTGTCGGACCGCGCGACTGCTACGGTCGCAGGTTCGAATCCTGCCTCGGGCATGGATGTGTGTGATGTCCTTAGGTTAGTTAGGTTTAAGTAGTTCTAAGTTCTAGGGGACTGATGACCTCAGGTGTTAAGTCCCATAGTGCTCAGAGTCATTTGAACCATTTGTGTCGGACCGGGAAATTGCGTTGTCGTCATTCCATTCCACAGCTGATGGCAATCCTTACTCGCAATTGCGATTTTAATTGATGTGTTTCGTAACGGCAGTGCCTGTTGCTTTGGACATGCATGCACGTCCGAAGGGACTTTGCATCGTAATCAGAATAACACGGGCACTCCAATATCGTATCTTGCAATACTGTCGTCTCTATACTTTTATAATGTTGCTTAAAATCCGTCTTGATTGCAAAAAAAATTTTTTTTTTTTATTATTCATATGACCGGTTTCGGTTCATTCAGAACCATCTTCAGATCTGATATTTTCGTTACAGGAGTAACCCGTCCAAATCCAGTAACTTTCACATGCTACGTCACATCAATACTTTTGTTTTGATGTTTCATGGGAGATCGATAGAATTTTAGGTATTGGTACCGACATAAAAAGAATCGTGCCGAATATGTTGTTGGAACCGACCCCGGGAGAGCAGGAGTAATTTAGCGTCGATCGAATGCGTCTTAACGGACATCGACCACTAATCGGCGATACAGCATGGAGGTCAGGGTGCATAAGCGGAAGTGTATTTACCAACAACACTAGCGTAAGCTGTTCCGCGCTATTTTTAGGCTGTATTGTTGGCTCGTCTACAATTTGTTTAGACGCCAGTTGTGCCCGCAGCGCGGACACTGTTTACGCTGATGCGTTGCTGTTTCATTGCACCTGCGCAGTGACACGGAGCGCTCGTCAGCTGCTGACGCAAGCGGCGGACGTCCTTGCGGCCGCTTCCTCGTTCCCTGAAGGCAGCTCACGCGGGAGTGCCCGCGCATGCGCAAAGCGCACAGGTCGGAGACAGTCGAGAGCGCGCCACACGAGCGTCGGAGTGAGGAGCGATGGGGTGGGGGGGTGGGGGGGCGGAGGGGAGGGGATCAGGCCAAGACTCGTTCCC
The DNA here is from genome assembly GCF_023864275.1 of Schistocerca cancellata. Classification (NCBI taxonomy): domain Eukaryota; kingdom Metazoa; phylum Arthropoda; class Insecta; order Orthoptera; family Acrididae; genus Schistocerca; species Schistocerca cancellata. Next base: position 74,082,279 of record NC_064631.1, read on the forward strand.
CACTTGATGCCACCGAATGCAACGTCAAAACATTTCACACTGCAACCAAACGGACTGGCAACGGAACAACAGAATGTCACCGTCAAAGATTCTCGGGGAGAGAGTCTTAATGTTGTCGCACGGGACGAACTAACACGAGAAATTAAATCTCTCCGCTCTCATTTATGTGATGGAGGTGGATACTGAGTCTTCTTTACCTATATCGCTTTCTTTGCTTTCGAGACACATTGCCAAGGTTGGATGAGAATTTGGATAATTTTCCAATTAGTAACCCTTCAGAAAAGAGGACGAATTGTGGTAGTGAAAAATAATATACGTTGCGAAGTACCTATGAAACGTCCCCTTTCAACAATTATACATGACTATGCTTAAACTGACACACAATATTTTTAGCGCAACGCAATCTGACTTTCAATAATCCCTACAAAAGAATGGCCCTGACTAACATTAACCTGTACCTTTCACATATCACTTACCTCACCAAAAATCTTCGTTACTCGAACTACTGCAATACAGCGAGCGCCAGTACTGCCAGCTAAATAAAAGATTCAAACTACGGAAGTCACTAACTACTGATAGGGATAGTTAGCAAATAAAAGATTTTAATAGAGAACAAACAATGTATTTACCTTAATAGTCATAATATATATAGCAGTTCATAATATCCAGTATAACAAATTTCAAAACTCCGCCATCTCTCTCCCCACATCCACCACTGCTGGCGGCTCACCTCCAACTGCGCAACGCTACGCGCTGTTCACATCCAGCTGCCGCTGCCCAACACTACAATGGCAGACAACAATGCAAACTAGCCACAGACTGCACACAGCACAGCCAGTGATTTTCATATAGAGCGCTACGTAACGTTGCCAATAAGAAAACATAAACAGCCTACTTACATAGCCCCCATGCTCCCCACAAAAAATTTTACAAATTGTTTTGGGCAATGGCCAATAATGATTTGCAAAAATTTTTCATAATTACAATAACAAAGATATCAAATGCACACACTTATTAATACAATGTTGGTCAAAAGCTAAAATTTTCTCACAGTCCATAAAGACAGTCCTGATCATTCATCAGAGTAAAACTGCCGTTTCTTTTCTCAAAGTCTGAGCAGTAAAAGACAATGCACACGGAAGTAGTGGATTTCCATGCAGTCTTGAAGAAGTAGTGTTGTCCTTCCAACGGAAAGACAGTGCTGACTCTTGACATGCAGACAGGTAATGGGCCACAACAGAGCAAACCCACAGCAGAGTCAGTCGAAGTTATGAAGAATATTGGTAGGTAGGTCATCACAGAGTAGACCCCACTGTAGTCCTGGTAGAGATTGTGATATTGGTGGGCCACCAGAGGTGCAGACCCACTGCAGTCCTTGTAGAGATAATGGTATTGGTGGGTCATCAAAGGTGTAGACCCACTGTAGTCCTTGTAGAGATGGCCAGCAGCCATCTGTTGCGACTGTGCAGGTGCACAATCACCATCGAAGAGTCTTGCAGTTAATATAGCAAGTCCATAATCACCACTTGTGCACTCACAAAGTTTTTGGAATTGTCCTTAGAACCAGCAATGCTGTTATCCAGTCCCTTGCTGAATTATTAACACACATGTTTACACTAAGAGCCCCAACTTCTCACATATTGTCCATATACTATGACCAACAGAAACGTGTGCAGTGAAATGCAACTTACAGGTGTCAGATTGCGTTGCGCTAAAAATATTGTGTGTCAGTTTAAGCATAGTCATGTATAATTGTTGAAAGGGGACGTTTCACCTAGAAAACGAAAAGGAAATGAATGAGATCATATATACGTTGAATAAGATTCATTTAAGAAACAGTATAACCTTATTTGTCCCATCTAGATGGTATGCAGGTCATCCACATATTCGTAAACCCGGATAATCCGAAAATCAAGGGAAAAAAATACCAGAATAACATATTGTATCAAATGGTATAAGCGCACACATTCTACACTCTGAGACAAAAAAAAAGGGGGAAGAACCACGAAAGAATCTACATCTACATCTACATTCATACTCCGCAAGCCACCTGATGGTGTGTGGCGGAGGGTACCTTCAGTACCTCTATCGGTTATCCCTTCTATTCCAGTCTCGTATTGTTCGTGGAAAGAAGGATTGTCGGTATGCCTCTGTGTGGGCTCTAATCTCTCTGATTTTATCCTCATGGTCTCTTCGCGAGATATACGTAGGCGGGAGCAATATACTGCTTGACTCCTCGGTGAAGGTATGTTCTCAAAACTTCAACAAAAGCCCGTACCGAGCTACTGAGCGTCTCTCCTGCACAGTCTTCCACTGGAGTTTATCTATCATCTCCGTAACGCTTTCGCCATTACTAAATGATCCTGTAACGAATCGCGCTGCTCTCCGTTGGATCTTCTCTATCTCTTCTATCAACCGTATCTGGTACGGATCCCACATTGCTGAGCAGTATTCAAGCAGTGGGCGAACAAGCGTACTGTAACTTACTTCCTTTGTTTTCGGATTGCATTTCCTTAGGATTCTTCCAATGAATCTCAGTCTGGCATCTGCTTTACCGACGATCAACTTTATATGATCATTCCATTCTAAATCACTCCTAATGCGTACTCCCAGATAATTTATGGAATTAACTGCTTCCAGCTGCTGACCTGCTATATTGTAGCTAAATGATAAGGGATCTTTCTTCCTATGTATTCGCAGCACATTACACTTGTCTACATTGAGATTCAATTGCCATTCCCTGCACCATGCGTCAATTCGCTGCAGATCCTCCTGCATTTCAGTACAATTTTCCATTGTTACAACCTCTCGATATACCACAGCATCATCCGCAAAAAGCCTCAGTGAACTTCCGATGTCATCCACAAGGTCATTTATGTATACTGTGAATAGCAACGGTCCTACGACACTCCCCTGCGGCACACCTGAAATCACTCTTACTTCGGAAGATTTCTCTCCATTGAGAATGACATGCTGCGTTCTGTTATCTAGGAACTCTTCAAGCCAATCACACAATTGGTCTGATAGTCCATATGCTCTTACTTTGTTCATTGAAAGACTGTGGGGAACTGTATCGAACGCCTTGCGGAAGTCGAGAAACACGGCAACTACCTGGGAACCCGTGTCTATGGCCCTCTGAGTCTCGTGGACGAATAGCGCGAGCTGGGTTTTACACGATCGTCTTTTTCGAAACCCATGCTGATTCCTATAGAGTAGATTTCTAGTCTCCTGAAAAGTCATTATCCAAATATGACGAAAATCGGGAGATGTGATGCACATGTACATACAAACAACTGGTTACAATTTCAGAAAACTTGGATGACTTATTCAATAGAAAGAGCTTGACAAATTCAGTTAGATAATAACGTGTTGCTTATGAAAGCAGTTATCCGGCTTGGCAGCGAGAGACTTTGGAAGTCATTTGGGCGGTCGTGCTAAATTCTATCGAATTGGAGCGTTAGGTCACCATAATCCTGTGATAATTGGAGGAACCTGCCCATACTGCTCCAAACGTTCTCAAGCGGGATCTGGCAACTTTGCTGGCTAAGCCTGGGTTTGGTATGCACGAAGACAAACTCTCGTCGTGTGTGGGCGTGCGTTATCTTGCTGAAATGTAAGCCCAGGACAGCGTGGTATGAAGGATAACAAAACGGGATATTATATCTCTTAAAAAATATAATATAACTATTTATTTTGAGGAAACATTCTCCTAGTAAATTCGTTTGTCCTTTGATTTATCGTGATCTGTTACTGATTTTTAGTGGAGTTAGTTTTTACTTTTAGCTTTCAAAAAAAAAAAAAAAAATACAAAAGAGATATAATAAGCAAAATAATGAATTTTGTAGGTTGCCAATTACGTATTATATCTGGTTTTATCGAGCGCCAGGCTCCCTACAAATTACTGTAAATGCAATAGCGTAGTAGTACTCAGCTCTGAAATTATTACTGTCACAGAAAATAGACAAGTTTTAATAAAATTATTTCACTGGATTACTTCAATTAATCTCACAGAATATTTTTACTTAATTTCTTCCGCTCCGGCTATTAGACATTGTGCTGTGAAAAAATATTTTTAAATGTACCGCGTAATGGCGGCTAATTGTTAACAGTCAGAGATTACTGTTACTCGCTCCGCAGCAGCTGGAAACATGCTAAATAATTTTCGTTAAATTTTCTTTTCATAAGATAAATGTGGCGTAGGTTCTTGAAATAACACACGGAGATCACTTTATACTAATATATTCTTACTAGGACGCAGTTTACACCATTAAATATTTGCAATTACGCTACGACAGAAACAAATGCTAGCGCAGCACAATAGCTTGCGTACCTTAATCCAGCTAACACCAGAACGAACAGAACAAAACATACTAGACCGAAGAATGAACATGGCATTGTGTTTTATACTCTTACAGAGATGATAATACTTCTTTTAATTACTTACACATTATAATCTCATACACTAAAAATAATGTCTTTTCTGCATTTATCGATATATATTGTATATTTTTACAGTTAAATCAATGATAAATCAATGTTTGCAATTCATTTTGAGTCACATACAGTCATTTTTATTTATTTTTCACCTCGATAATGGTGAATATTGCAAAAGGGACACTACAGGGACTTAGAATGTTGGCGACATATCGCTGTGCCGTAAGGGTGCCGCGGATGGCAACCAAAGATGTCCTGCTATGAAAAGAAATGGCACTCCAGACAATGACTTCTGGTTGGCAGGCAGTGTGGTGGACGACATTCAAGTGGGTATCCCATCCCTATGCAGGGCGTCTCCAGATACGTTATCGGGACTCAGTCCGAAGCGGGACTCATCACTGAAGCCAGTTCTACTCCAGTCAATATGATACCAGGCCGAAGACGCGTCAGAGACGCCCCGAACAGCAGTGGGATACCAACCTGACTGTTGCCCGGAATATAGCCCGACAACCAGGAGTGATGGTTGATCTGGAGTGTGTAATGGTCGCCTAGTCGTAGATATTGCTAATTGCTATAATCGCACTATTTCACTCCCATTTACGGAGCTTGTTAGCACTTGATGTTAGGTTGGCGCCATTAAAATGCATTGTGTTGTGGTAATCGCTGCTACTTGCTGGATCGCTGCTGTGTCTCGATGCTGATGCTGGCTCTAAATCTGGTTGTCTAGGGTTAAAAACATGAGGTCCCGTGTTTTTTATGTGCTTTTGATGATAAAGAACGAGCGAAACCAACAAATATGTAAACTTCAAATATTTATTACTCTGGTGGCCATCTTAATTCCACTGTCCACCAAAGACCATGACACAACACAAAGTAGTACTTCCTTTACATGTTCTTTGCATTGTTTATCCACCTCAAACAATAACACACAAACACACTTTACCAAAGTGACATTCCGACTGCCTCTCGACCCTTCTTGCTGCTTGTATTTATAACATTGTCAAAGAACTACTAAAAAGAGATATAGTTTATAAGTCACATGTACATCTGTTATCATAATTTGTGCAGAAAAGTTATTAATTTGCATCGAGTGACATAATTTAACATGTTATTAAAATGACAGACAGATTTGTTGACTTGACAGAATAATTCTTTGTTACAAAAAGGCCGTTTTTTAGAAGTTTGTCAACTGACTTCTCGAATTTGCATAAATAAGTACATAACATGAATTATTAAGAATTACATTGGTTTTCGTCTAAAATAGGATTACTTACGTGAATACTGAGTGAAAACGCTCCTAGTGAACAAATAGGTTTCACTGGGTGATTTTTATTTAAGGAGATCCAAAATACCAAAGTTGGCCACTATTTTTCATACTTAATATTAATTATTTAAGATGAACTTAGTGTTTTTACATGATGACATTTGCTGTATCAGTGATCAAGTGATATTAACTTTTGTGTGGGTCAGTTATTCAGTATAATTTAATGGGTTGACTGTTTATGGAGACATGTTATGCAATCATTGTTAACATACACAATACCTTTTCTATAATCATAAATACTCGTTAAACTGGTTGAATTTGGAGGGTATCGCATACTTCGGTACAGTAAAGCCTTTAATATGTTCCGTTACAAGTGCCACTTCATTTCATAGCAGGACCCCTTTCATAGTCGTCCACGGCGCCCTTACAGCACAGCGGAACATCGGCGATATCGTACGTCCCGTTTAGTTGTCCTTCATGACAAGCCATCCTGCGTTTATATTTCAGCAAGATAAAGCCTGTTCTCAAATGGCCAGAATTTCTACTCCTTGGCAAGCAAGGTCGCGGATCTTCCCCATATGAGAAGGATTGGAGCGTTATGGGCAGGGCCCTGCAACCAGCACCGGGTTTTGACGATCTAACACCGCAATTGAACAAAATTTCCCTCAGGAGGACACACAACTAACTTATTCATCAATGCCAAACCGAATAACACTTTGCATAAGGGCTAGCGGTCCAGAGGTGGACCAAAGCGTTATTGACTAGCTCAATTTGTCAATCTCTTTCTCTTGAATAAATCATCCAGTTTAACTGAAATTTTAATCCTTTTTTGTTTGTGCACGTACTTCACATCTCCCGATTTCCGTCCCATTCGGATGATTCCTTCATTTTCTTGGAGTGCATATATTTTCACTCACGTCCACAGAGAAATTCTGAGAAAATCATGAAAGAAAATGAAATCATCAGTAAGTTTTTTCCGGCAGGCTTTGTATCTCGTTTATGTGCAGCACGATCATGCAGGCGTGTCGCCAGCAACTATACGGCCGAGGTTGTTTCCGCTTAGCGTTCCTAATGAACCACTAATTGTGTCCGTCTGTGTTATTGCCTCTGTATATGTCTTAACGCTTTCCGACTGAGCTCCAAATTCGTCAGTTAATCCGTGATCACTATTGTCAGTGTCAGCAGACGTACAACGACGATAATTTCGTCACCAAAAATTACACCATAGCCAGCGTCATTGTTATTTCGCATCCAGTCATTTATATCCATAACATCCGTGTCTGAGCATCCAGGAATATTTGCAAATGCCTCGACAGCAAATTGAACAATGCACCTAAGTTTTCTTCCTTTTTGATGTCATTTTATTGCCGCAGTACAGTACTCTACAGATTGGTGGCAACTTGGTAACAGATCTGTTACTGTATGTTATCTGTCTTCAGCTGATTGCAATCCAATTAAAAAGAATTACAGCAGACGCGTTTTGCTCATATTTACCAGCCATCTTCTGTGGTTGTTGGTCTTTCTTTACATAATCTGCTCCTTCCCCTCTTGCTAACAGTGGTTGGGTCGACAGGCTTCATTTCATATCTGCATTCATTTGGCAGTTTTTCGCATTCTGCGTTATTTCTTGTGCTGCGCTATTTACAATGACTTTCTTACCTGAAACTTCCTGGCAGATTAAAACTGTGTGCCCGACCGAGACTCGAACTCGGGACCTTTGCCTTTCGCGGGCAAGTGCTCTACCATCTGAGCTACCGAAGCACGACTCACGCCCGGTACTCACAGCTTTACTTCTGCCAGTACCTTGTCTCCTACCTTCCTAACTTTACAGAAGCTCTCCTGCGAACCTTGCAGAACTAGCACTCCTAGCACTCCTTTCAGTTCTGCAAGGTTCGCAGGAGAGCTTCTGTAAAGTTAGGAAGGTAGGAGACAAGGTACTGGCAGAAGTAAAGCTGTGAGTACCGGGCGTGAGTCGTGCTTCGGTAGCTCAGATGGTAGAGCACTTGCCCGCGAAAGGCAAAGGTCCCGAGTTCGAGTCTCGGTCGGGCACACAGTTTTAATCTGCCAGGAAGTTTCATATCAGCGCACACTCCGCTGCAGAGTGAAAATCTCATTCTGGAGACTTTCTTAACTGTTTTTCATTCTTCACTGCCACAGTGTTTATGCCTATAAAACTGCATAAAATTTCTCGCATATGGCGAGCGCTCGCCTTAACAGCTTGGGCTGTCCGAGCTCACCTCCAGGTGTCGATAGGCGACGAGGCCAATGCGAGCGTTCGCGATACGCGGAAAATTCGGGTTCGAGCCCCGGAACAGAACGAATTTTCATGTGTCGCAAACAACTGACTGACGCCAATGCGAATCTGTCTCCCAATATACGAATTCTACCCTCAGCTGTCATTTTGAAACGAGCCGACTGCGATACCAAGATTTGGTTGATACTGGAGAAGGACACGACATTCGTAAAGCCGGCCGAAGTGGCCGTGCGGTTAAAGGCGCTGCAGTCTGGAACCGCAAGACCGCTACGGTCGCAGGTTCGAATCCTGCCTCGGGCATGGATGTTTGTGGTGTCCTTAGGTTAGTTAGGTTTAACTAGTTCTAAGTTCTAGGGGACTAATAACCTCAGCAGTTGAGTCCCATAGTGCTCAGAGCCATTTGAACCATTTGACATTCGTAAAAATGAGGGAGACGTCGGAGCTTGTAAATAAGTCTTCACTGTCTTCTTTAGAAATCTCCTCTCTCGGGCACCTCGACCACCTGCATTGTAGGGCCTTCCAAACGTTGACAAGAGGAGCGAGCACACCGCCCCCTTGTCATCACCATTGGATCGCCGACTTACAGATTCGCAAACCATGTCGCCAGCATCCTTACTCCGCACGTTGGTCACGTCAAGAATACGACTGACTTCGTCAGTCGAATTAAATACCTGCGTCTTGGAGGACAAGATACTATGGTAATATCTGATGTGGTTCGTTATTCACGTGCGTTCCCATAAAGTAGTCTATAGATCTGCTCCTCCAGATATTTGATGACGCTGTTGTGGATTTATTTAAGCGCACTCTGGCGTCACCGTATTTCTTTTATGATGGACAATACAGGGTGATTCAAAAAGAATACCACAACTTTAGGAATTTAAAACTCTGCAACGACAAAAGGCAGAGCTAAGCACTATCTGCCGGCGAATTAAGGGAGCTATAAAGTTTCATTTAGTTGTACATTTGTTCGCTTGAGGCGCTGTTGACTAGGCGTCAGCGTCAGTTGATGCTAAGATGGCGACCGCTCAACAGAAAGCTTTTTGTGTTATTGAGTACGGCAGAAGTGAATCGACGACAGTTGTTCAGCGTGCATTTCGAACGAAGTATGGTGTTAAACCTCCTGATAGGTGGTGTATTAAACGTTGGTATAAACAGTTTACAGAGAATCGGTATTTGTGCAAAGGGAAAAGTTCTGGACTGCCGAGAACGAGTGATGAAAATGTAGCACGCATCCAGCAAGCATTTGTTCGCAGCCCAGGAAAATCGACTCGCAGAGCTAGCAGAGAGCTGCAAATTCCACAATCAACTGTATGGAAAGTCCTACGAAAAAGGTTAGTTATGAAACCCTATCGTCTGAAATTGGTTCAAGCACTGTCTGCAGCTGATAAGATTAAAAGAATCGATTTCTGTGATTTTATCCTTGCTCAAATGGAAACAGATGAATCTTTCGTTTCAAAGATTGTGTTTAGTGATGAAGCAACTTTCCACACTAATGGGAAAGTCAACCGTCACAATGTCTGTATATGGGGCACTGAGAATCCGCGGGAAACAACTCAGTATGAACGTCACTCGCCTAAGGTGAACGTTTTCTGTGCCATTTCAGCCAATAAAGTTTTTGGTCCCTTTTTCTTCGAAGGTGCTACTGTAACTGGACTAAGTATCTGGAGATGTTAGAGAATTGGCTGTTCCCTCAGCTCGAACAAGAAGCACAACAATTCATATTTCAGCAGGATGGAGCGCCACCACATTGGCACTTATCTGTCCGTAACTACCTGAACGTCAACTACCCGAGGCGATGGATCGGCCGCCAGGCAGCCCGTGACAGAGCACTTCACCACTGGCCTCCAAGAAGCCCTGATCTTACCCCCTGCGATTTTTTATTATGGGGGTATGTTAAGGATGTGGTGTTTCGGCCACCTCTCCCAGCCACCATTGATGATTTGAAACGAGAAGTAACAGCAGCTATCCAAACTGTTACGCCTGATATGCTACAGATAGTGTGGAACGAGTTGGAGTATCGGGTTGATATTGCTCGAGTGTCTGGAGGGGGCCATATTGAACATCTCTGAACTTGTTTTTGAGTGAAAAAAAAAACCTTTTTAAATACTCTTTGTAATGATGTATAACAGAAGGTTATATTATGTTTCTTTCATTAAATACACATTTTTAAAGTTGTGGTATTCTTTTTGAATCACCCTGTATTTTAACCCAACAGACGACGTCACGATGGGGAGCCCATTAGCTCCAGTTATAGCTAAGCTGTTTGTGTTATAATTTGAGGACATCGCCCTGATAGGAGCAACATCCTTTACAAGATAAAGTTCGCGACGCGGACAGAGACGGGCGGTGCCTTGCCGCCCCTTGACGTACTCGTCCGCCGTAAAGCAAATGTTTACCGGAAACCCACACGCACGAGCCGATATGTGCAGGCTAACAGCTATCATCATCCGTCTGTTCTGAGGACCTTGGTGCATCGAGCGGCAGCTGCTGCAGACTCTGAAAACCTGCCGAAGGAACTGAGCCACTGGCGGAAAGTATTCAAGGAAAACGGCTACAACAACCTCCTGATTTCGCAAGCCGTCTTTCCGAAAACACGTAACCAGGAAGATCCCGAATAGGACACGAAGAAACTTGCTTTTTGTCGTTCTGTGGTTCAGTAATAGAAAATTTGCCGGCTGCTAAAGAGGCATAAAATCTATTCGGTCTTCAGAGCACAAGCAAAAATTCGACAACTTACGAAACCTTTGAAAGACGACACAGGCCACAGAACGCCAGGCGTATATAAAATTCTGTGTGAGTGTGGACAATTTTATGTCGGACAGACTGTGTATGCTATCGAACAGCGCTTTGTACGAGGGTCACTCCAAAAGAAATGCACACTGTTTTTGTAAAAATACAGTTTTCATTCTGCATGTGTGAAAGTTTTACAGTGTCTAGATACATCCTTCCCGCTTGTTTTCAAACTTAGTTCAACCTGTTCCCGTGAGTGGCGCCGTCACAGCACGTCTTCAAGGTGGCTGCTACACTTTACGTTCGTCAGAAGCAACTGCTGTCATAGAATTCCCGTGCTGTGAAAACGAGACAGTGGGAGACATCCAGAAGAGGTTAAAAAAGGTGTATGGAGATGCTGCTGTCGATCGCAGTATAGTTAGTCGGTGGGGAAGCAGGTTACGTGATGAGAGCGGGCACGGCAATATTGAGGATTGTCCTCGCAGCGGCAGGCCTCGTACTGCACACACTCCAGACAACGTGCAGAGAGTTAACGAATTGTTGACTGCTGACAGACGCAGCACAGTGAACGAATTGTCACGCTACATTGGGATAGGGGAAGGAAGTGTTTGCAGAATACTGAAAGTGTTGGCGTTCAAAAAGGTTTGTGCCAGGTGTGTTACCAGGATGTTGACAGTGGCTCACAAATAAACAAGAAAAACGGCATACAGCGAACTTTTGGAACAGTGCGAGAATGGTGGAGATAAATTTCTTGGAATAATTGTGACAGGTGATGAAACATGGCTCCATCATTTTTCACCAGAGACGAAGAGGCAATCAATGGAGTGGCATCATGCAAATTCACCCAAGAAAAAAAGGTTAAAAAACCACACCTTCTGCTGGAAAAGTTATGGCTACGGCGTTATTCGATTCCGAAGGACTCTTGCTTGTGGACATCGTGCCAAGTGGAACCACCATAAATTCTGATGCGTATGTGACGACACTGAAGAAACTTCAAGCTCGACTGAGTCGTGTTCGACCACATCGGCAAAAGCAGGATGTTTTGCTGTTTCACGACAATGCACGGCGACATGTCAGTCAAAAAACCATGGAAGCGATCACAAAACTCGGATGGACAACACTGAAACACCCGCCTTAGAGTCCTGATCTGGCTCCATGTGACTATCATCTCTTTGGGAAACAGAAACACTCACTTTGTGGAACAAAGTTTGAAGATGATGACTCCCTTTTGCACACTGCCAAACCGTGGCTCCAACAGGTTGGTCCAGAATTTTACCGGGCGGGCATACAGGCGCTGGTTCCAAGACGGCGTAAGGCAGTTGAGAGAGATGGAAATCATGTGGAGAAATGAAAATATTGTTCCTAAAGGATGTATCTACACATTATAAAACTTTCAAACATGTAGAATAAAAGATGGATTAAAAAAAATTGTGTGCATTTCTCTTGGAGTGACCCCGTGCAACACGGGATATATTTTCGTCTTTGGTACCCTGAGAAATCGGCAATAGCAGTGGATGCTCTAGAAAACAGACATCGTATTACATTCGACGAGACATCTGTCCTAAATGAACTAATAGCTTCTGGGGTAGCTAAGTGAAAGAAGCGATCGAGATAAAAATTTTCTCCCCTCTCCACCTTCAGCTTACATAATACACTCCTGGAAATTGAAATAAGAACACCGTGAATTCATTGTCCCAGGAAGGGGAAACTTTATTGACACATTCCTGGGGTCAGATACATCACATGATCACACTGACAGAACCACAGGCACATAGACACAGGCAACAGAGCATGCACAATGTCGGCACTAGTACAGTGTATATCCACCTTTCGCAGCAATGCAGGCTGCTATTCTCCCATGGAGACGATCGTAGAGATGCTGGATGTAGTCCTGGGGAATGGCTTGCCATGCCATTTCCACCTGGCGCCTCAGTTGGACCAGCGTTCGTGCTGGACGTGCAGACCGCGTGAGACGACGCTTCATCCAGTCCCAAACATGCTCAATGGGGGACAGATCCGGAGATCTTGCTGGCCAGGGTAGTTGACTTACACCTTCTAGAGCACGTTGGGTGGCACGGGATACAAGCGGACGTGCATTCTCCTGTTGGAACAGCAAGTTCCCTTGCCGGACTAGGAATGGTAGAACGATGGGTTCGATGACGGTTTGGATGTACCGTGCACTATTCAGTGTCCCCTCGACGATCACCAGTGGTGTACGGCCAGTGTAGGAGATCGCTCCCCACACCAAGAGGCCGGGTGTTGTCCCTGTGTGCCTCGGTCGTATGCAGTCCTGATTGTGGCGCTCACCTGCACGGCGCCAAACACGCATACGACCATCATTGGCACCAAGGCAGAAGCGACTCTCATCGCTGAAGACGACACGTCTCCATTCGTCCCTCCATTCACGCCTGTCGCAACACCATTGGAGGCGGGCTGCACGATGTTGGGGCGTGAGCGGAAGACGGCCTAACGGTGTGCGAGACCGTAGCCCAGCTTCATGGAGACGGTTGCGAATGGTCCTCGCCGATACCCCAGGAGCAACAGTGTCCCTAATTTGCTGGGAAGTGGCGGAGCGGTCCCCTACGGCACTGCGTAGAATCCTACGGTCTTGGCGTGCATCCGTGCGTCGCTGCGGTCCGGTCCCAGGTCGACGGGCACGTGCACCTTCCGCCGACCACTGGCGACAACATCGATGTACTGTGGAGACCTCACGCCCCACGTGTTGAGCAATTCGGCGGTACGTCCACCCGGCCTCCCGCATGCCCACTATACGCCCTCGCTCAAAGTCCGTCAACTGCACATACGGTTCACGTCCACGCTGTCGCCGCATGCTACCAGTGTTAAAGACTGCGATGGAGCTCCGTATGCCACGGCAAACTGGCTGACACTGACGGCGGCGGTGCCAAATGCTGCGCAGCTAGCGCTATTCGACGGCCAACACCGCGGTTCCTGGTGTGTCCGCTGTGCCGTGCGTGTGATCATTGCTTGTACAGCCCTCTCGCAGTGTCCGGAGCAAGAATGGTGGGTCTGACACACCGGTGTCAATGTGTTCTTTTTTCCATTTCCAGGAGTGTATGTATAACAGCTATGGATTCCGCGTGGTGTCCGTTCATTCGGACATGTCCGAAAAAACGGACACCATGCATTCGTGTGATTCGCTTCAATGGGTTATGAATGCACAAGCACCAGTACAGATGTACACCTACGTTCGACCTTCACCGGGAATCTAAAATTAGCGAGCAGAGAGGACATCGGCGGCGACTGCGGGTAAGTGATGGCGCTGCGTGGGAATGGGAGCCAGCCAAGAAGCGCTCCGAGACAGTCCGACCACTTACGCTAAACACTGTGTCCGGATGGCGCAGTGGTTAACGCAACGGCGTAGTAAGCATGAGATCCCGGGTTCGAGTCCTGATCCAACAGTCATTTTTTACTCGTCGCCGCTGATTCCGCATGAAGTCCCGATGCAATTGATATAATCAGTTTATTCCTTTTCCTTACCTTTCTCCCTCCCCCACCTTCAAATTACACACTGCTTCGTAATACTACCACAACTACAATCGCCAGTACACCGAAAAACACAGACGCTGCAAACAGTCTTACTACTGAAGGTTGTAAGCTACCATCGTCCATCTACATTTGAGCCTGCGTTATTCAACTATTAAGAAATTTTATTTTGCGTTACCATGAAATGGCTATAAGCTACTTCTCAATTAGTACTCCTTCTGAATTAAGTATGTTCTTACAATAAAATACAGCGATGAGCCAAAACATTATGACCAATTCGTTAATATCTTGTTTGTCTATCTTTGGAACCAAATACATCACTTACTCTGCGTATTAGAGATCCGACTGTATGTTGGTAGGTTTGTGGAGGTATGTGGCATTAGATATCTACGCACAGGTCACGTAATTCGCGTTAAGCCTAGTTTACACGACCACATTGGGTTGCGCCACTGGTTGCGTGGAATGAGTTGCACGCAAGTGGTTTCGTATATGACTGTAGACACGGCGACACCAGTATACACTTCCGTTTCGTCGTTTTGTGGGTCCCTGAGTCGTGTCTGAAATGAAAGTTTTGGCAGCTGCACGTCACACGAGTTGTGATGGAGTTAAAGCTTGTTGCGTGGAATCGCTGCATAAGAAAAAAATAAGAAACGTGTATCGATTCGTTACTGGATGAAGAAAAGACATCAGCTCGGTTGCTCAGTATCCTTGCTGAAATAATTTATAACGGAAGATCCAAGAAGTTCTTTTAATTTTCTTAGAATGTCGCCATAACTGTACACGTTTCTTCTAAATAGAGGTAATTATGCAATAAGGAATAAAGGTACTGTAATGCACGAAGCACTGCCGCCAGAACTGAAATTACGTATCATATTTCGTGTATTACAATCGAGAACCCTCGGCAAGCTGTAAGATACGGTTTTTGTTGGTGATGACTTTATTTCATTAACACCAATAATTATTAATATTAACAGTAATAATTATTAACATTAGCAAAAATAATTATTCGAAGCAGGCCGCATTAAGAAGAGAATGGTTTGCAAACTACTCTCTTGAAGATAGATCTGTACAGTGACAATACCGGGTGATCAAAAAGTCAGTATAAATTTGAAAACTGAATAAATCACGGAATAATGTAGATAGAGAGGTACAAATTGACACACATGCTTGGAATGACATGGGGTTTTATTAGAACAAAAAAATACAAAAGATCAAAAAATATCCGACAGATGGCGCTTCATCTGATCAGAATAGCAATAATTAGCATAACAAAGTAAGACAAAGCAAAGATGATGTTATTTACAGGAAATGCTCAATATGTCCACCATCATTCCTCAACAATAGCTGTAGTCGAGGAATAATGTTGTGAACAGCACTGTAAGGCATGTCCGGATTTATGGTGAGGCATTGGCATTGGATGTTGTCTTTCAGCATCCCTAGAGATGTCGGTCGATCACGATACACTTGAGACTTCAGGTAACCCAAAAGCCAACAATTGCACGAACTGATGTCTGGGGACCTGGGAGGCCAAGCATGACGAAAGTGGCGGCTGAGCACACGATCATCACCAAACGACGCGCGCAAGAGATCTTTCACGCGTCTAAAAAAACCCCATGTCATTCCAAGCATGTGTCAATTTTTACCTCTGTATCTACATTATTCCGTGGTTTATTAAGTTTTCAAATTTATACTGACTTTTTGATCACCCTGCATTTCAAAATTCTAACATATGTGAACGGGGAGCACTGCAGCGACGTTTTAAATAGATGAATATTGAATAAAGAATGCGTCTTCTTGAATTTGTATAGCCTTCCCTCCTGTCAACAATATTCCTTAACAAAGAGTAGGCCAACTCGAACGATGGGATTTTAGTCTTGTAGACGAGAGCGTTGCCACGGCTAGAATTACACTGGCTTGTATTTTTCTTAATTCAGTTGTATATGTGCTTCTGACTCAATAAATTTTGCCCTGCAGCTCAGATAATGCCAAACCATCGCACATGACAGTCTCAGCGGCAGCAATATGTTGCTTATTTTTGTAATCAGCATCACTGAAACCCCAAGCAAAGCATAGATATTCAGAAAGCGAACATTATTCTCAGTTCCCCACTTCATATTTCAGTATGCCTACACTCTACGAACACACACAACCTCAAAACTCATGCGACTGGTGTCGCCAAAGTTAGAACACGCCAAAAGTGTTTAGTTTCACCGAGATGCGCAAACGCGCGGCGCGCATGCGCAGACGCCGGTAGGGCAGTTGCCTGCAACCTAGTGTCGTCGTGTAAATTAGGCTTAAGGGGCTCCGGAAAGGCTCAAAATCATGAAAAGTTCAATTTTTACTTTTTTGCGTTTTCTGAATCTGCAGACTATTACCTTTTAATAGATATATAATTTATTCAATTCCGAAGACTACAACTATTTTTAAATTTTTTTTGAAATGTGTTCTACATGGGCGTGACCCACTGTGGCGCTGTTAAACTGCTGTCAAATGGTGTTATTATTAACGTCCGTGTTCATCAGGTACATTTTAGTGATGTGAGATAAAGTATGTGTTGTGGCTAACCTGTGATGGTTCAATATATATCGCTGGTGTGATTGTCGATTGTTTTATGTTTATTTACTCTGTCGTTATCTCGAAAATATTCGTAATTAATTCTGTTTCTTGAGTCTCTGTTTTGTTGAAGTATAATAATGAGTAAAAGTAAAGTTATTAGAAATCCTCTGGAGGCTTTTAAGAAAAGGAGAAATGTTGGAAAGCCAAAGGTATGTGTTATTACTGTAAATAATAACATTCTAACATGGTACGAGCGATGCTTGCTTTAGACAAGGAACGCCTTCGGGCTGCAGACAGGGCTGTAAAGAGTCTAGAAATACAAGCAAGAATAAACAGGAGGAGGAACAAGAGGAAGCTGGAGGAGGAGTTTGCAGAGGATGAAGATAATCCATCCTATGGACCTGGAATGCACTAAAAAGTTAATCCAATCTTTGTCGCTCGATTCCCAAAACTTTTATTTTCTCATACTAATTACATGTTTTCTAAGGATCTTCCAAACATATCTGTTTCAAACTTTCAGTGAATGTTACACAGTACCTTATGCATAATTTAACACAGCCTTTTTCCAAAAAAACTGTATATTTTTGAATATATAAATAAAAATTGCAAAAAAATGTTGTGAATTTTCATTACAATTGAAAAAAAATCATCTTTAATAACTGAACGAAAATTTTGTAAAATCCCTGTGTTAAGTTGTAGCCCATATTCCAATAAATAATCTGTAAAAAGTTCAACTTCCTACCTCAAATACTTTGTATAGGGCGTTCCGGAGCCCCTTAAATAACGGGTCGCTGATACGCGTACGCGGTGATGGCGCCCGATAGCGATCCCAGATGTGTTCCATAGGATTTGCATCTAACGAATTTAGTCGCCGAAACATCAACGAGAGTTCACTACAATGCTCCTCAAGCCACCTTAACACGGTTCTGGCTCCGAGACACGGACAGTTATACTGCTGAAAGATGATATCGCCGTCGGGTGGAACACATCAAATACGAAGGGATGCATTTTATCCGCAGCTATCACAATGTCTTCGATTACTACCGTAGCTCCCTTTCAAATGCAGGAGAATGTCTCCCGCAGCGTAATACCTGCTCCCACAACCCTGCGTGCGTGGCGCAATGCACGATTCGAGCCGGCTTTCACCTCGATGACGGCGTTTGTGGACACGACCATCGATCTACTGTAGTAAAAATGTGATCCACTCGAAGAGCCGACAGATTTCGACATTCGAATCCCCATGGTCCCGTGCCCACTGAAATCGTATTGATGATGTCGTTGGGTGAACATGTGAACACGTAGGGGTGATCTCCTACGGAAGCCTATGTTCATCAACGTACGATGAATGGTGCGCCTAGAAGCACTTGTGCATGCAGCTGCATTGTGCTCTTTCGCTAAAGATGCCACAGATCAACATTTATCCCACTTTACAGTGCAGAAAAGCCTCCGGACCTCAGGTTCTGTGAAGATTCGTGGACGTAGAACCATTTAGCGCCTGGTGGTAGTTTGACTGTCCTTCGACCTCTTTCCATAGATGATCACGATAGTAGCACGTCAACATTCGACCAGCTTCGCCGTTTTCGAGATACTTGTTCACAGCCTCTGCGTAACAATAATCTGCCCGTTGTCAAAGTCGCTTATCTCAATGGATTTCCTCATTTGCTGTCCATATCTTCGCTAGTGTGATCCCCCGTCCGTGTCTGCTGCCCTTACACGATTCTGTTACCGCGTCACGTGCTCGCAACGTCACCAGGCGGTGACCAACGTGGCGGTGGATAGTGGTCGTAATACACTCCTGGAAATTGAAATAAGAACACCGTGAATTCATTGTCCCAGGAAGGGGAAACTTTATTGACACATTCCTGGGGTCAGATACATCACATGATCACACTGACAGAACCACAGGCACATAGACACAGGCAACAGAGCATGCACAATGTCGGCACTAGTACAGTGTATATCCACCTTTCGCAGCAATGCAGGCTGCTATTCTCCCATGGAGACGATCGTAGAGATGCTGGATGTAGTCCTGTGGAACGGCTTGCCATGCCATTTCCACCTGGCGCCTCAGTTGGACTAGCGTTCGTGCTGGACGTGCATACCGCGTGAGACGACGCTTCATCCAGTCCCAAACATGCTCAATGGGGGACAGATCCGGAGATCTTGCTGGCCAGGGTAGTTGACTTACACCTTCTAGAGCACGTTGGGTGGCACGGGATACATGTGGACGTGCATTGTCCTGTTGGAACAGCAAGTTCCCTTGCCGGTCTAGGAATGGTAGAACGATGGGTTCGATAACGGTTTCGATGTACCCTGCACTATTCAGTGTCCCCTCGACGATCACCAGTGGTGTACGGCCAGTGTAGGAGATCGCTCCCCACACCATGATGCCGGGTGTTGGCCCTGTGTGCCTCGGTCGTATGCAGTCCTGATTGTGGCGCTCACCTGCACGGCGCCAAACACGCATACGACCATCATTGGCACCAAGGCAGAAGCGACTCTCATCGCTGAAGACGACACGTCTCCATTCGTCCCTCCATTCACGCCTGTCGCGAAACCACTGGAGGTGGGCTGCACGATGTTGGGGCGTGAGCGGAAGACGGCCTAACGGTGTGCGGGACCGTAGCCCAGCTTCATGGAGACGGTTGCGAATGTTCCTCGCCGATACCCCAGGAGCAACAGTGTCCCTAATTTGCTGGGAAGTGGCGGTGCGGTCCCCTACGGCACTGCGTAGGATCCTACGGTCTTGGCGTGCATCCGTGCGTCGCTGCGGTCCGGTCCCAGGTCGACGGGCACGTGCACCTTCCGCCGACCACTGGCGACAACATCGATGTACTGTGGAGACCTCACGCCCCACGTGTTGAGCAATTCGGCGGTACGTCCACCCGGCCTCCCGCATGCCCACTATACGCCCTCGCTCAAAGTCCGTCAACTGCACATACGGTTCACGTCCACGCTGTCGCGGCATGCTACCAGTGTTAAAGACTGCGATGGAGCTCCGTATGCCACGGCAAACTGGCTGACACTGACGGCGGCGGTGCACAAATGCTGCGCAGCTAGCGCCATTCGACGGCCAATACCGCGGTTCCTGGTGTGTCCGCTGTGCCGTGCGTGTGATCATTGCTTGTACAGCCCTCTCGCAGTGTCCGGAGCTAGTATGGTGGGTCTGACACACCGGTGTCAATGTGTTCGTTTTTCCATTTCCAGGAGTGTATATTGGCTTATCAGTGTCTTTCAAAGTACTTCTCATGAATCACTATCTAATTTGAAGTCTTTTGAGAACTGTACAAATGTGTTAAATTTAGTGAGAACAACTGCATTTTAGGTACTTTACTGTCTAGAATGACACTCGTAACACCGTTGAATTATACACAGTTTTTCATCACAGATCAAATGCTCCAGGGTGAAGACAGCCTATTTTACATTGAATGTTTTACAATCAAGCTAACACAAGTTGTTATATGAGCCAGCTGCACTGCTCTTTAAATGTTTGTTTTTTATTAATTACTCGCGATGAGCCCATTTCGACGTATTGCGATCATCAGGTGTTCTTACACGCAATATCGTTGCCCACATCCTCTCATTCAAGCTGTCGAGACAAAAATAGCGTACATAAAAACCGGCTAAAGTCAGATATACGTCTCCAACGTAACTATTAATTCTAAAAAGACAGGACATGGAAATGGCGATATTACATGTAAGAGCGCCTGATGATTGCAATATGCCGATATAAGCTCATCGTTAGTAATCTATAAAATAAAAATCACTTAACGAGCAGTGTCGCAGTCTGATATGCATAATAATCATGTCATTAGAGGACATATTTTGCACTATAGGCCCAACAGAACAAAAGGTAACACAAATTAGTAAATTCAGTGGCCATGTCCCTTTACAGTACTAATGGAAGCTGATATATTGGCTGTAGATGATGGTGTCGAGCTGCAGGGTATTGTGAACTAGTAATGCGTTGATATCATATTTCGTTAATGTAAGTACAGTCCGCCCCAGTAGCTGAGAGGTCAGCGTGACGGATTGCCGTCCTCCGGGCCCGGGTTCGATTCCCGGCTGGGTCGGAGATTTTCTCCGCTCAGGGACTGGGTGTTGTGTTGTGTTCATCATCATTTCATCCCCATCCGGCGTGCAGGTCGCCCAATGTGGCGCCGAATGTAATAAGACCTGCGCCGAGGCGGCCGGACCTGCCCCGCGAGGGGCCTCCCGGCCAATGACGCCAAACGCTCATTTCCATTTCCAATGTAAGTACACACTTTTATACAAAACCGAAGGATTGTCTATAGACATTGTAGAGGGGCTGTCTATAGATAATGTATATAGACGGTCTAGATACTTTGTCTTATGTATACACTTGAGTGCCTTGTTCCTCAATGTTTGTTACGGCTGACCTTGTTGTGATTGTGGCTTGTGCAGTGATAATACTGGATACTGAAAGAAATCAAAAGAGGAAACGTTAGTGGAAAAGTGAATAGAGGGGCTTTATTTCGGCCGTAATTTACTTACGACTTTGAAAATAGAAGACGGCATTTTTTCTACAATACCAGTCACTGATACCTAATAATTTTTGGCCGGCTCTTCGATAATCAACTTTTTCTAGTTGCTACTTTTATATTGGGAATTATTAACTCCCCACAAACATGATGCTGCGTAAAAATCTTCAGTCAGCTGCAACACTTCCTCCGTTGGTCGCATCTTGATAGGTGACATTTAACAACAAAATAAACAAAAAGAATAAAAAACGAAGCGGCTTTTTCCAAGGAAATAACTGGAGGCAATATCTACCAACATATCCATGCTACGAAACATTGCGCAATATTGTCTACAGATAAGTACCTACTTGTATACAAAATCGAGTGATTTGTCTGTAGACCCCGTAGAGAGAGTATAAATATGTGGCTAGACAATGTCTATAGGCAGTCTAGATGCTTTGTCTCGTGTACACACTTGGATGTCTTGTTCCTCCATATTTGTTAAATACAGCTGACCCTGTTGGGGTTTTGGGCTATGCAGTGATAATAACAAACAGTAAAAGAAATCAAAAGAGGAGACATTGATGGAAACGTGTATTTTTTTGCGTAGGGGCCTCGTTTCGGCTGTAATTTACTTTCAACTTGTAATCAGAAGCAGCATTTTTTTTAACATCACTGACTTGTCTGACCAGCTCATAGACAGGTAACTTCCTGTTGTTGCGATTTTTATATTCGGAATTGCTAACTTTCCACAAATATGATGCCACATGAAAATCTTCAGTCAGGTGCAACTCTTTCTCGATTGGTCACATCTTGATAGGTGATATTTAACAATAAGAAAAACAGAAGGAATAAAAAATCGAAAGAGAATAACTGGAAGCCATGTCTATCAATACATCCACACCATGAAATGTTGCGCGATATTGTCTAAGAAGTGTCTCCTCCTGTCTCCCATCTCAAACGGGAGTCAAAAGTTCTGCGATTTTGTTGCTAAAGCGTGTATATAGATAAGGAATGCTTATCAGTTGTCTACATGCAAAATCACTTGATTATCTATGGGCAGTGGCTAGATACAAAAACAGCTCGATTTTGTATACTAGCATGTACGAGGTCTTAGTCCCAGTATGCAAATTGATCACACAAAGGTCTAGGTAAGCCAGCATTGGTGTTGGAAGAATAATACTGCCGTTTCATCAATGAAACCCTTACAGAACTGAACCTTTCGTTCTCTAATCTCAGATTGTATTTGAACTGACCCATAGTACGTATCTGTCGATATCCAACTTTCTCTCTGAACACGAAAAAGTGAACATGACAGTGATACATTACATAAATCTTTTCACCTCTCTATGGCCTTTCTTTGGATCACTAATTTTCCACAAAAGAAAATGTATTATGTTCCTATTGTTCTGTATCTGGCTTTATATTGAAGCAGTTATAGTACGCAATGATTATTCAACATCATAATTTTGCAGTGGATTTTTGTTAATAGTAAGACAACAATAAGT
The DNA here is from genome assembly GCF_023864275.1 of Schistocerca cancellata. Classification (NCBI taxonomy): domain Eukaryota; kingdom Metazoa; phylum Arthropoda; class Insecta; order Orthoptera; family Acrididae; genus Schistocerca; species Schistocerca cancellata. The sequence continues at coordinate 74,105,010 of NC_064631.1, forward strand.
ATCACGGCTAACCCGAGAACATGAGACTATTATCGGAGAAAAATGATGTTTTTACTATAAGGTTGCCAGACCAGAACTACGCACAGCAAGATTTCTTTCATGTGATGAAAATAAATTATCTCTTTTGACTATTAGTATTATATTATCAGCAACCCGCGTCAGCCTGTAAAACACATCATAAAATCTGCTGCTCTGCTCTGCAACTTCGAAAGCTGAAAGAAATAATTTTTCACTTCACTATTACCTGACCGCTTCTTTGCGGTATGATAGGTTTCATGTACTGCAATTTAAATGAACCGCGGCAGCGGCTGGCTCGTTCGTAGCGCCGCTCTGCACCACGAATAATATTTAAACAACTGAAAATGTCTTAAAGGGATGGGATAAAATACCAGGCAAGCTTGACATGAATCATAATGCAAGGTTTCACTAAATAACTATATTCAAACATTTAAACAATTTGAGTAGTACACACCTTTTTAACAATCTTGCCTAATGGCGTCCCTCTTACAAACTTAACAAAAGAATGCTACGCTAGCATACAATATCACGTCACAGGCTATCCTTCTCACGTAACTCCAAGAAGAAGACAGAGAAATTAATGTTCGTTATGTATTATTTATACTAGTCACATATTCTCATCTTTGTTTGATATTTATCGTCTGTGGCGGTTTCATTACTCGCCGACACAGATATTATCTAAAATAAATAATAAAAAAAGTACATAATTTTATACAATAACAAAATATGATACACAATGTTTTCTCTTTATCACATAATATGTTTTTTACTAAGAGACGTTACAATCTGTAAGGTGTCTGGATAATTTTTACTACATAACATAATTTTTATACGACGAAATCGGTTCTTCTCATCAAGCCAATGAATTTGATACCCCACAAGCCATACTTTGCTTAGAATCACGTTATTTGCGTAGCATGGAGATAGCTAACATGGACTCAGCACCAACACAATCCACCTAATTTGCTTGCTGAAATGCAAGTAGGACTTCTGTAGCGCTGGACTGAAGTGCAATCGAGGCTTCCCTGCTGATACGGCCAGAGACACGGAACTCAACTTACGAAAGCCATAAACCAGCGAACCTTCACCGCAGGCGATAGATTAGCGGCGCGATGCGCGGACCACACGTGGGATTTTCGGCAGAGATAACCGCACAACATTGAGTCACTGTTGGGTGCGTCTTCTGACTCACACCTGTGCTGGAGTAAACATCTTAATACGGCCGGGGGTTCATTTGGGTGGTCTCAAAGAAGATCACAGCCCTTCCATTTACGCGGAAACGTAAGAACGCAGAAAGTGCGTCAACAGCTTGACACAAACAAAATTCACATGAAACTCACATGAATAAGGCTTGAGACCCACACGTGCTCCGCAAAATCCTCTTAAGAAAGCACACAGGGACGGAGTGGGAGTCCATTTTTGAGATGCAGAAAGGACAACAGTTTGAGTCATCGGTATTTTGGAAAAATTCGAAAATCACATGACTTTGACGAGGACGACGAATGATGTTCACGTGGACAGATCCTGTGTAGGCGGAGCTTATTGGTAAATGAAAGAATGGCGAACTCTGATTGGATTGGGTGAAACTAACATACACCTCACTTAGTTTCTGAAACATCATTGGGCAATTAAAGTTGCGGGAAAATCACTCACTAGCCGACACTAATTGTGGTAGGATGTGAACCCACAATGTGGTGGGGGAAGGCTGCAACAATACAGACAATAATGGGTGAGTAATTCAGGGCACTCTCTTCCTGGGAGGACCGTGTACTGGACGGAGCGCACCTCGCTCCTACCTGGCTCTGGGAGAGACATTTTGTTGTGGAGACCTGTGTGTGTTCACGTGGCTCTGATATCTTGTAATATCTCCGGATCGGAGATTACGAGCTACGAGCTGTGCTTGTTAACTTCTGTGGAACGTTTGAGGACAACAGTGTACACGTCACTCAGCCTTAGCGAGTAGACACAGCCAGATGATTTTGCCAGGGAAAAACATAATTTTTCATTCCACAACAACTTGTGGCAGTTTACAACTGTATATCCAGTCAAGGCCGGTGTGGCCGAGCGGTTCTAGGCGCTTCAGCCCTGAACCGCGCGACAGCTACGGTCGCAGGTTCGAATCCTGCCTCGGGTATGGATGTGTGTGATGTCCTTAGGTTAGTTAGGTTTCAGTAGTTCTAAGTTCTAGGGGACCGATGGCCTCAGATGCTAAGTCCCATAGTGCTGAGAGCCATTTGAACCATTTGAATCAAGGCCAGAGTACAAGATGGATCACAAGGCATCGACGCAGCCGCTGTCGAAACAAAAACCACGGCCGACCGCGGCCACCTTTGTCGCCACAGTCTGCACAGGAGAAATACCACGTTGTTGAGGCGCCAAGTGTGGGAGTCGCTAGAGGGTGTTCACTTCAGATCTGCTTTAGATTGGAGTTTATTTGCATAGTTTTCTCGTCCCCTCTCGTCCATGTCAGCCCCGTATTGCGCGTGTGTTCATGGGGCTTAAATTCGAGGAAGGTATTCGGCAGATAGACGACATGGTCCAGCTGCAATAGAGTAGTCAGTATGCAGTCAATTGTGTGATCTTTTAACACTGTGAGAGTAATATTTTTGGGGTAAAATTTTTGTGTTCAATGTGTTGAAGGTACGTTGGTATTTGTTTTTCTCTTGAGATTACGCTAGTGTAAGTATTGTTTTGGTAAATTTTCATGTATTTATCTTGCTTGAAATTAGGTTCATTAAGATTTTCTTTTTAAATGCACACGATTTTCCTTCATCTTCAAATACGCAACCAGAACCCCCTGTGTATGGTGATTATTATAGTAAAAATATTTAGTACAGGTAATAGTTCGTTTGTTTGACCTAAAGTAGATGTTACCCCTTCCTCACTGACATATTTTAGGTCAATAACGGTTATTATTCTGATGTCTAGACTTCACTGTGCCTCGTTAGCTGACTGGGGCTGGGTTCACAGGCACTTTAAATTTGTCAGAGCTATCCGTGCATGGTATGTTGTAAGGACCGGGCGAGTGCATTAGAAACGAGTTGCAAACTCGAGGCAATTTTTACTATAATCATAAATACAGGGTGACCCAGGACGAATGGTTAATATTCAGGGATGTGACAGAAACGCTTGTCTGAAGCAAAAAACTTCATACGAACATATGCCCTATTGTGTATGGTTTCCGAGACAGAACACATTTAACTTATATTTGTTTTGGGGCTACTGGCGCACATGTACAGTACGTTTCTTACCTACCCAACATCTTTGATGATTTTTTTTTAGCCCAACCTATCCTGTAGCTTTCAACCTCTTTCCGTTTGTTAAACGCCTTTAGGACGTTCCTTTGGCCACGTGGGCTGCACTGTACTTCCAGCACGACGGAGGCCTCTACGTGTTAGTAGAAGTGTGGGGGAAGATCTACGTTGCATTTATCCCAAACGCTGGATTGTTCTTGGTAGTACAACTAACTGGCCCTCAGGATCGACAGACCTTACACCATTAAATTTGTGTTTGTGGATTTGTATGAAGTCTGAGGTGTACAAACGATAAAGGTGAATATTCGAAACAAATTGCTTGGTCCCATTGCGGATGCTGCTCCCCTGACTGGGAAACGTGTCAGACACTCAGACAAGCAACACAATGTGTTCTCAGAAGAGCACAAAACTGCATTGAAGTTGACGGTGGGATATTCGAGCATTTACTGTGAAACTGTAAAACAGTAGTAGTGCGATATGTACGATAATGCTTAGGGGTGAATGTGTTAAAAATACGTATTTTTCAGTTGATACTTCTAAAAACGTATATTGCAATGTTTACAAGTGTTGTACATGTCTGCACGTGTAAACCTGGCAGTGTATTGGATAATACAGAAAATAAATAACATATACAAAAAATATCTTCTGTCTGTGAAACCTTCGGAAATAGAGGATATGTCCACATGAAGCATTTTTTGCTTCAAATGATTGTTCTTGTCATGTCCCTCAATACTGACCGTCCATATTTTTGAAGACAGTAGAGACCATACCCATATCAAAAAGTGAAAAAGATAATCAGATTTCGTCTATATATGTTGTGTTGCGGTACAAACTTTACGTAACGTATATATGATATACAGAACAATGTAAAAGAAATGAAACTGACCTGTTAGATGACAATCAGTTTTGATTTTGCAAAGGTGAAGGCACTAGAGAGACAGTTTTGACGTTGCAGTTGATAATGAAAGCAAAACTGAAGAAAATTCAAGACACGTTCATCGGATTTGTCGACCTAGAAAAAGCGTTCGCTAATGTAAAGTAATGCAAGATGTTCAAAATTCTGAGAAAAATAGGGGTAAGTCATAGGGAAAGGAGGGCAATATACAATATGCATAACAACCAAGACCGAACAATAAAGCTGGAAGACCAAGAATGAAGTGCTCGGATTGAAAAGAGTATGAGACAGTGATTTAGTCTTTCGCCCCTACTGTTCAGTCTATACATCAGAGAAGCATATAGGAAAATAAAAGAAAGGTTCAAGAGTGGGTTTAAAATTCAGAGTGAAAGGATATCAATGCTAAGATTCTCTGATGGCAGTACTATTGTTAGTCGATCTGAAGAAGAATTTCAGAATCTGTTGGATGAAAATAACAGTCTAACGAGTGTAAAAGATTGATTGAGACTAAATTTAAGAAAGACGAAAGCAATGAAAAGTAGCAGAAATGAGAATAGCAAGAAACTTAACATCAGTATTGGAGACCACTAAGTAAACGAAGTTAAGGAATTCTGCTACCTAGGCAGCATTAAACCTATGATGGACGGAGCAAGGAGGACATAAAAAGAAAACTAGCACTGGCGAAAAAGACAGTCCTGGCCAACAGAAGTCTGCTAGTATAAAACATAGGTCTTTAAGTAAGGAAGGCATTTCTGAGAATTGACGTTTGGAGCACATCATTGTGTGCTAGTGAGACATGGACTGTGGAAAATCTAGAACAGAAGAGTCTCGAAGCATTTCAGATGTGGTGCTACAGAAGAATGTTGAAAATTATGTGGCCTGATAATGTAAGGAATGAGGAGGTTCTCCGCAGAATGGGAGAAGAAAACACTGACAAGAAGAAGAGTCAGGATGATAGGACATCAGTTGAGGCATGAGGGGATAACTCCGTGGTAATAAAGGGAGCTGTGGAGGGCAAAAACTATATAGGAAGACAGAGATTGGAATACGTCCAGCAAATAATTGAGGACGTAAGTTGCAAGTGCTACTCTAAGGTGAAGAGGTTGGCACAGAAGAGGAATTCGTGGCGGGCAGCGTCAAAACAGTGAGAACACTGACGACGCGGAAAAAGTCTCCCTTTATCCTGATTTTCCGTCATTAACATATTTTATTTTTTGACTAGCTATACCCAGTCATGCTTTTCTGTCTCTCTCTCACACTACTAGAACGGAAAAGAAAAAAAAAGGTTCAAATGGCTCTGAGCACTATGGGACATCTTAGGTCATCAGTCCCCTAGAACTTAGAACTACTTAAACCTAACTAACCTAAGGACATCACACACATCCATGCCCGATGCAGGATTCGAACCTGTGACCGTAGCAGTCCCGCGGTTCCGGACTGAAGAACCTAGAACCGCATGGCCACCGCGGCCGGCGGAAAAGAAAGAGAACACGCGTTGCTAACATGCATGGGAATTGAATATACATCCTAATCTCCTTCTCTCCCCTGTCTCTGTCCATCTTCCTCTCCTACTCTCCCCAACTATCTTCTCCTCCCGCTCCCTCTGTGTCTCCTCTTTCCATCTCCTCTTGCCTCCTCTGACTGACATTGAGTCACGTTTATTGTTATTGGAAAATCAGATTCTCTGGTAGCATGCCAACCTTAAACCAACAAGCCATAAATACAACATCCCAGTTTTCTATCAACTTTTCACTGTTGTATATTTTATATATGTGTTTATATACTGAAAAGTACACTCAAGAGCCAATGAAACTGGTACATCTGCGTAATATCGTGTAGGGCGCCCGCAAGCAGGCAAGTGCCGCAACACGACGTCGCATGGACTCGACTAATGTCTGAAGTAGTGCTGGAGGCAACTGACACCATGAACCTTGCATGGTTGTCCATAAATCCGTAAGAGTGCGAGGGGGTGGAGATCTCTTCTGAACAGATCGTTGCAAGGCATCCGAAATATGCTCAATAATGCTCATGCCTGGGGAGCCTGGTAGCCAGCGGAAGTGTTTAACCTCAGAAGAGTGTTTCTGGAGCCACTCTGCAGCAATTCTTGACGTGTGGGGAGTCGCATTGTCCTGTTGGAATTGCCCACGTCCGTCAGAACGCACAATGGTCGTGGATGGATGTAGGTGATCAGACAGGATGCTCATGTACGTATACCCTGTCAGAGTCGTATCTAGACGTATCAGGGGTCCAATATCACTCCAACTGCACACGCCCCACAACATTACAGTGTCTCCACCGCCTTGAACAGTCCCCTGACATGCAGGGTCCGTGGATTCATGAGGTTGTCTCCATACCCGTACATGTCCGTCCAGTCGATACAATTCGAAGTGAGACTTGTCCGACCAGACAACATGTTTCCAATCATCAACAGTCCAATTTCGGTGTTGACGAACCCAGGCGAGGTGTAAAGCTTTGCGTCGTGCACTCATCAAGGGTACACGACTGGGCCTTCGGCTCCAAAAGCCAATATCGATTGTGTTTTGTGGACTCTTGTTAATGGCCCGGCACTGAAATCTGCAGCAATATGCGGAAGGGTTGCCTTTCTGTCACGTGGAACGATTCTCTTCAGTCGTCGTTGCAGAATGTTTTTCCGGCTGCAGCGATGCCGGAGATTTGATGTTTTACCGCATTCCTGATATTCACAATACATTCGTGAAATGTTCATATGGGAAAGTCCCCACTTCATTACTACCTCGGAGATGATGTGTCCCATAGCTCGTGTTCCGAGTACAACACCATGTTCACACTGACCTAACTCCTGATAAGCTGCTATTCTAGGAGCAGTAACCGATCTAACAACTGAGCCAGACACTTGTCCTATATAGGCGTTGCCGATCGTAGCGCAGTATTCTGGCTGTTTACATATCTCTGAATTTGAATACGCTTGTCTATGTCAGTTTCTTTGGCACTTCAGTGTATATAATATACATGTGGCTAAACGTTGACTACTGTAACGTGTAAAAATTTGCAGTAAATCGGAAAGATACATTTTGAAATTTTTGATAACGATGTTTTCCTTTATGCAAGGTGTTTTACAAATCATGTTACGTACTTATAGATGTTGCAGAGGCGGCTTAGTAGATCAAGTTTTACATAGTAACCCATGTCTGGAAACGTCATCCTACGACCCTACTGAGCGTAAAAATTCCGTGATGATGTTGCAGACTTTCTAGGATGATGGAGAAGGATAAATGTATCGATTTGAGGTAAGGATCCCAGTGCTGGAAACGAAAGAGTCGGATGTTATAAGTGGAAACCACTTTGATACCTCTGACAGTGGAATACATACACTGCTACTGTTGTTGCTAACGTTATGGCAACTTTCAGAGGTGGTATTACGGACCAAAACAAGAAAAAATGTTTAGTCGACATGGACTCTGAAATGTATACCTTAAGAGCTATGGGCTCTTGTACAAGTATGTAAAACTTGATCTTCTATGTCCCCCCTACTACCTCGCGTAACGTGAATTGAGAAACGCCCTGTGTATTAAATATATATATTTACATATTATTTGTATCAAAAATACACGTATATTAAAGAATTTGGTACGAAAAGCAAGCTCGTATTAGAATTCAATGCTGTGTCCACATTTCAAAGCAATCGGTCAAGAACTTTCGGAGATACACGATTTTGAAGAAACGAACATAACATTTTAATTTATATAGACTGGTTTAACCTGGCGAGATTACGGTCATCTGGTACTCTCTTATATCTAACCAGGCGTTTTACATATTTTATATTACATTCATTACGATGAGCACGTTGCATGTTACATCTATATACAATATTATGTGTACTAGTTATTATACTTATGCTGTATTAAAACACAGTTTACATTCGCCCATGAGAAGTACAAAACAAATTACACGCAGGTAGATTTAGCAGCAATGGACATGGCAGAAGGGGTGGAAGAGACAGAGACGGTGGAACATAATAAAGCACAGTTAATGTAGATAAGGAAAAAGAAAGTGACGTAGCTGAATGAGAAGTGGAAAGAGAAAGAAGACTAACTGGGAGTAGATGGTAATGTTTGCTTTACTGCCTGACAGGAAAAGTGGCCATTTATCTTAATTTTTGCTAAGACATTATGAGGTGGACAAAAGAAACGCTTCATGTATCCTTAAAACTGAATTTTGTGCAGAGTGCAGGGCAACTTGTTCCAGAGAGGGACCGCAGCGGCAGAGAAGGAGTTTTCGAATGTGAGACCTTGTGTTTCGAGATGACAGATGCTTAATCTTTGATGCGCACTGAGAAGCCGTTGAAGAAGAAACAGAGCACGGTAGCCACGGACGATTGTTGCAGCTGTACCACACACAATCGTTCATGGTTAGTTCTAACCATCTAGTGTTCTCACATCACGTGTCGTGCTGGATCACATGACACTAGTAGAACGATTGGTTGCACAAGTTTACGTTTCGCAACGTGTGCAAATATCTTCGGAGACTTTTTGACAAGACTGAGACAAGGTGAAGTCTTCCTGAATGTGGTGACAATATTTTTGCCCAGGTGAGATGGTGTGGTTCATGGTGTGGATTCCTGTAGTCATGTTCTATTTCATGAACCACGGGCAACGTATGAGTGGCCAAGTAAGTGGTCCTGACAGTCGGGATACCAGTTACTTTGGAATAAGGCTGGGCATCTCGGACATATTCTGAGTCGTGGTCACCTTTGTGCTCATACGGCAAAGACTACCAAATCCACCGGTTAGTCCCTCAACCGTTAGGGGTAAAACTCTATGGGACTCCGGGCAAGTAAGGCTAGCAACCTGCTTCCCTGGTACTTTAAATATGACGCTGGCAACAATCAGAGCAAAATGCCTCGGACCTTTGGAGGTGACGGAGTCCCACCTCTAACTGACAAACCAGGGACTCCTAAGATACGACTTGGCAAACAAATGGTAATGAGATGGGGAGCTATTAATATCAATGGGGGCTACTCTGGGAAGAAGGTAGAGCTGGCAGAGGCTGCAAGTAAGATGGGGCTGGACGTTTTAGCTGTTAGTGACATTCGGGTAAGGGGTGAGAAAGAAGAGGAAGTGGGAGAGTACAAGGTCTACCTGTCAGGAGTCAAAGCAGGAATAGCACAATGTGGTGTAGGGCTTTACATCAGGAAAGAAATGGAACCCAGCGTAGTTGCAATAAGGTATGTAAACGAACGACTGATGTGGATAGATTTGACAGTGTCTAGCAAGAAAATTAGGATTGTGTCAGTATATTCGCATTGTGAAGGGACAGATCAAGATAAGATGGATAGTTTTTATGGGGCACTCAGTGATGTAGTTGTTAGAGTAAAGGACAAGGACAGTGTTCTGCTCATAAGTGATTTTAATGCCAGGATTGGAAATCGAACAGAAGGGTATGAAAAGGTTATGGGTAAATTTGGAGAGGATATGGGGGCCAACAGGAACGGGAAACTACTCTTGGATTTCTGTGCCAGTATGGGCTTAGTAATCACAAACTCCTTTTTTAAACATACGAAAATTCACCGGTATACTTGGGAAGGCAGGGGAACCAGATCTGTCATTGACTATATAATAACAGATCAGGAATTCAGGAAGGCTGTGAGGGACACACGTGTATTCAGGGGATTCTTTGATGACACTGATCATTATTTAATCTGCAGTCAAATTGGGATTTGTGAGGCCGAAAGTGCAGGAGGTCAGGTCCATATGTAGGTGGATAAGAGTGGAGAAACTTCAGGATAAGGAAATCAGGCACAAGTACATAACAGTGATCTCAGAAAAGTACCAGTTAGTTGAATGTAGTCAATTACAGTCACTGGAAAAGGAATGGACAAGGTACAGGGACAGAGTACTAGAAGTGGCTAAAGAATGTCTTGGAACAGTAGTGTGTAAAGGTAGGATGAAGCAAACAGCTTCGTAGAATGACATAGTCAAGGCAGCCTGTAAAAGGCGTATCAAAAATGGCTACATACTAGAACTCAGATAGAGAGAAAAATTTATGTTGAAGAAAGAGACAAAGCCAAAGAGATAATTGCAGCATCCAAGAATAAATCTTGGGAAGACTTTAGAAACAGGTTGGAGACTTTGGGTCAAGCTGCTGGAAAACCATTCTGGAGTGTAATTAGCAGTCTTCGAAAGGGAGGTAAGAAGGAAATGACAAGTATTCTGGACAGGTCAGGAAAACTGCTGGTGAATCCTGTGGATTCCTTGGGCAGATGGAGGGAATATTTTGAAGAATTGCTCAATGTAGGTGAAAATACGATCAGTAATGTTTCAGATTTCGAGGTAGAATGTGATAGGAATGATGATGGAAATAGGATCACATTTGAGGAAGTGGAGAAAATGGTCAATAGATTGCAGTGCAATAAAGCAGCTGAGGTGGATGAAATTAAGTCGGAACTTATCAAATACAGTGGAATGTCAGATCTTAAATGGCTACACAGGATAACTGAAATGGCCTGGGAGTCGGGACAGGTTCCATCAGACTGGACAAAAGCAGTAATCACACCAATCTTTAAACATGGAAACAGAAAAGATTGTAACAACTACAGAGGTATCTCTTTAATCAGCGTTGTGGGTAAAATCTTCTCAGGTATTGTTGAAAGGAAACTGCGAGTATTAGTTGAGAACCAATTGGATGAAAATCAGTGTGGGTTTAGGCCTCTTAGAGGTTGCCAGGACCAGATCTTTAGCTTACGGCAAATAATGGAGAAGTGTTATGAGTGGAATAGGGAATTGTATCTATGCTTTATGGATCTAGAAAAGGCATATGACCGGGTTCCTAGGAGGAAGTTATTGTCTGTTCTACGAGATTATGGAATAGGAGGCAAACTTTTGCAAGCAGTTAAAGGTCTTTACATGGATAGTCAGGCAGCAGTTAGAGTTGACGGTAAATTGAGTTCATGGTTCAGAGTAGATTCAGGGGTAAGACAAGGCTGCAACCTGTCTCCACTGTTGTTCATATTATTTATGGATCATATGTTGAAAACAATAGACTGCTGGGTGAGATTAAGATATGTGAACACAAAATAAGCAGTCTCGCATATGCGGATGACTTAGTTGTGATGGCAGGTTCGATTGAAAGTTTGCAAAGTAATATTTCAGAGCTAGATCAGAAATGTAAGGACTATGGTATGAAGATTAGCATCTCCAAAACGAAAGTAATGTCAGTGGGAAAGAGATATAAACGGATTGAGTGCCAAATAGGAGGAACAAAGTTAGAACAGGTGGACGGTTTCAAGTACTTAGGATGCATATTCTCACAGGATGGCAACATAGTGAAAGAACTGGAAGCGAGGTGTAGCAAAGCTAATGCAGTGAGCGCTCAGCTACGATCTACTCTCTTCTGCAAGAAGGAAGTCAGTACCAAGACTAAGTTATCTGTGCACCGTTCAATCTTTCGACCAACTTTGTTGTATGGGAGCGAAAGCTGGGAGGATTCAGGTTACCTTAGAACAAGGTTGAGGTTACGGATATGAAAGTAGCTAGGATGATTGCAGGTTCTAGTAGATCGGAACAATGGCAGGAGGGTGTCCACAATGAGGAAATCAGAGAAAAACTGGGAATGAACTCTATAGATGTAGCAGTCAGGGTAACAGGCTTAGATGGTGGGGTCATGTTACACGCATGGGAGAAGCAAGGGTACCCAAGAGACTCATGGGTTCAGCAGTAGAGGGTAGGAGGAGTCGGGGCAGACCAAGGAGAAGGTACCTGGATTCGGTTAAGAATGATTTTGAAGTAACAGGCTTAACATCAGAAGAGGCACCAATGTTAGCACTGAATAGGGGATCATGGAGGAATTTTATAAGGGGGACTATGCTCCAGACTGAACGCTGAAAGGCATAACCAGTCTTAAATGATGATGATGATGAGGTGAGATGGTCACTGAAAGGTTCATCCAAATTACTTACTGTTATTTCATATGGTATTGGAGTATCGCCGAGAAAAATAGCAGACGGCTCTTTGCAGAATTCAGAACTTGTAAATTGTGATGGGATAGTTAAAAAAATCCGCCTCCACCCCCATGAACCATGGACCTTGCCGTTGGTGGGGAGGCAGATGGGAGTTATGAGAGTCAAGGGGCATGAAAGGGAAGCAGTGGTTGGGAAGGGATTGAGACAGCGCTGTAGCCTATAATCGATGTTATTCAGTCAACATATTGAGCAACCAATAAAGGAAAAAAAGAAAAAATTGGAGTAGGAATTAAAATACATGGAGAGGAAATAAAAACTTTGAGGTTTGCCGATGACACTGTAATTCTGTCAGAGACATCAAAGGACATGGAAGAGCAGTTGAACGGAATGGACAGAGTCTTCAAAGGAGGATATAAAATGAACACCAGCAAAGGCAAAACGAGGATAATGGAATGTAGTCTAATTAAATCAGGTGACGCTGAGGGAAATACGTTAGAAAATGGGACACTTAAAGCAGTAGATGAGTTTTGCTATTTAGGGAGCAAAATAACTAATGATGGTCGAAGTAGAGAGGATATAAAATGTAGACTGGCAATGGCAAGGAAAGCGTTTCTGAAGAAGAGAAACTTGTTAACATCGAGTATAGATTTAAGTGTGAGGAAGTCTTTTCTTAAAGTATTTGTGTGGAGTGTAGCCACGTATGGATGTAAAACATGGGCGATGAGTAGCTTAGACAAGAAGAGAACAGAAGCTTTCGAAATGTGGTGCTACAAAAGAATGCTGAAGATTAGATGGGTAGATCACGTAACTAATGAGGAGGTACTGAACAGAATTGGAGAGAAGAGGAATTTGTGGCTCAACTTGACTAGAAGAAGAGATAGGTTGGTAGGACATGTTCTGAGGCCTCAAGGGATCACCAAGTTAGTAATGGAGGGCAGCGCGGAGGCTAAAAATCGTAGAGATGAATAAGCAGATTCAGAAGGATGTAGGGTGCAGATGAAGAAGCTTCCACAGGATAGAGTAGCATGGAGAGCTGCATCAAGCCAGTCTCTTGACTGAAGACCACAACAACAACAGTTAAAAATTACTTTGAACTTTTTCGCGACAGTTCAAACATGTTTGATAAAACAAAATTCGCGCATTAATTGATAATACTTCAGCTCGATGCGTCCCGTGTGTTAGGCATTCTGCTGCCTGTATCTAAAACTATGTACAGCGACCATGCGAGGACACAGACAATGCGGCGTTAGTCGGCAGCTGAGGTTAAGCGGCGCCTGTATTTACATGAGGCCGCCGTTTCGGTGCAGGGTGGAGTTCGAGCGGAAGGCTAGAGAGGGCTATATAAGAGGGGGAAGCGAGTGCGTCCAACAAGTGTCTTCTCGACTCTCTGAGATGAAGGTAAGTCAGCGCTGCAGCTGCAACACGGCTCTCAAAGCGTACCGCGGCAAGATATTGAGTCCGCGTTCAGTAACGTGCAATTGTGACCAAATCACTTCTGTAGAAGACTCATAAGCCCAGTGAAACCCGTCTTCCGTTTAACAATTGCAAAGTACGAGGCTATGGATCAGTACGTCTGGGAAACTAGGATAGAGAATAACCTTGTTTCCACAAAAAAAGTCTCCATTTAACTCAACGTAATCAGTGGAGAAACAATACTGTTTGTTCATGCAATTAGGCTTTCACGGCCGGTGTTGTCTTCGGTTGAAACTTCCGGGCTGAGATACTGTAGTCGATGTACAAAATTTCCACCTAACGTTTAGCCTCCATCTGCGGGAGACATCTTCTGAGGTCGGCCAGCTACGGCCTCTCATCCCAGAACTTTCAACTGAAGAATACTACTCGAAGAAAATTTCTTCCATCAAGTCATGTTCTATAGTTAATACACTCTAAGTCAAAAAAAAAAGACTACGCACTACAAAGGAAAAACCTGAATGGGACGGATATCGGCATTTGTGATGTACATGTACAGAAAAACAAATGATTCAAATTTCAGGAGAAAGAGCTTCACTAACTGAGCATGTCAGAAAAGCACCGGTCCACCTCTGGGCCTTTCGCAGCAGTTATTCGGCTTGGCATTGAGTCGTAGAGTTGTTGGATGTCCACTTGAAGGATATTGTGTACAGTTGGAACGTTAGACAGTCAAAATGCCGACGTGGATGGAGGGTCCTACCCATAATGCTCGAATGGTCCTCAATTGGGTAGAGACCCAGCGATATCGCCGGCCACAGCAGGGTTACAAAAAATTCAAATGGTTCTTTGGGACTTAACATCTGAGGTCATCAATCCCCTAGAACTTAGAACTACTTAAACCTAGCTAACCTAAGGACATCACACACATACATGCCCGAGGCAGGATTCGAAACTGCGACTGTAGCAGTCGCGCGGTTCCAGACTGAAGCGACTAGAACCGCTCGGCCACCGTGGCCGGCCGGTAGGGTTTGGCAAAGAGGAAGAAAAGCAGTAGAAACTCTCTCCGTATGCGGGCGGTCATTATATTGCTGAAATGTAAGCCCAGGATGGCTTCTCAAGAAGGGTAACATGACGGAGCATGTGTAAATGGCGTGTACAGTGGAGAGTACGTACATCCGGCAGCAGTGTTCAGACTTTTTACGGCTCTATCGTCCCTGTGAGTACAAATCACTGTCAGAAATTCATATTTGTAACCTTAAAAGTGTCTTTTCTAAATAAGCAATTTTTATTATCGGCAAAAGATGCAACTTAACCCACACTCCCCTTTGTTTGGTACTGTGAAAAGACGTCTGTACTCTTCCCCAACACCATGTATGTAAATAAACATTTCTCCACCTCAAGATAATGGTGTAAACAGTCGAACCGCATAGAGGCGAAATAAACAAGTGACCGTAAACCGCCGGCCGGAGTGGCCGTGCGGTTCTGGGCGCTGCAGTCTGGAGCCGAGCGACCGCTACGGTCGCAGGTTCGAATCCTGCCTCGGGCATGGATTTGTGTGATGTCCTTAGGTTAGTTAGGTTTAATTAGTTTTCTAGGCGACTGATGACCTCAGAAGTTAAGTCGCATAGTGCTCAGAGCCGTTTGACCGTAAACCACTGCAACACGAATCTGGGCTTGTGATGCGGTGAGATATCCTGCTGGAAAATGTTATGGCCGTTGGGGAAGACATCGAGCATGAATACATGCAGTTGATGAATTTGCGCTGAAACGCTAATCGTTTCGATGTGCAAGCACATTATTTATTTTTCAGATTTAAATTTTTATGTCGCGTCTGCAGATCTAAGTGACACTGAAGAAGCTCAACCAGGACTGCAGCACGATTAGTATGGAGTCAGATTACGGTTCTTACACTGGCTGAGGTAGCCGCTGGACCTCTGGCATCGCCAGTAGACGGTGAGATGGGGCGAGGCGCCGTGGCTAGCTGTGAGAACGACAATTACACCAACACTCGATACTTGGGGAAAAACAGCCATTCTGGCGTGGAGCAAGTGGTTTTGTGCTGTAAATATTTAATATACTGAAAAGGCAAAGAAACTGGAACACCTGCGTAATATCGTGTAGGGCCCCCGCGAGCAGGCAGTAGTGCCGAAACACGACGTGACATGGACTCGACTAATGTGTGAAGTAGTGCTGAAGGGAATTGACACCATGAATCCTGCAGGGCTGTCCATAAATCCGTAAGAGTACAGAGGGGGGGGGGGGGGGGGGAAGGGGTGGAAATCTCTTCTAAACAACACGTTGCAAGGTATCTCAGATACTCTCGATAATGCTCATAGTGCCAGTGAAGGTATTTAAACTCAGAAGAGTGTTTATGGTGCCACACAGTAGCAATTCTGGACGTGTGGGAGGTCTCATTGTCTTGCCGGATTTGGCCAAGCGCGTCGGAATGCACAGTGGACATGAATGGATGCAGGTAAATGGAAATGAGCGTTTGGCGTCATTGGCGGGGAGGCTCCTTGCGGGGCAGGTCCAGCCGCCTTGGTGCAGCTCTTGTTACATTCGACGCCACATTGGGCGACCTGCGCGCCGGATGGGGATGAAATGATGAGCGGAGAAAATCTCCGACCCAGCCGGGAATCGAACCCGGTCTCGTAGGAAGGCAATCGGTCACACTGACCTCTTTTATTTTTAATCCCATTTTGTTCGTTTTAGTTCGTTGCATCTGCTCGTGGCTAACGTCGCAAGACACCCGTTTCAGTTCGTCGTTGATGCATTAACTCAGTTTTACTATTATTATTATTATTACATAGGGCAGCTAACCCTCTGACAAAACACGCTGAGCTACCGTGCCGGCTACCATTCAGCTATTGGGGCCAACAATGGATGCAGGTGATCAGACAGGATGCTTACGTACGTGTGACGTGTCAGAGTATCAGTGGTCCCATATCATTCCAACTGCGCACGCCCCACACCATTACAGAGCCTCCAACAGCTTGAACAGTCCGTAGATTCTTGAGGTTGTCTCCATACCTCTACACATCCACCCGCTCGATACAATTTGACACGAGACTCGTCCGACCAGGCAAGATGTTTCTAGTCCAATGTCGGTGTTGACGGGCCCAGGCGAGGTGTAAAGCTTTGCGTCGTGCACTCATCAAGGGTACACGACTGGGCCTTCGGCTCCAAAAGCCAATATCGATTATGTTTTGTGGACTCTTGTTAATGGCCCGGCACTGAAATCTGCAGCAATATGCGGAAGGGTTGCTCTTCTGTCACGTGCAACGATTCTCTTCAGTCGTCGTTGCAGAATGTTTTTCCGGCTGCAGCGATGCCGGAGATTTGATGTTTTACCGCATTCCTGATATTCACAAACACTCGTGAAATGTTCACATGGGAAAGTCCCCACTTCATTACAACCTCGGAGATGCTGTGTCCCATCGCTCGTGCTCCGAGTATAACACCGTGTTCACACTCACCTAACTCCTGATAACCTGCTATTCTAGGAGCAGTAACCGATCTAACAACTGCGCCAGACACTTGTTGTCTTATATAGGCGTTGCCGACCGCAGTACCGTATTCTGGCTGTTTACATATATCTGTATTTGAATACGCATGCCTACACCACTTTCTTTGGCGCTTCAGTGTAATAAAAGCTACGTTCTCCACTGCAGATATCAGGGCAAACCTATTTGTCATGAACACGTTATTTAAACAACATTACGACGCAAGAAAGTATTCATTTCAATAAACAAATGAAAATGTTTACGATAAAGAAGTTGTACGAAGAGCTACAATGTTCCACGATTGTAAATACGAGAACTGGACTGCGCGCCATAGACGCCAGGCGTCGTTAGGGTGCCTTTCCATCTAGTTCTACCGTAAGAGGTATGCTCTCAGGAAATAGCTAGTTTTGAGTTAAACGCGTTAGATTGTTTCATTATTGTCAGATAACGGTCTTTCCCTAAATAAACACATCATAAGGAAAAACACGAAAATGATTTCAACTAACTTAGCTTCCCGCTTTCGTCACTGACAGGGGAACCTCCCCATCGCACCCCCCTCAGATTTAGTTATAAGTTGGCACAGTGGATAGGCCTTGAAAAACTGAACACAGATCCATCGGGAAAAGAGGAAGAAGTGTGGAACTATGAAAAAAATTAGTAAAATATACAAACTGAGCAGTCCATGCGAAGATAGGCAACATCAAGGAGAATGGGAGTCTAGGAGCGCCGTGTTCCTGTAGTTAGCGAGAGCAGCTACGGAACGAGAGGTCCTAGGTTCAAGTCTTCCCTCGAGTTAAATGTTTAATTTTTTATTTTCAGGTTATGTGACAAACTCTTATGTTTTCATCACTTTTTTGCGAGTGATTATCACAACCACAAGAAAACCTAAATGAGGCAAGGTAGATGAATCTTTTTACCCATGTACAAGTTAGGTGGGTCGACAACATATTCCTGTCATGTGACGCACATGCCGTCACCAGTGTCGTATACAATATATATCAAACGTGTTTTCCTGTGGAGGAATCGGTTGACCTATGACCTAGCGATCAAATGTTTTCGGTTCCCGTTGGAGAGGCACGTCCTTTCGTCTACTAATCGCACGGTTTTGCGGTGCGGTCGCAAAACACAGACACTAAACTTATTGCAGTGCACAGAGACGTCAATGAACGAACGGACTGATCATAATTTTGCGAAAATAAACAAAGTAAAATTTTCAGTCGAGGGAAGACTTGAACCACGGACCTCTCGTTCCGCAACTGCTCACGCTAAGCACGGGACCACGGCGCTCCTGAGCTCTCAATTTCCTTGATGTTGCTTCTTGCACATGGACTACTCAATTTGTATATTTTACTAATTTATTTCATAGTTCGACACAACTTCTTCCTGTTTTCGCGATTGATCTGTGTTCAGTTTTTCAAGGCCTATCCACTGTGCCAACTTATAACTAAATCTGAGGGGGGCGCGATAGGGAGGTTCCCTTGTGAGAAATTGCAGGATATATAATCCGACGGCGCTGAGACACCTTCCGCGAGGGAGCTCAGCTACGAGAGGTTTGCGGCGTAGAAAGAATCCTACGGGGCGACTCACTGAGATAATCCTAGGACGGGTTGTCTTAGTCTATGCAAATCACGGACGGAAAAGCTCGGCTAGACATACTGTACGCCTCTTGTGCCATCCCCTACGGACTCGCTAACTAAACGGGGACACCTCTGGAGGTTTAGTTAGAAAAGATTAGGGGATCTTACAACACCATGACAATTTGACGTTTGTTGCGTACTGTCTTCATGGCGTTGAAGTTAGCCAGCAGACGAAACAGCAGGATAACTGTGCCCCACGAGGTTGGCCATCCTGCTGTTTGCCGACACTAAAGGTAGCTGCGAGAGCAAGCAGGCGTTGTGACCCTCTTAGCCTACCTAAAAACGTCCCATCACTTTCCTGAAATCGCATACTTTCTCGCACAAACAATACGCGCTGTGTCTACTTTTATTTGAGGCAACACAAGAATAGACTGTGGTGTCACCGCCAGACACCACACTTGCTAGGTGGTAGCTTTTAAATCGGCCGCGGTCCGCTAGTATACGACGGACCCGCGTGTCGCCACTGTCAGTAATTGCAGACCGAGCGCCACCACAAGGCAGGTCTAAAGAGACGTACTAGCACTCGCCCCAGTTGTACAGCCGACGTTGCTAGCCATGGTTCACTGAGAATTACGCTCTCATTTGCCGATACGATAGTTAACATAGCCTTCAGCTACAGTTGCTACGACCTAGCAAGGCGCTGTATTCAATTGCTATAATACTTCTGTATCATCAAGAGCAATGTTCTACAAATGTGGATTAAAGTTAAGTATTCCAGAAGCTACGTACTTTTCTTTATAGCATTCATTACGTATCCTGTTTCAGACCTCACGCCAGACTGCTTGAGTTTAACGCGTGCATTTCGGCCTTCTCTAGCTATACAACATAGACCATACAGGCTGTTTATATCTTAAGAGATGATAATATAGACTAATTCGAATGAAACAATTCAAGTGCGTCTGCTTTTTATTGGTTCCAGCAGGCTAAAGAGAGATGTTTTCTGTTTAGTGCTTTGGTACTCAAATTATTGCGGGCTTATTTACCGATTGCCATTTATGTTTGGAAGTTCTGTATTTGTGCTTCTGTGTTTGTGATTGTGGTTTGTTGGCGAATTTTAGTGTATTGGTTAAGCATGCCGCACGTACCGTGTGGTTACTCACGGAGGTTTCGTGTTGGCTGTAACTATCGTAAGACACCGGATCTTGGTATACATGCTAATGCGGTAATGTGGAACTGATTTGCACTGGAAAACCACATTAGTTCCAATTTAGGCCACCAGGTGCAATTCTGGAGCTGTACAATGTTTGTATGACGGTATGATATCCGCCCTATCATCTGACAAGCCATAACGTGAGTGAACATCTACATCTACAACTACATTTATCCTCCGCAAGCCACCCAACGGTGTGTGGCGGACGGCACTTTACGTGCCACTGTCATTACCTCCCATTCCTGTTCCAGTCGCGTATGGTTCACGGGAAGAACGACTGCCGGAAAGCCTCCGTGCGCGCCCGAATCTCTCTAATTTTATATTCGTGGTCTCCTCGGGAGGTATAAGTAGGGGGAAGCAATATATTCGATACCTCATCCAGAAACGCACCCTGTCGAAACCTGGACAGCAAGCTACACCGCGATGCAGAGCGCCTCTGTTGCAGAGTCTGCCACTTGACTTTGCTAAACATCTCTGCTATCACGCTTACCAAATAACCCTGTGACGAAACGCGCCGCTCTTCTTTCGATCATCTCTATCTCCTCTGTCAAACCGACCTGGTACGGATCCCACACTGATGAGCAATACTCAAGTATAGGTCGAACGAGTGTTTTGTAAGCCACCTTCTTTGTTGATGATCTACATTTTCTAAGGACTCTCCCAATGAATCTCAACCTGGCACCCGCCTTACCAACAATTAATTTTATATGATCATTCCACTTCAAATCGTTCCGTACGCATACTCCCAGATATTTTACAGAAGTATCTGCTACCAGTGCTTGTCCTGCTATAATATAATTATACAATAAAGGATCCTTCTTTCTATGTATTCGCAATACATTACATTTGTCTGTGTTAAGGGTCAGTTGCCACTCCCTGCACCAAGTGCCTATCCGCTGCAGATCTTCCTGCATTTCGGTGCAAGTTTCTAATGCTGCAACTTCGCTGTATACTACAGCATCATCCGCGAAAAGCCGCATGGAACTTCCGACACTATCTACTAGGTCATTTATATATATTGTGAAAAGCAATCGTCCCATAACACTCCCCTGTGGCACGTCAGAGGTTACTTTAACGTCTGTAGACGTCTCTCCATTGAGAACAACATGCTGTGTTCTGTTTGCTAAAAACTCTTCAATCCAGCCACACAGCTGGTCTGATATTCCGTAGGCTCTTACTTTTATCAGGCGACAGTGCGGAACTGTATCGAACGCCTTCCGGAAGTCAAGGAAAATGGCATCTACCTGGGAGCCCGTATCTAATATTTTCTGGGTCTCATGAACAAATAAAGCGAGTTGGGTCTCACACGATCGCTGTTTCCGGAATCCATTTTGATTCCTACAGAGTAGATTCTGGGTTTCCAGAAATGACATGATACGCGAGCCAAAAACATGTTCTAAAATTCTACAACAGATCGATGTCAGAGATATGGGCTTATAGTTTTGCCCATCTGCTCGACGACCCTTCTTGAAAACTGGAAGTACCTGTGCTCTTTTCCAATCATTTGGAACCTTGCGTTCCTGTAGAGATTTGCGGTACACGGCTGTCTGTGTAGAATCGAATTGGTATCCCGTCACGTCCAGTGGACTTTCCTCTGTTGAGTGATTTCAGTTGCTTTTCTATTCCTTGGACACTTATTTTGATGTTAGCCATTTTTTCGTTCGTGCGAGGACTTAGAGAAGGAACTGCAGTGCTATCTTCCTTTGTGAAACACCTTTGGAAAAAGGTGTTTAGTATTTCAGCTTTACGCGTGTCATCCTCTGTTTCAATTCCATTATCATCCCAGAGTGTCTGGATATACTGTTTCGATCCACTTACTGATTTAACGTAAGACCAGAAGTTCCTAGGATTTTCTGTCAAGTCGGTACATAGAATATTACTTTCGAATTCACTGAACGCTTCACGCGTAGCCCTTCTTACGGTAACGTTGGCATCGTTTAGCTTCTGTTTGTCTGAGAGGTTTTGGCTGCATTTAAATTTGCAGTGAAGGTGTCTTTGCTTTCGCAGTAGTTTCCTAACTTTGTTGTTGAACCACGGTGGGTTTTTCCCACCCCTCACAGTTTTACTCCGCACGTACCTGTCTAAAACGCATTTTACGATTGCCTTGGACTTTTTCCATAAACACTCAACATTGTCAGGGTCGGAACAGAAATTTCGTGTGGCTACCGAGAAGGCGGACCGCGCGCTGTTGGTGAAACTGCTTTATGTGAACGGCAGCAATTACAGTGCTGCACTGAGAGAGTATCGCCAACTGAAACGTCTCAGGAAAGGCCAGACGCCAATAAACGGTTTAAAGAAGATGCTAATGAAATTCGAAAACATGGGTGAGCTTGGTGTGGCACCTGGCAGCGGAAGGCGACCTATCCCGGTCGAAGCCACTGACGAGGCTGCTGCTGCTGCTGTAACTGGTGACGCAGCACGTGTCCCGGGTAGTGCTAGTGCGCGTGCAGTGTCACGAGAATTGTTCATCCTGTGGTCAGTTTACGGTCCATTTTACCCTGGTATCTGCAGAAGACGCAAACTGTGCGCCAACTGAAATCTCATGATCCGCAGCAACGTTCCAAATTTGCTCTTCGGTTTGTGGCACGGATCGAAGTTGATGACATGTGGCCGCGCAATATTCTGTGGAGGCTCAAATGGCTCTGAGCACTATGGGACTCGACATCTGTGGTCATCAGTCCCCTAGAACTTACAACTACTTAAAACCGACTAACCTAAGGACATCACACACATCCGTGCCCGAGGCAGGATTCGAACCTGCGACCGTAGCGGTCGCGCGGTTCCAGACTGAAGAGCCTAGAAGCGCTCGGCCACATCTATTCTGTGGAGTGACGAGGAGCATTTTGCACTACAAGGTGCAGTCAGCACACAAAACTGCCGAGCTCGGTGTACTGTTAAGTGTACGTTGCGCGCGAAGAGCCACTACTGCACTCGCCGTATGTGACAGCGTGGTGTGGATTCACAGGCACCTCTATTCTCGGACAACGGTTCAATCCCGTGTCCAACCACCCTGACTTAGTGTAGTGGACTGACAAGACAGCCAGTCCACAGTGACGGGTAACCGAAAGGCACGCGTACACACACGCCGACTGGCGTGAAGTCTGGAACAGGATACGTAATGAATGCTAATAAGAAAAGTACGTAGCTTCTATAATACTTAACTTTACTTCATCCTTGTGGTACATCGCTCTTGATAATACAAATAAGACTCTCTCCAGATATGGTTAATGGCGCCTTGCTAGGTCGTAGTCATGGACTTAGCTGAAGGCTAATGAGAGAAAGGCTTCGTCAGTGTAGTCGCTAGCAAAGTCGTCGTACAACTGGGGCGAGTGCTAGTCCGCCTCTCTAGACCTGCCGTGTGGTGGCGCTCGGTCTGCAAATACTGACTGTGGCGACACGCGGGTCCGACATGTACTAATGGACCGCGGCCGATTTAAAGCTACCACCTAGCAAGTGTGGTGCCTGGCGGTGACACCACACTTAGGTTTTCCGTGATTTCTCTTAATCGCTCCAGGCAAATGCCGGGATGGTTCAATTGAAAGGACGCGGCTGACTTCCTACCCCGTCCTTCCCTAATCCGATGACACCGATGACCTCGCTGTCTGGTCTCCTTCCCCAAACAACCCCAACCCCTCTATTCTCGGTCAGTTCTTCTCTGAAGAGTGTACACCCAGGGGGCCTGTCACGCGTACCGTGACGTCTGCAGATCACAAAGACGTCCCTGTACAGCGTGTGATCCCTGCTTTGGAAGAGCGCAACGGTGTGGAAACCACTGTTTCGATGCAAGTAGGTCAACTCGTCATGTCGCTCTCCCAGTGAAAGGTCTGCTTAAGCAACCTTCCACAAACCTGTTATCTCCAGTGGTTTTTCAGGTGCATGGCCTGCAAGATCACCGATAGGAATCCATGTGGTTTTTGGCTCTGGGGATGTCTAAGACGGAATGTGCGGCTGTTCCCGGCGGAGGTTCGAGTCCTCCCTCGGTCATGGGTGTGTGTGTGTTTGTCCTTAGGATAATTTAGGTTAAGTAGTGTGTAAGCTTAGGGACTGATGACTTTGGCAGTTAAGTCGCATAAGATTTCACACACATTTGAACTTTTTTTTATGTCTATGAGAACGCGTTTACCAGGCAGACGTCTGATCTCTGCCTCATCTCAAGTACATGAGATGCCACACGGGATTAGCCGAGCGGTCTTAGGCGCAGCAGTCATGGACTGTGCGGCTGGTCCCGGCGGAGGTTCGAGTCCTCCCTCGGTCATGGGTGTGTGTGTGTGTTTGTCCTTAGGATAATTTAGGTTAAGTAGTGTGTAAGCTTATGGACTGGTGACCTTGGCAGATAAGTCCCATAAGATTTCACACACATTTGAACATTTGAATAGTACATGAAATGTATTCGCAGTTGCGAATAAGGACAACCATCAGCTGTAGAATGAATTGACGACAGTGAAAATCTGTGTCAGACTTGGACTCGAACTCGGATTTCCCGCTTATCGCGAGCGGTCGCTTTACCATTCGGCTATCCGTGCACGAATCACGCAGATCCAAACTTCCATATGTCGTCGACCATAGGTCTACGACCCCTACCCGTACATCTGTTATGTGTATTCCCGTACTGGTCAAACGTCGTCCCAGTCCGGCACATTTTCATTGTTGTCATTACATTCTACACCTGATGGTTTGATTGTTTTCTTTATTCGCAACTGCATGTATTTCATAATGGCTGTAGTAGCCACAGTGCCGGTTGCTTTAAAAATGGATTCATGTCCAAAGGAACTTTGCATCGTAATAAGAATAACACAGGCTCTGCAATATTGTCCTCATCTGAAGGCCAGTGTACACAGGAAAACATTGCTCACATTGCACGGAACTGCAGCAAGCGATTGTAGCTCACCTCATTTTATGGATGCAGCATCTTGTCGACGTCTCTATCGTTCATATTGAACAAATTGTGTACGCTACAGTTAAGAATAAAATGAACATAACCCTTTTCTCACTTGTTTGTCCTTCTCTTTCCACGTTCCGTTCCTAATACATTGCATACGGAAACATTTCAATACGTCTTTCCTGCGCTCACAGGGCCAGATTTGCACCTGGTGGCCAAAATTGGAACTAACTTTTTTCCAGTGTGAACCGGTGCCGCACTAACGCGTCAGAATATCTACCAACTTTCGTCGCCACACGACAATTACAGCGCACACTGGACATCTGTTAGTAGCTGCACCTTAATTACAACCTGTGCAAAAAGAGACATAATGTCTTATGCGATAACAGCGATCACTGATTTTATAATGTTACTTAAAATCCGTCTTGACTGCATTTTTTTTTTATTATTCATATGACCGGTTTCGGTTCATTCAGAACCATCTTCAGATCTGATATTTCAGTTACAGGAGTAACCCGTCCAAATCCAGCAACTTTCACATGCTAGTAGCTAGTAGCATGTGACGTAGCATGTGAAAGTTGCTGGATTTGGACGGGTTACTTCTGTAACTGAAATATCAGATCTGAAGATGGTTCTGAATGAACCGAAACCGGTCATATGACTAATAAAAAAAATTGCAATCAAGACGGATTTTAAGTAACATTAATTACAACCGTCACATATTTACAAATGCTAAGTATACCAGTACGGTATTTGTGTTCAGGTTTTGGCTCTGAGCACTATGGGACTCAACTGCTGTGGTCATAAGTCCCCTAGAACTTAGAACTACTTAAACCTAACTAACCTAAGGACATCACACACATCCATGCCCGAGGCAGGATTCGAACCTGCGACCGTAGCGGTCGTGCGGTTCCAGACTGTAGCGCCTTTAACCGCTTGGCCACTCCGGCCGGCCTGTTCAGGTTTTGTCACTGAAACGCTGCTGCTCGTGGAGAATACAGTAGACGATTTCCCAACTGCAAAGTCCAAGATTCAAGATTGTCTACCAGTGTTTTGACTAAACTGCGTGACACATGTGCACCAGAATATGTATTTTTGATGATGACGTCTCACAGATATATTTTAACATTTCAACACGCACTTCAGAACGGCTACAAATCCGAAATCAGGATCGTGGACAATAAGTGAACAATTAACAGTCGAATGGCGGAAGTTTCTTTCCAATAATTGACTGAGCCTCTTCTTATACAGTTCTTTAAAACGAGTTTCCGTCATTACTGGAAGAGATTCCTTTGGCTACAATAACGGGTACGTTCTTCTGCCAGTATGGGACTCCTGAACAGTATAGGCCTTGGGTGATCCGTAATCTAAAAGCAATAGTCTTTGGCAGAAAGCCTGGAAGAAATTGTGACTTTTTATGGCCAATCAAAGTTTCCGGAGCTTTAGATTTTTGCCTATGGGGGTGACAGAAATTTGCAGACTATAGAGAAGAAGTAGGCGTAAGAGATGAACTGATCGTATGGTTATGAATGGTGCTGCTCCCATAAAATAGCGCCAAGAGGATTCCAAAGTTAATTGAAGTTGGAGGTGGAATTTATAAAAACCAGTTTTGGACTTAACCATATGCCTTTGCTTAAAACCGTCTCTGAGTATTTGTTTGGATTACAATATAACAGTTACATACTTGTAAACAATAAAAACTGGTCGCATCAATATGGAATGCGTTATTCGAATTAGTCTATATTAACATTTCTTAAAATATTCCTTATTCCTCCTGAGACACCCTCAGTGGCAGGATACTGGGCTTGCACTATTATTCGGCTTCCCAAAAGATCTGGTCTCCTGGCAGTTGCTGACACCAAAAACAAGGAAAAAATAAAAACTGCCAACGGCTTGGAGAGCAGTCGCTGACCCCACGCCCCTCCATATCCGTGCCTGCCGCTTTGTCTGAGGATGACATGGCGGTCGGTCGGTACTCCTGGGCCTTCCGAAGCCTGTTCGGGGAAATTAGAGGACAAAGAACGAAGCTCATGTTGTCGCTGTTTTTGGCTCCACAAGTGGTGTGATCTGGATATACTGAGAAAGAAATGAAGGACCACAAGTCTATAACTGCATTTGGGAGGTCTTTGATGAGATTTGTTGACTGCTGCCTTGGTGAAAGTGGGCTTCTCACACAGAGCACTCATCACAACACAGATAAAGATGGACTCATATACCTATGAAAGAAAATATTATGATCATCGTCCAGTGCGAAACTGAGTATTTCTTGTTAGAGTTCTGGACAAGTAATGCGATAAAGAACGATAGGTGGCGATCTGTGGCAGATCTGACGACACAGCACAATGCTGGTGCTGCACAAGTGTTTCGGAGCTCACCGTTCAGCGCTTACTGCTGAACAAGTGACTCTGCAGCAATGGGCCCTACATGTTCCCATGCTGACCCAACGACATCGTCAACTAGGATTGCGGCGGCCGTGGGATGTTCGCGATTGTACTGTGGATCAGTGTAAATGTATGGCCTGGTCTTACTACACCAGGTATCTGGGTATGCTGCTGTTCACAAGGACGTGGTGGGAGTATTATTTTACAGTGGACATCCACCTGGGCTTCCATTGGACCTGTGGCAGCTGTAGAGTATGTGAACATTGCAGCTAGCCCTAAAAGTGGAAAAATTTAAATTAACGCGGATGAGTAGGTAGATCAAGCCTGTAATGTTTCGATACATTTTACTAGTGTCCTGCTTGGCACACTCAAGTCGTGCAAATATCTGGGCGTAACGTTGCAGAGCGATATGAGCATATGAGAACTGTGGTAGGGAAGAATTTTAGGAAAGAGTGGTTCACCTGTAAAGAAGACCGTATACAGAGCTCTAGTGCGGCCTATTCTTGGGTACTGCTCGAGTGTTTGGGATCCTTAGCTCGTCGGATTGAAGGAAGACATGGGAGCAATTGAGAGGTGGGCTGCTAGATTTGTTATCAATAGGTTCGAACAACAAGTAAGTGTTACGGAGATGCTTTGGGAACTCAAACGGGAATACCCGGAGGCAACGTACTTTTCGAGAAACACTATTGAGGAAATTTAAAGAACGGGCATTTTAAACCGACTGGCGAACGATTCTACTACCGCCAACATACGTTGCGCCTGAGAACCGCGAAGACAAGACGAGAAGTTAGGGGTCACACGGAGGCGTAGAGACAGTCGTTTTTCCCTTGCTCTATCTGCGAGTGGAACAGGGGGGAGGGGTTGTATGACTAAGTGGCATGGGCATCCCCCGCCACGCACCGTAAGATGGCGTGCAGAGAATCTATGTAAATGTAGATTATTGTGGATCACCTGCTGTGCTTCATGCTTGATGTCTTCTCCGATAGCGATGGCATCTTTCAGCAGGGTAACTGTCTATGTCAAGAGGCCAGAACCGTGCTACAGTGGTTTGAGGAATACGACAGTGTACTTCTGTTGAGGGCTTTGCCACCAAATTCACTTGGTCTGAACCAGATGGAACTG